>NC_091639.1:33138966-33441997 GCF_027580195.1 Bos mutus | reverse complement strand
GGAGAAGAAGATACAAATTTTGACTAAGCTTTCCAGAAAAAAAAAAAAAATTGTTGCAAGTTTATCAGATGGAACTTGTAACTCACTCTGGTCCAAGGCTGAGAATGTTGATGGTCTTTTCCACTGCAGTGTCAGGCTTTTTAAATTGTAAAATGCATTTCTGTTGCTCTCTACTAAGCTTGCAGAAAACTAGGTTACTTGACCTTCCTCCCTCCGAGAATTCTTTGATAACTTTGGTGATGGTGAAGTGTCCTTTCTGCATTGTGAAAATTGGCAGCTTGCTGCTACTATTCTGTGTATTTGGCAGCACCTTCAGCATCTTTATATTGCAAAAAAGTACAGCGTGTAGAAATGGCCATTGTGTGCTTAGCAAGTATAAAAATATCTTATGAATTATTTTCAGATGTTCAGAATCCCATTGTGTTTGTTACTGGATTGAGTTTGTTTCACATGTTGAACAAACTGTGTTGGACCCCAGCAGTGCAAGGGCTCCGTGGAGTGACCCCTAAAGGATCTATGGATAGAACTGGGAAGAGGGAGGCCCATGAAGTTGGATATGAAAAATGTCGCATTTTAATTGGTCACATGGGTCCTCTCCATCCCCCAAAGGAAGATGAGGTAATCTGCCACACAGACCCCTTCTGTCCCCGATAGATAGGTTACCTAAGCCTGAAATAATCCTTTTTGTTTATGACTTTCTTGTCTTGCCTTTAAAAATCTTCCCTTACTGTAGCCCTGCTCACTGGAGGGGATATTGCGTGATTCATGAATCATTCAATAAAGCCAGTTAGATCTTTTAAAGGAAAAAAAATAAATTGCATGTTATTTTCACTAGACTCCAGTTGAAATCTATTATTTCCTAAATCTATAAGTAAAGGCCACTAGCCACAGTATTATTGATATTAACAGTGCCTGGAAATATTACTTGTAGAAATGTTATCTATCATATTACATTTGCTGATATCTTGAAAGATTACTCTCTCCTAAATGATGGTAGTTACTAGACTCACCACTGTGTGTGTGCGCGCGCGTTAAGTCGCTTCAGTCATGTCTGACTCTTTGTGACCCTGTGGCTTCTAGCCCACCAGTCTCCTCTGTCCGTGGGATTTCCCAGGCAAGAATACTGGAGTGGGTTGCCATGCCCTGCTCCAGGAGACTCACCACTACATCTAGTATATTAATACATTGATGAAAAACCATGTATATAACTCTCCTACAATATTTTTATAACCCTATTTCAAAAAATCTTCCATTTATTATGCATTTTGAAATATTACTCTGAGGAGGGATCCATAGGTTTCACCAGGCAGCCAAAAGGCACACCAGGGCTTAAGAACCTTCCTTCCTTCGTGTGATGATTTCTTTCTATTAATACATCTGTGCCCATCGGTAGTTGTGGGGTGATCTGCCTCAGCTTCTTCCACCCCAATGATTGTTGGGGTTAATTTTAACTGATGAATCATGGGTCCCTCATTTCCCCTCATTGAGCATCTGTCCTGACACTGCCAGCTTGAGGGAGAGGATACTTTTCCAGAAATAGGAAGATTTTTGATCATAGATGTACAACTAGTTAGTTTCAAGCAAACCCTTTTGGGTATTTTTTAAAGTAGGAATATTCATAGGTGATTTTTGTGTGTGTGGTAAAATATACGTGACACAAAACCTACCATTTTCGCCATTTGAAGTACAGTTCTGTGACATTACGTACATTCACGTTGTCGTGTATTCATCACTACTGTTTTTCCCAGAACTCTTTCATCTTCCTCAACTGAAACTTTATATCTTATGGTATTTTGATTGAAATAACTATCAATTTAAATTCCAGTTCACATGGCATTTCTTAAAGTTTGTAAAAAAATTCACACTAGAGGGAAGTTTGTTTCTTAAATGGAGTTTAGCAGAGTGAGATTAATTCAACTTCTTTACAATTTTTGTAGAAACCGGGAAATCTTTATTGGCATAGTATGCCACATGTATATTTGCTGATATTCTTTTTGAAATGGCTTTTAAGCTTTAAAAAGTTCCTTATATTTTCTTCTCCTTAAAAAGTGGACTTCATGCATACATCTTCCTTTTGAGCCTGCTTTTATAAAAGGGAATCTTCAGCATGTCTTCCTTGGTAACATTGTTGACTTTGTAAAATGGAATTTTGTTTGTTAATATTGTTAGTTGTTTTTATAGAGCTTGTTTTTCTTGGAACATACCATAAAACCAAAATAGTTTGAATGTTACTCATTGACCAACAGCAATAAGAGTCAAGAGTTTGCATAATAACTTTAACTGGATTCCTAATACTAAAGCTCAATAAAAGAAAAATATTTTTTGTTTATAATTACTGCCATTTCAAAGTATTTTAAAAAGCAGTTTCATAGAGACAATAACATGTACAAACTATGCTAACACAGAGCAATGATGTCCTATTATATTTGAGGAAATATAGAGAAAGATCTGGCTTCCCTGGTGGCTCAGATTATAAGGTGTCTGCCTGCAATGCGGGAGACCCGGGTTCAATCCCTGGGTTGGGAAAATCCCCTGGAAAAGGAAATGGCAACCCACTCCAGTATTCTTGCCTGGAGAATTCCCATAGACAGAGGAGCCTGGTGGGCTCCAGTCCATGGGTCACAAAGAGTCACATAAGACTTTGATTTTTTTAATAGCTTATTACCATATTGTACTCTATAGTGAATTTTGTGACTATGGGATGGAAAGGCAGATGGCAGTCCTTTCTCTGTATTTATGACTGGTATCATGCACTCATATCCATTGTTTTTCAAAATAGAAAAAAAATTGCATTGGATTTTTCTTTTACTTCATTTAAAATAAATGTTCTCTAAAAGAAATCCTTTTCTATTAGAAAAAACACAAATGACTCAGTAAATCTCCATTTAATAAAATATATTTTTCTGAATGAAACTAGAAATTTAAGAAGTGTCAAGGGCAGTTCGTGTTTAATATCCAGGTAGTTTGTTTTTATGGAGAGGATGCAAGTGAGACTTACTTTTGGCCTTCTTGTTTTTAATTCCTGTTCCTAAAATGTTGACTCTGTGTTTTTGGTTGATGCATAACCAGGTTTGTCTTCGTGAGTGTTTATTTCACCGTTGGCATTGTTTCCTTTTGCTAAGTCAGATTCTCACTGGAGTCGATTCTCTGAATGACTGATTATTTTTAGTGGAAGAAAATAATAAATATGGCAATCAGTGATTAAAACAAATTCACCTTTTATTTGGAAGTATAATAGAGTTCTTTGATTGAAATGTAGTAGTGTAACTGAAGAGAACTGACTCATTTTTTTTTTAGTACTTATTATTCTATGTAGTGATACATTGTGAATTATCACAAGGATAGTCTCAACTTAATTTTACTTATTTGCATTTAGTAGCAATTAGGACAGAAGCATTTCTTGGTCGTTTCTCAGTCATTTCCTGTGAATTGTTTTCCATCGTCATTAAAATCTTGTCAATTATAAAACACAGTAAAGACGTTACGAAAACATTTTTGGCAGAGCATCTGTTTTTCCTATATTGTAGAGTTGGGATTTTTTTCCCTGTAAAATCTAGTGTTGATGCCCTCAAAAACCCTACATGGCTATGCCAGAGACTCATCTTTTACTTCTGAGTCTTTTAATGAGCACAACTATTATTAATATCATAAATTAACTGCTCATAATTTGGGGACTCTAGGAACTATTTTATGTTCATGTTCAGTGCATAAATCCCTGTTTTAAGGAGGTTTATTAAATATTATGAGCTTTGTAGGTGGCGCTAGTGATAAAGAACCTGCCTGCCAGTGCAGGAGACTTAAAGAGACACAGGTTTGATCCCTGGGTTGGGAAGATCCCCTGGAGGAGGGCACAGCAGCCCACTCCTATATTCTTGCCTGGAGAATCCCGTTGACAGAGGAGCCTGGTAAGCTACAGTCCATGGGGTCACAAAGAGCTGGACACGACTTAAGTGACTTACACACACACACATTAAATATTAACAGGGTTATCATGGAAGGATAAACAATTTTTTTATCATATGGATCTTAAAAAATGGCATTACCTTATGCATCAGAGAGTTGAACCATCTGATCTGAAGCAGAGATGGGGAAACCAGTCAACCTTGCAAGGCTTTTTCTCCCCAGCAGGAATGCCTGGCTTGACAGATCAGGGCCCAGCGTAAGCCAGGGCATCCTGGATGGCCAACCCTGCCTTCAAATCCTGTGCTTTGTGGTTGTGCTGAAGTGCTCCTGTGTAGCCTAGCTGCATGTTCTTGGAAACCAAATGATAAGGAACTGATATCACCCCTGAAAAAGTGAAGACTAAAATTTTAAGTAATTCAACTGATGGAACATGTTTATTGGGCACATTTGTATCAGGTATTGCACTAAACTCTGGTGACATGAAGATGGAAGAACTGACGCAGCTTTCATGGAACTTGCAAGCTAATAGAGGCATCAGAAAAGCAAGGTTTTGTGATACATGTGTCAGATCTAGTAAAATGTCAGATGTGCTGTCGGGATACAAATAAATACGGAGTTTTGCTTGGTTATTTTTTTTTTTTTTTAAAGAAAGGCATGGGCTTCCCTGATGGCTCAGTGGTAAAGAAATTGCTTACTAATGCAGGAGACACAGGTTCAATCTGTGGTCCAGGAAGACCCCACATGTCTCGGAGCAACTAAGCCCACGCACCGCAACTACTGAACCTGCGTGCCCTAGGGCCTTTGCTCCACGAGAAGCCCCATGCACGCAACGAGAGTGCCCCCACTTGCTGCAACTAGAGAAAAGCCCACACAGCAACAGAGACCCCATACAGTCATAAATAAATTTGTAGTAAGAAAAAGAAAGGCAAAATCATTTTACTCAAAGCCTTAAAAGATAAGGAGATATTGTCAGTTGGCCACTTGGAGATTGGCAGAAAGGCCTTTTATCTTCTAAGTAAAGAGAAAAGTGCAAAGCCAAAGAATTTGAAAAAGTAGCATGTTAAATTTAGGGGACCTTAAATGGTTAAGATGGCAAAGAAGCAAGGAGGCCAGAGCCTGTGTAATGGGCCAGGGTTTTCAGTTCACTGACGCCAAAAAACCATGCAGTCTACAAGTTGCTTGCATTTCGGATGGGAGAATTCACTGTACTCTTATAGCGTTTTATACTTTTTTTGTTTACATTTGGCTTCTGTTTTTAGTTGGGTATAAAGTCTTCTTTCATAGCCATAAAGCATAGGCATAATGAAGTTAATCACCCAGAACAGTGTCTGATCAATGTGAAAAGACATGGTTAGAATTGTGGGTAAAAGGACTTCCCTGGTGGCTCAGTGGATAAGAATCTGCCTGCAATGCAGGAGACATGGGTTCAATCCCTGGTCCAGGAAGATCCCACATGGCGAGGAACAGCTAAGCCCATGGGCCACAACTGCTGAGCCCGTGTGCTGCCACTCCTGAAGCCGGCGCGCCTAGAGCCTGTGCTCTGCGATGAGAGAAGCCACCGCAATGAGTAGCCCACACACTGCAACGAAGAGTAGACCCCGCTCGCTGCAACTAGAGAGAGCCCTCGCACAAAGCAACAAAGACCCAGTGCAGCCCCAAATAAATAAACTTATAGAATTCCGAGTAGAAAATCCAAGAGACAACCTAAGGTTGTCAGAGAGAGGCTCATAAAGGTAGAGTCAAACTAAGCTTTGAATAATGGATGGAATGTCAGTAGATGCAGAAGAGGAAGAACTTTTCAGGTAAGAAAATTGTCACCTGGACAAGGGCAGATGCTGGGAAAGTGTGCGTTGTATTTGGGGGCTAGAAGAGTGGCAGTTTGACCAGAAATAGAGTGTAGGGGAATAGTGGGACGTAACTTAGCCCCACTGTACATTCTAGATTTAAATATAATTCTGTGTTTTCCACTTTAGATTGCTGTCCCGTAGGAATAACCTGGTGTCCAAAATAAGCATGCTTTCTTGGAAAAATGGTGTGTCTGATCCTGTTGCAGCTTCTTCCATTATGTGGCTGACATACTGGAAGGGTGATAAGTTCAATTCAAAAATGGTTCATTTGATCACAGCAAGATACCACCCCACACCTGTTAGAATGGTTGCTATCAAACAAGTGATGACAAGTGTTGGCATGGATAAAGACAAAGGGAACCCTCATGCACTGTTGGTACAAATGTACACGGGCGCAGCCACTGTGGAAACAGTATGGAAGGTCCTAAAAAAATTAAAAGTAGACCCACCATATGATCCAGCAGCCCCACTTCTAGATGTATATTTTGATGGAAATGAAATCACTATCTTGAAGTGATATCTACACCCTCGTTTTCATTGCAGCATTATTCACAGTAGCCAAGATACGGAGACAACCCAAGGGTCTGCTGATGGATGGATGAAGAGATTGTTACATGTCAACATAAACATATGGATAGTTGGATGTATACATACACGCACACAATGGAATATTTTCAACCATAAAAAGAAAGAAATCCTGCCGTTTTGTAACAAAATGGATGAAACATAAACGAAGTGAAATAAGTCAGACAAAGATATCTCATTTATAGGTAGAATCTTAAAAAGTTGACCTTGTAGAAACAGAGTAGATTGGTGGTTGCCAGGGACTGGGGTGGGGGTGGAAATGGGATGTTGGTCAAAGAGTACAAACTTTCAGCTAAAGATGAATAAGTTCTGGGGATCTAATGTATAACATGGTGACTATAGTTACTAAAATATTTTAGACCTGAAATTTATTGAGAGAGTAGACTTTAAATGTACTCACTATACCAAAAAATAAATAACTACATGAGGTGATGGATGTGTGTATAGTAATCATTTCACATTAATAGACATATGTCAGATCATCAGATTGTACACCTTAAACTTACATGGTCTTATTTATCAGTTATATCTCAATAACGCTAAGGATGTTCATTGAGCTCCTGACATGTGCCAGGCGCTGGTCTGAGGTTCATCAGTGATCAGACAAACCTCTGCCCTGGTGGAGCTGACGTCCTAATGCAAATATAAGTCAATACAGTAAAGAGGGGAAGGGAGAAATAAGTTATTTGAGAGGGACTGATACTGAGGCTGGTCAAGAGTGATGCATCCTCAAGTGAAATTTCACCCACAGCATTTCCTTCAGTCAGATCACCAAGAAGCAGCCCTTCACCTGAGTCTGGAGGGTTGGCAGCCTCAGTGTGGGCCTCTGAGCTGACCAGAGGTCCTCGTTTGAAGGTCTCCCCTGCCTGGTGCAGAAAGAGAAGAACTGAAGAGCCTCTTGATGAAAGTGAAAGAGGCGAGTGAAAAAGTTGGCTTTAAAACTCAACAATGCAGAAAACTAAGATCATGGCATCTGGTCCCATCACTTCATGGCAAATAGATGGGGAAACAATGGAAACAGTAACAGACTTTATTTTGGGGGGCTCCAAAATCACTGCAGATGGTGACTGCAGTCATGAAATTAAAAGACGCTTGCTCCTTGGAAGAAAACTTAGAATATTAAAAAGCAGAGACGTTACTTTGCCAACAAAGGTCTGTCTAGTCAAAGCTGTGGTTTTTCCAGTAGTCATGTATGGATGTGAGATTTGGACTATAAAGAAAACTGAGCGCCAAAGAATTGATGTTTTGAACTGTGGTGTTGGAGAAGATGCTTGAGAGTCCCCTGGACTTCAAGGGGACCCGACCAGTCCATGCTAAAGGAAATCAGTCCTGAATATTCATTGGAAGGACTGATGCTGAAGCTGAAACTCCAATACTTTAGCCACCTGATACAAAGAACTGACTCATTGGGAAAGACCCTGATGCTGGGGAAAATTGAAGGCAGGAGGAGAAGGGGACAATGAAGGATGAGATGGTTGGATGGCATCAACGACTCGATGGACATGAATTTGAGTAAACTCCAGGATTTGGTGATGGACAGGGAGGCTTGGCATGCTGCAGTCCAGGGGGTCGCAAAGAGTCGGACACGACTGAGTGACTGAACTGAAGGGGACTGCCTGCTGCGGGGGACAGATTCCCCAGTTTGCCTGAAATGTGCCCAAGTGTGTGCTGTGACAGGGAAAAAGAGGGACCAACCTCAGGGGGCCAGGGAGAAAGCCCCCTACAACCCCAGATTCCTGGTGGACCAGAATCTCTGGAGTGGGCAGGGGAGACAGGATTCCATGTTTTTAATAACGGACTCCAATCCATGTTGTTGTGAAGCAAATCCCAGACATCTTAAAAGTTAGTTCATTCATGCCTATTTCAGTGTGAGCTCTCTAAAAGATATGAGTTCTTTTTAAAAATGTGACCCGAATGTCATTATTACATCTAAAAAAATTTTATTGGGATGTAATGTATTTAATAAGTCACTAAATTGAAATTGCAAATTTTCAATGCTGGTGGACCTTGGGAAAATTTACATTTGTTAGGATTAACCTAGAATTATGTGAGTTTTTAAGATAACACCTTTGGGAACACAATCTTTACACAAATCGCAGCTGCCCTACATTTAAACACTGAATATTTATTCAGTATTTATTATATCTGTTTATGTGCTATTTGCTGGGGATGTGAAGATGAATATGACAAGATTCCTTATTTTGAGGGTTCAGTTCAGTTCAGTTACTAAGTCTTGTCTGACTCTTTGCAACCCCATAGACTGCAGCATGCCAGTTCTCCCTGTCCATCACCAACTCCTGGAGCCTCCTCAAACTCATGTCCATCGAGTCGGTAATGCCATCCACCCATCTCATCCTCTGGCACCCCCTTCTCCTGCCTTTCAATCTTTCCCAGCAGCATCGTCTTTTCTGATGAGTCGGTTCTTCACATAAGGTGGCTAAAGTATTGGAGTTTCAGCTTCAGCATCAGTCCTTCCAATTAATATTAAGGACTGATTTCCTTTAGGATTGACTGGTTTGATCTTCTTGCAATCCAAGGGACTCTCAAGAGTCCTCTCCAACACCACAGTTCAAAAGCATCAATTCTTTGATGCTCAGCCTTCTTTATGGTCCAACTCTCATATCCGTACATGACTACTGGAAAAACCATAGCTTTGACTACTGGAAAAACCATAGCTGTGACTACTGGAAAAACCATAGCTTTGACTATGTGGATCTTTGTCGGCAAAGGAATATCGCTGCTTTTTAATATGCTGTCTAGGTTTGTCAGGGCTTCCCTGATAGCTCAGTTGATAAAGAATCCACCTGCAATGCAGAAGACCCTGGGTTCAATTTCCTTGGTTGGGAAGATCCTCTGAAGAAGGAATAGGCTATCCACTCCAGTATTGTTGGGCTTCTCTTATGGGTCAGCTGGTAAAGAATCCGCCTGCAATACGGGAGACCTGGGTTCAATCCCTGGGTTGGGAAGATTCCCTGGAGAAGGGAAAGGCTACCCACTCCAGTGTTCCAGCCTGAAGAATTCCATGGACTCCATAGTCCACCAGGTCGCGAAGAGTCGATGACAGCGACTTTCACTAGGTTTGTCATAGCTTTTGTTCCAAGGAGCAAGCATCTTTTAATTTCATGGCTGCAGTCACCATCTGCAGTGATTTTGGAGCCCAAGAAAAGAAAGTCTGTCAGTGTTTCCATTATTTCCCCATCTATTTGCCATGAAACGGTGGGACCAGATGCCATGATCTTAGTTTTTTGAATGTTGAGTTTTAAGCCACCTTTTTCACTCTCCTCTTTCACTTTCATCAAGAGGCCCATTAGTTCTTCATTTTCTCCCATAAGGGTGGTGTCATTTGTATATTTGAGGTTATTTATATTTCTCCTGGAAATCTTGATTCCAGCTTGTGCTTCATCCAGCCTGGCATTTCGCGTGATGTACTCTGCATATAAGTTAAATAAGCAGGATGACAGTATACAGCCTTGACGTACTCCTTTCCCAATTTGGAACCAGTTCATTGTTCAATGTCCAGTTCTAACTGTTGCTTCTTGACCTGTGTACAGATTTCTCAGGAGGCAGGTAAGATGATTCGGTATTCCCATTTCTTTAAGAATTTTCCAGTTTGTTGTGACCTACACAGTCAAAGGCTTTACCGTATAGTCAATGAAGCAGGTCTTTTTCTGGAATTCTCTTGCTTTTTCTATAATCCAATGGATGTTAGCAATTTGATCTCTGGTTCCTCTGCCTTTTCTAAATCCAGCTTGAACATCTGGAAGTTCTCAGTTCACGTACTGTTGAAGCCTAGCTTGGAGAATTTTGTGCATTACTTTGCTAGCGTGTGAGATGAGTGCAATTGTGCGATAGTTTGAACATTCTTTGGCATTGCCTTTCTTTGGCATTGGAATGAAAACTGACCTTTTCCAGTCTTGTAGCCATTGCTGTTTTCCAAATTTGCTGATATATTGAGTGCAGCACTTTAACAGCATCATCTTTTAGGATTTGAAATAGCTCAGCTGCAATTCCATCACCGTCAGTGAGGGTAGCACTGAAATCTTGTCTTATATATAAATCTGTTAGTAACATTTAGATTTGAGGTGAGTCTTTTGGTCCACTGTACTTATTGCTGTTGTTCAGTTGCTAAGTCACGTCCAACTCTTTGCAACCCCATGGACTGTAGCACGCCAGGCTTTCCTGTCCTTCACCATCTCCCAGAGTTTGTTCATGTCCATTGAATCAGTGATGCCATCCAACCATCTCATCCTCTGGTGCCCCGTTCTCTTCCCACCTTCAGTCTTCCCCAGCATCAGGATCTTGTTCCAGTGAGTCAGCTCTTTGCATCAAGTGGCCAAAGTATTGGAGCTTTAGCTTCAGCATCAGTCCCTGGACAGAGGAACCTGGTGGGGTACAGTCCATGGGGTCACAAAAAGTCAGACACAACTGAGCAACTAACACTTTCACTCCACTGTACCTGAGCCGTAACTTAATACCCAGAGCTCTTTCCCACCACAAGCCGTGCAACAGGAGAGCAGACGGTTAAGCGCGTCCTCACATGCCGCGTTACTCTCGGAGTTTGGTTTCTCTTGAACCACCTCAGAGACTTTCAGGATTCAACCCCCAACCTCTTTTGATGTCCTCCTTTGTGTTAGGCCCGCCCGTCTACCCAGCCTGGCACCACACGGCAGTTGACATTAAAGGATGATGAAGAGAGCTCTTTTCCCGGGACCATCTTCACATCAGTCAGACAGTACATACACAGGTCTTCCGTCAGTGGGTTCCCGTCAGATCTCAAAAATTTGAGAGGCAGGCCTTCAGCAAACATGTTAGGCAGAATTTTTATCAGCCCTGAAATATTTCAGCATGTATATTTCTGGCTGGCTTTAGAATCTGTTGATGTTTCTCAAACTTGAGAACTCAGACCAGCCAAGATTATTTCTTAAGATACTAGTTTGAGAAACACTGGTCTGTGTATGGTTAAATGGTTCTATAGCCAGTAAACATAGGTCACTATTGCTGTGTTGGAATTTTGTGCCTGGACCCCTCAGAGAATCCAAGGTCTCCAGGGATCAGTTTTAAAATCACTATTCTGGCTATTAACTTCATTAAGGATAAAAAAACAAGCCCTGAAACATGGGAGTGTGTCAGTAGTTGTCAGTGTCTGTGTCCAGAATGAGCCCCTGACTTCCAAGTTCAGTGCCCCCCGATGTGCAGCCCCTGTAAAGCCTGGCCAGACTTCTCCCTAACCCCCTCAGGCTGCTCCTTCTTTCTCCCCGTGTTGTAGTATGTAGTGTAGTGAGCTGGTTGCTTAATTTATTAGGGTTATGTCTACGTCACCTCATTCCAAGTTGAAAAGTAAAGCAACTTAAAGGCTTTCAAAGTCTTTTTTTTTTTTTTTTTTTTTCTTTTTTTGGCTGCACAGCAGGGTCTTAGTTCCCTGACTAGGGATTGAACCATGTTCCCTGCAGTGGAAGTCCAGAGTCCTAACCACTAGACCACCAGGGAATTCCCAAACTTTGCATTTCATGAGTTGAACCATGAACTACTGATAATTGCCTACATTAATAATGGTCATCTTTTCTGACTTCAAGGAATTCTTTGGTTCCTAACTTTTTCTGCTAGTAATGTTTTAGTTTTTTCCACCTTTCTTCCTTGCTGCTAGTGGGCTGTAGCTGGTGACAAAATAAATGAAGTTCTTGGTTGAATAACAACAGAAAAACTCAGAAGCCATCATGCTGAGTTTGACAGTTTCCTTTTATTACATATAGGTATAACTGCGAAGATACAGTCATTTTTTTTTCTAGCAAAGTGTCATATTATTTCACAAAAAAACGACCAGTGACTTCACGTGAAGAAGCTTGGGAACCCCCTGCAAAAGCTCTAGCACTTCTTACATTGCGTTGTGGTGAATTACTGCATCTGGCTTCCAAGAGAGAGTGAGTTCCTTACAGTTAGGAACTGTGCCAGGAAGTCTGACACAGCCTTACAATTACAAAATTTAACAGTCTGTAACAATAACAATACAATAAAAGAAATAAGATGAGAATACTTTATATCCTAGGTGACATAAACAGTTACTTTCCCTGGGTAAGTGGCTGTTTTATGGTGTAACTTGTTGATCATGACACTTACTGGAATATTGTTTGCTTAAATAAACACAGTAACTTACTTTTTGGCCTTGCTTTTACAGTCCTACAGAAATGCTAAGGGTATTTATATTGACCATTGCATTTTACGTCGTACTCATTTGACATTGCCAGTCCTTAACACAAGACCTGGCACACAGTGGGCGCTGAGTGCTAGTTAAATATTTACTCTCTTCACCCACCGAGCAACTTCATTAAATGTAGTAATTAAAGAAGCAGGTTTCTCCGTTCCCTAAGCTTTTTTTCAGGGTAGAAAACAGAAGGAGGCAGGGCTAAAGCAATTTACTGTCCTCCTCTTCTCCTTCCCTCCTCCTTTTAGGATTCTCTGATCCCACAATTCATGCTAATGAACTCATATAAGCTGTTCTTACCTCCTAAAGTAATTTCTTCCGAAGATGGAATAATAAGGACTGGATTGACCTTCTTTCATAAAAGTTAAAAATTAGATAAAACATGGTTATTAGACATTGACTATCAGGCAGCCCAGGACAGTGACTCATGAGAAAGAGAAAATGGATAAGATGAGCCCTGTAACTTCCCCAGTGTCCTGTCTGGGGAGAGTTTCCAGGCCACAGCACCCAGAAAAGGAACCCAGATGGCATCTGGTAGTCTTCTTGAGTTGAGCTGATGTTGCTGGGGTGTAAAAGTGGCTAAACTCGTGGGGACAGAGCACCAGAGAAGAGAGCCGCACTGAGATAAATGTAAGACCCTGGAGAGTGTCTCCCTTGACTCTTCAGCTGATGCCCAGTCAGTTCATGCGTATGGGGAAACTACCCAAGTCCTGGGAAAGAACCAACCATAAGGATTAGAGGAATTCACACTTGGAGCTCACACAGGGCAGAGAATAGTTTGTGTTTCCACTTGTAAGAGTGCAAAAATCCGTACAATTCTGCAGTATCAAGTGAAGTCCTCAGGTGGGTATTGGGCAAAACTGACCCGAGACTAAAGACGGACAAAGCTTAAAATCAGATTGTGTTCTAGACAGAGTTCAGAAATACAAAAATATCCAGTACTCAATAATGTAAAGTTAACAATGTCTGGAATCCAATCCAAAAGATTACTAGGCATATAAAGGAGAAAAACACTACCCATTATAAGGAGGAAAAAATCAATCAGTAGAAACAGACCCAGAAATGATACACATGATAGAATTAGTAGAGAGGGATATTAAAAAGTTGTCACTCTGCTGCATAATTTCAAGAAGGTAGAGGAAAGATTGAACATATTGAAGACAAGGAAGATATTTTTAAAAATACCCAACTACTAGAGATGAAAGCTACAATGGTTGAAAATTTAAAAATACAGTGGATAGGAGTAATAAGTGATTAGACACTGCAGAAAGAAAGATTAGTGTGCTTGAAGACATAGCAATAGAAACTATCCTAAATGAAAACCAGAGATATAAAAGGACACTTAAAAAGTTTTGAAACAGCACCAATGAGCTGTGGAACCACTTAAAAGCAGCATAATCCTAGGTAATTGGAGTCCGTGAAGGAAGTGTAGAACATAGAGAATATGAAGTAATTCTGTATGGCTACAATTATTCAAGATCAGCTTAGCTGCCTCCTGAGAAACCTATAGGCAGGTCAAGAAGCAGCAGTTAGAACCAGACGTAGAACAACAGACTGGTTCAGAATTGGAAAAGAGTACTTCCAGGCTGTGTATTGTCACCCTGCTTATTTAATTCATACGCAGAGTACATCATGTGAAATGCTGGGCTGGATGACTCACAAGCTAGAATCAAGATTGCTAGAAGAAATATCAACAACCTCAAATATGCAAATGATATCACTCTAACGATAGAAAGCAAAGACGAACTAAAGAGCCTCTTGATGAAGGTGAGAGAGGAGAGTGAAAAAGCTGGCTTAAAACTCAACATTCAAAAAACTAAAATCATGGCATCTGGTCCCATCACTTCATGGCAAATAGATGGGGGAAAAGTGGAAACAGTGGCAGATTTTCTTTTCTTGGGCTCCAAAATCACTGTGAATGGTGACTGAAGCTGTGAAATTAAAAGATACTTGCTCCTTAGAAGAAAAACTATGACAAACCTAGACAACCTATTAAAAATCAGAGACATTGCTTTGCCCACAAGGGTCTGTTACAGTCAAAGCTATGATTTTTCCAGTAGTCACATACGGATATGAGAGTTGGATCATAAGAGAGTTGAACACCAAAGAATTGACACTTTCAAGCTGCGGTGCTGGAGAAGACTCTTTTGAGAGTCCCTTGGACAGCAAGGAGGTCAAATCAGTCAATCCTAAAGGAAATCAACCCTGAATATTCATTGGAGCTGAAGCTCCAATATTTTGGCCAGCTGATGGGAAGAGCTGACTCATTGAAAAAGACCCTGCTGCTGGGGAAAATTGAGGGCAGGAAGAGAAGGGGGCGACAGAGCATGAGATGGTTGGATGGCACCACTAGCTCAATGGACATGAGTTTGAGCAAGCTCCGGGAGATAGTGAAGAACAGGGAAGCCTGGCCTGCTGCAGTCCACAAGATCACAAAGAGTCTGCCACCACTTAGCAACTGAACAACAAACAGCAACAATGACTACAATTATTCTAAATTGGAGGAAGATTATAAACTTACAGATTATGGAAATTTAATGAATCCCAAGCGCAAGAAGCATGAAGAAAACATTGCCAAGGTAACATCATAATCAAAGTGCTTAAAACCAGTGATAAGGAGAAAAATCTAAAGTATTGGGGGTCGGGGATGAGGGTGGGGAGGGGAGACCTGTTATGTACAAAAGGACAAAAGTAAGAACCACAGCAGAATTCTGTTTAGAAACAGGGCAAGCAAGAAACAGTGTAGCAGTATCTTTGAAGAACCAAAAGAAAAGAGGCTCAATAGACAGGAGTTTGAGCAAACTCCAGGAGATAGTGACGGACAGGGCAGCCTGGAATGCTGCCGTCCATGGTGTGGCAAAGCACTGGACGCGACTTAGTGGCTGAATGACAGAGCTATATATATCCAGTGAAATACATCTCAAAAATTAAGGCAAAATAAACATTTAAAGACATATGAAAGAATTCATCACCAGATCTGTACTTCAGAATATTAAAGGAAATCCTTCAGGAGCAGGGAAATGATACCAGATGAAAATCTGAATTCGATCAAAGGATTGAACAGCACTGGAACTGGTAAATATATGGGTAAAAATAAAAGTGACTACAGCTCATTATACCTCAGAGATCACATGAGAAGACTGCCTGTTCCATGGCTCAGGACTGCTTAAATAAAGTGTCCTCCTGATCCCTGTGCTAGCTCAGCACCTTTTAAAGGCAAATTTGTGAATGACTGGGAAATTGTGACACATACTGATGCTATACCAAATCAATGCAAATAAAGCAGATGTCAGTAATTTTTTTTGTATGTTGGAAAGATAACCTGTTTATTGATTCTTGATGATCTTTTAAAGTTTTAGCTTACTAGTCATCATTTTCAGTAGATAATGTTTTTGGAAGAAGAGAAAACAGAAAAGCGTATAAGGGAGAGAAGAGAATCATTTGTGATACAGTCACATACCAGATTTCATTTTGTGAATTATTTGAAATCCTGTGTTATGACTTTTAATGTTTTCTTCTGCTCCTAGGTTATAATGTCTTAAATCAGTAGAATTGATTTGCTTAGCTAGCTTTCCTGAAATTTGTTCTTGAAACCAACACATTTCTTGATATAAGAGCTCAGATTTTTTTTCCTCCTATGTAAAAAAAAAAAAATATATATATATATATATAGCCTACCATCTTCATTTTTATCTCTGGCTTGGCAGTGTTTAAAATCTTTCTGTGATCTTCATGAATATCAAACTGTCTATAAGGTCTTTCTTCTGAGATAGCTGATGTAGGTTATTCTTGAGGCCACTGGACTGCTTGAAAATTTTCCCAGTATTTGATGTCCAGTATGCTTACCTAGAGTGAGCCTGACTTGAGGTTCTTGTGTTTCGTGGGTCTCCCCATCCTCTTTGTTTTATTAATTGTATTGGGGTGGGGGCCACTGCTCAGCTTGTTGGATCTTAGTTTCCTAACCTGAAATCAAGCCCAGGCCCCAAACAGGGAAAGCCCAAAATCCAGCCACCCAGTTTTCCCTCGCAGAAGCAGCTGGTATTGCTGGTTATTTGTGCCTTATTTCAGGGTCTGAATATTTATAAACACATGTATATATTTTCCCTCTACCCAACACTTGGGTATCAATTATATTCACCCACACAATGGATTGTTACACAGCCATTGAAAATAATGAGGCAGATGTATACGAACTGACTTGGAAAGGTATATGATCAAAGGAACAAGAAAGGTGCATACCTCTTTCATTTCATTTTTTTTAATGCTTTAAATATAATTTCAATACCATAAGATTCACCCTTTAAAGTGTACAGTTTTCCGTGGTTTGATTCCACAACATTTCCATCACGTTAAGAAGAAATCCCATACTCCTGCCATCTAGGTTTTTATAGTCTGTTGTTAAAAACCAATCATGCTGCAGTGGATAAGTCTTTTTTTTTTTTGGCTGTGTTGCGGGCACATTGGATCTTAGTTCCTGGATCAGGATCCAACCCGTGCCCCCTGCGTGGTTAAGTGTGGAGACTTAGCCCCCTGACCGCTAAGGGAGCCCCCTGCATTGGGTAGTCTTATACACGTAGCATTTCACACTTGTGCAAGAAATATCTGTAGGACAAGCACCTGGAAATGTTTGCTAGGTGACATGATTCATGCATTTAAAATTTTTAAAGTAGTTGCCCTCTCCAGAGTTTATGCTCTCACTACCAAAGTGTAAAAGTCTCTGTTTCCCATTTCCTGACTAGCATAGTCCTTAATCAAACCTTATCTTTGCCAATCTGACAAATAATCTTATTGTAATTTTCATTTGCATTTCTCTTATTCTAAGTGAGGGTGATTACTTTTACATGTTTAGGGCTACTTGTCTTTCCTTTTTTATGGACTGATTTTTCATACCCTTTGATTTTCTGCAGGGTAGCTGACCTTTTTAAAAATATGGGCTCTCTATGTGTTAGGGAGAAAAGCTGCTTGTGATATGAACTGAACATGTTTTCCCCACTTTTTTGTTTGTTTTTTAGTCTTTGTTCATTTTTTTTTCTTTTATCATGCAGAATTTAAAAAAATTTTGTCATCAAATTTGGCAGACTTCTGCGTCTTGTGACATACTTAGCCTTCCCCTACTCCAAGATTATAAAAACAAAATTCTCCCGTATGTTTTTCTTAAACTGTAAGTCTCTTCTCCTCCCTCCCCCGCCCCCCACGTTTAACTGTTAGATCCATCTGGAATTTATTTTTCTGTAAGATAGGAGGTATGGATCCACCTTTTCTTCTCTAGAGGGCTAACGTTTCTCCTGCTGATTTGAAATGTCAGTTTTACATTGTCTTCTTGATTAAGAACAGTATGAGCAATTTTAAATATTAGCTTTTACTCTAGGGGTGGTAGTCAGGGATTTCCCTGGTGACCCATGCTTAAAACGTTGCACTTCTAATGCATGGGGTGCTGATTCAGTCTTGGATCAGGGAACCAAGATCCCACGTGTGGCCAAGAAATAAAAATAAATTAATTTTTTTTAAAAAAGTGGTAGTCAGGTGTCTGGGCAGTGCCTTCTGATCTCTTAGGGCACCTGTAAGAACCGCAGTCCCCTTCTCCCCCTGCCAGATCCTACTGCTGCAAACTGCTATCACCCAGGGGATGTGTCTTGCTCTAGTGTGTGAAACCAAGTAGTTTGTAACCTCTGATCTAGGGACTTCCCCTTGGAAGAGGGGCGGCCAGAGGCCCATCTTGTGAATCCAGAGTCATTACTTTAGTGAGGGCTTCAACGAGAGCCCAGAAGTAATGGGAGAATCTTTCCCAAAAAAACTCAGCTCTTCACTTCGGAGTCATTAGTTTCTATCCTCAGGTTGTCTTTCCGCTTTAGAATCCTAGTCAATTTCTACATGTTCACGCTAGTAGATTTACTCTGATGGGGCCATCTGTCCTCCTGGGGAAAGAAATACTGGCTTGGGCTGCATTGTGACTGTGTTTTGGCACCATGTAGAGCTGGGTGTGTAGAGGTAAGAGCCATCTCTTCTAATCTGAAACTGTTTAGTCGAAAAGAGTGTGGCCCTTTAAAAAGTAGAATTCTCAGAGTACCCCTGACTATAAAGGCTTGTGGAATTCTACCCAAGGGGCACTGGAGGAGAAGGTCTGTCTGGCGAGACTGATGCCCTGAGTAGGGTGGATGTCCCCACCAAGTGTTCTGTCAAGTGTCTGGGCAGCCCACTTGGTTTGGTAGGGGAGGATGTGCGGTGGCTTTTAATTTCATCCCTCTTGTACAATTGTTCTTTTATTGGGTCTACTCAGGGAGTGGCTTGTCACTGAACTGTGGGGTAGCAGATGCTCTCTGTGCTTGAACGTTTTGGTGGCAGTGACACTTGGGAGGAGCGACTGGTGCTGCCTTCCTGTCTCGGTGTGTGTGCGTTAACCCTGGGCATCTCGTGTGCTGGAGGAGCTGATACAGGTGTAAAGGGAACCGGGAGAGACGTGAAAGGGTTCTGCCCTGATGCAAGCTGTTTTCACATACATTTAGTTTGTTCTGAAAACAGACACTTTAAAAATGAATTTACAGAGGGTACGGCGGAGCTCCAATTAAATAGTCATATTGAAGTAAAGAAATAATATGCATTTTATAGGCTTAATTATACATCATAATTAGCTAATGTAGTCCATGTGATTGTGATGTCTGGGAGACCAGCCCAGGGAACAGTTATAAGTAACAGCTAATGTGATTCCGCATGTTAAATGTCAGGATTTAAGTGCAGACCTTCATACAAATTTCTACCATATCTACTTGATGATAGTTTTCCAATTTCTCCTTCCTGTCCCTTTTCACCTCTCAAAAGCCATGTTAGTAAAGTCATCCTAGCATGCCCCTGGGTAACTCAACATCTGAGTCCTAGACACAGATTTCACTTGGCCCGAGCTCCTCCCACCATTGTGGCCATGGCTGTTAGCGTTGGATAAGCTGTTCACACTGACCTCCTCCTATCTCCCATCAGCTCTCCTCTCCACCAAAGATCCACTCAGATGGATAATCCACCAGCAGCTGAACCCTGTCACCCACCAATGGGGAGGTCCCACATGGGGGGATACTTACCCCTTCCAGACCCTTCCTGAGGAAAGCAAGTTTCCTTCCATGTGGCAGGAGTAATTTTTATATTTGTTTGGCCTTGTGACCAATAGGATGGGAAGTTGGGGGGAAGTGGAGAGGAGATGGCAGTTTTAACCGAGAAAAAAAAAACCTTAGTAGAAACTCTGCCTTCTTCGGGCGTGTCCCTCTTCTGGGCATCTCTTCAGGATTTCATTCCTCCGTCCAACTGCCGTTCACAACTGCCCTTTCCAACGGCTCCAGAACTCTTGGCCTTGGCATTCCATGATGTAAATTATTCCACGCATGGCTCGAAATGGGTGCAAAGCAATGTTACCAGGTGTCGGATCACTAGTGTAAGTTTCCCGGATCTCGGGGGAGGGAGGAGAAAGAAAGGGGGAGAACCACTCTTGGAATTTGTACAGTTGTTATTGTTTCAGCCAGAACACAGCGATTGCGCTGGCTGAGCTGGATGCTGTCGATGGCTGGGGAGAGAGGGAGCTTTGGGCTTAGAGCTGCGGTGAACTGGGAGTTGAGAGTTTCTACTTTAAAGATTCTAGGGTTAGGATGTACACTGTTTACAACTGAACAGTTGGCATTGCTGCTGCGGAGGGAGGAACTTGGGACCTTCAGTGCAAAGCCTGTCACAGTACTGCCTGGGGCAGTGGTGCCTCTTCTGTCTCAAAAAGTAGGGAGAATTGACTTTTCTGTTTTCCTAAAGATAGCTAAAATATGGCTAGAAATCCAGATTGCTTACCAGGTTTGGAAACATCTAGTCACAAAATTCAAAGACCTCTGTATGCACGGGATTTTTTTAAAAACAAAACTGTGATTGCTCCTCTTGTTGACTATATTTTTTGAGGAAGTGACTGTTCCTGGTTTACTGCCTCTTTGGGGAATTGCATGTGAAAGGTTGCTGCCAACCCCCTTAGATTTGTCTGGATTCCTTTTTAACTTGTAAGTTAAGGATTTGTGTTCAATAAAAACAATTTAAATTGAATACTTGATCTCTTGAATGACCACAAAAATTTTAAAATCACATTCATAATAAGCAATTAGCGGGAAATGCACAGGAATTACAGTTATTTATCTAGGAAAGTATAAGGTATATTTTTGTGTTGCGTTGATGCTGGTGGCTTTAATCTGCTCTGCTGAAACAGTGCTTTCTTATTCCTTTTCTTTATAGTTGTCATGGATGATGATGACGACTCGTGTCTCCTTGATCTTATTGGGTAAGATGCTTATTCCGGGATTGGGGTGAATTGAGTGTGTGAGGTCTGCTGTACTGAAACAACCTAATAAGCACATTGAGACCAAGTGGGTTTTTTAAATAAAAATTAAGTAATCATCATAGGTATAGTAGATATATATAGGTATAGTAGATAAGTGTAGTATACCTACCTATAGGTATATATAGGTAGAGTAGGAGGACAGAGTGACATGGATTAACATAGGAGTCATCATTAGGTAATCCTTTATTAAATTTATTTTCTAAGAAACCCTAGGAGGCCGAAATGAGTGCTAATAGGAAATGGAATGACAACAAAACAAAACAAACAAAAACTTTTAATAGTTTTAAAGCAAGGAGAGGATTCTACTTGAGCTAATACGTCATTTTCTTTTTACCCTAGTAAAGAGGAACCCTAAGTATAAGTAATGTATTCATTTGCTGTTGTCTCTGTTTGGTTGTTGTTTTCTAGAGACCCACAAGCATTGAACTATTTTCTACATGGACCTAGTAATAAATCGGTGAGTAATACTCAGGCTGTCACAGTCGTACATTTTGCTTCTTCTTTTACAGTCTAAGTGATCATTTTTTTGAATTTGTACCTTGCAGAGCAATGAGGACTTGACTAACGCAGGATATTCTGCAGCCAATTCAAATTCAATTTTCGCCAACTCTAGTGTGAGTATTGGAAACTGCAGTGATCAGGTGTTTCTGTCTCATTGATGCCTGGTGACTGGAAGCTATAATTGCTTTTGGATCATGATGGGAATCCTCACTTCGTCTTTTGCAGTTGCCACAAGAGGAAAATCTATTGAATTATGTTGACAGTTTCTACTTTTAACTTAGCCTATTAAGATTTTTACTTTACTATTTTCCTAAGCTTTCAATTTTCTTTCTAAAATACCAGGGACACATAACCTGAAAAACTTAGAGGCTTTTGAACACTGTTACATAAGCTTTAAGAAAAAATCCTTCTGAATTATGGTTATGTTCTTATCCTTTTCATCTTAAACGAGGAAAAATATCATAGTAACTGACACCTATTAAGCACTCAGTATGTTCTTGGCACTACGAGCTTAACAAATATCAACCCCACTAACCCTTACAATAATTCCATGAAGTGTAGTAGGTTCTATTAGTATCCATATTTGAAGATGAGGGAACTGAAGGTTGGTACTTACCGAGTATTACACAGCCAGGAGTTGCAGAGCTTGGAACTGAACCCAGGCCACCAGCTTCCAGGGTGCAGGTCCTTAAACTCTAGGAGCATCTAGACAAGAAATCTGACCTGGGGGACAGGTGAGTTCTGCCTGGAAACTGTATCCAGATGGCTGTGTTTAAGCCCATGTTACTTTAATCTTTTAACTGCTTTGTTCTCCACGGATGATAGTCCAGAGTCCCACTGCCCAAGTTTGAATCCTTGCTCTGCCACTTTCTAGCTCTGTAACCTTGCTTATATCACTAAATCTCTGTGAGCCTCAGGTTCTTAATTTGTTAATCCAGGAGAATGATAACTCTACTTCATAGACTGGTTAAGATGAATGGAACTAGTCCATGGGCACACTGTTCAGTTAATGTCAACTTGTTGTCATCATCAGGGTCTTTATTTTCTTCATCCATAATATGGAGTACCATTGGTGTAGCATTTAGAAAGTTCTTGGAAACGTACAGTTCTTTAACGTATTTGAGTGTGTACAAAGTATGTTAGATCATAACATGTAAGACTCCTCCACATGCTAGAGGTGGCTTTAAAGTCACAACACTGTCTCCTGTAAGGCTTGTGAATCAGTAGCAATTCTGAAATTCATTCTGCATGGGCAGTAACTGCATGCATGCCTATAGCCCATAAAGGAGGTATTTAGCCTGTTTCCGACACTGCTGATGTTTACTCACCAGCTCTCCCCCTTCCGTGTGAGTATGATTCTAACTCTTCAGGCTTCTTCATTCAGGGTGGATTTTGGGGGAACTTGGATTATGTCATGGCAGTAGAAATATTTTAAAAGCTTTGAAAACTATGAAATTTTAAACCCATGGTCGGTTAGTTTGTGCACTGTGAAAACATTACCATGTCTCACCACTCAGGAGATAATCCACTGTCGCCTTGACCTTTCTCTGCAGAAACAAGCAAACACACCTCCTTGGTTTCAGTGGCCTTGCCCCACTTCCTTTCAAATGACTTCAAGTTCTAATTGGGTGTCAGGTGAACCAGTCTTGCTTTTCTACCTGGTTCTTCCTGTCTTCTAGCCCCCAGAACACCACACCTTACTAGCCTATGGCTGAGAATTTCTAGGGTTTTGAAAACTGGACTGTTCATTCTTCTTCTTCTTTTTTTTTTTCTCAATCACACTGTGCAGCTTGTAGAATCTTAGTTCCCCAGCCAGGGATTGAACCCAGGTCCTGGCAGTGAAAATACCAGGTCCTAACTGCTGGACCACCAAGGAATCCCTGGACTGTTTATTCTTGCTTGATCTAGTTTTAAATGTTTTTCTTCACCTTTAAAAATTTTTAATTATGTTACAATATATATAACCAGTTTACCATCCTAACCATTTTTAAGTATACAGTTTGGTAGTGTTAAGTATATTCACATTGCCTTCACCTGTGTTAAATAACTATTGATTTCATTTTTTTTCTTTTATAACCTTGTCGTATCCCATGATAAACTTCTGGCCCAGTGGAGTGTCTCTGATTTATCAGTAACTGTGTTCGGTTCTCTACATATGCCTGTTTTGTTGTCTCTAATTGGAATGCCCAGACCTTAAGGACTCATTACGGACAGACACTAATGCACAAGTGAGCACTTGACAAATGGTGACCAACTTTTGCTCTTGAATAGGACACTGATAGAGTTTTTAAAGCATCATAATGAGCTGATTACTTCTAAGAAATCAAATGCGCATTCACTCATTTCACATGGGAAGCTTCTTTTCATCCAGACTGATCTTGCCTGGATTGGGACAGGTTAGAACTAGGGGAGTTCTGAGAAACCTTGAAAGTCAAGGCTGAATCTGGGATACCTTCTGGACATCTAGTAGAACCACACTCAGAACTCCCAAAATTCACGTCTCCTCCTGTGGTACAAAGAACTAGATACTGCTGTCTCCTGGATACACACATACCCTAGGCTGAGTCCCATTCAGGCTTTGGACTTGGGAACAATCCTGAAAAATAATGCCTGTGCCACTGTCTCAAAGAATAAAGCTACTCAGGTAGCCATGAGTATGTTTGCATTATTGATCTGTTCCCTATAAAATAATTTACCAGAGCAATGAATGCTTATACTTACCAAAAAAGGAAAAAAAAAACCTTAAACATCATTACTAAGGAAATCAAGTATCAGAATAAGATGAGCAGTTTGGAGAGTTGAGTCTAAAAAGCAGACTGTTATGCTTTATTCATATTCAAAAGTGAGATTCGTTTTTTGTCTAAGAGTCTCTCTCAGAGGTGAGATACGCCGTGTAACCTCCCACTTATCTTTTTAGAATGCTGATCCTAAGTCAGCCCTCAAAGCTGTAAGCAGCCAGCTTGGAGAAGGGCCCAGTGATGGACTGCCACTTTCAAGTAGCCTTCAGTTTCTCGAAGATGAACTTGAGTCTTCTCCTCTTCCTGATCTCAGTGAGGACCAACCTTTTGACATTCTTCAGAAATCCTTGCAGGAGGCCAATATCACTGAACAGACGTTGGCAGAAGAGGCATATCTGGACGCCAGTATAGGTTCAAGCCAACAGTTTGCACAAGCTCAGCTTCATCCCTCTTCATCAGCATCCTTTACTCAGGCTTCTAATGTTTCTAATTACTCAGGTCAGACACTGCAGCCTATAGGGGTGACTCATGTGCCTGTTGGCACCTCGTTTGCAAGCAATACAGTGGGTGTGCACCATGGCTTTATGCACCACGTGGGGATCAGTGTGCCCAGCCAGCATCTGTCTAATAGCAGCCAGATTAGTGGTTCTGGACAAATACAGTTAATTGGGTCATTTGGTAATCAACCTTCCATGATGACTATTAATAACCTAGATGGATCACAAATTATACTAAAGGGTAGTGGGCAGCAAGCCCCCTCAAATGTGAGTGGAGGGCTTCTTGTTCACAGACAGACTCCTAATGGCAACTCCTTGTTTGGGAACTCCAGTTCCAGCCCAGTAGCACAGCCTGTTACCGTTCCGTTTAACAGCACAAATTTCCAAACATCTTTACCTGTGCATAACATCATCATACAAAGGGGTCTTGCACCAAATTCAAATAAAGTCCCAGTTAATATCCAGCCAAAGCCTATCCAGATGGGTCAGCAAAACACATACAATGTGAACAACTTGGGAATACAACAGCACCATGTTCAGCAAGGGATCTCGTTCGCCTCTGCAAGCTCACCCCAGGGCTCAGTGGTTGGTCCGCACATGTCCGTGAACATCGTAAACCAACAGAACACAAGGAAGCCCGTCACCTCGCAGGCCGTGAGCAGCGCCGGGGGCAGTATCGTTATTCATTCTCCCATGGGCCAGCCTCACACACCCCAGAGTCAGTTCCTCATACCTACAAGCCTTTCTGTCAGTTCCAACTCGGTACACCATGTCCAGACCATCAATGGGCAGCTTCTTCAGACTCAGCCCTCTCAGCTCATTTCCGGCCAGGTGGCCTCAGAGCATGTCATGTTGAACAGAAACTCTTCCAACATGCTCAGGACCAACCAACCATATTCTGGACAGATGCTGAACAACCAGAGTGCCGCCGTCCAGTTAGTGTCTGGGCAGACATTCGCCGCCTCCGGAAGCCCGGTGATTGTCAACCACGCCTCCCCTCAGATCGTCGGTGGACAGGTGCCTTTGCAGCAGGCATCACCCACCGTCTTGCACCTGTCCCCTGGGCAGAGCAGCGTCTCCCAAGGAAGACCTGGCTTCACCACCATGCCCTCGGTGACAAGCATGGCAGGACCTAGTCGGTTCCCTGTTAGTTCGTCCAGCACTGCCCATCCTAGTCTTGGGTCTGCGGTTCAGTCTGGTGCATCAGGATCAAACTTTACAGGAGATCAGCTGACCCAGCCAAACAGGACTCCAGGACCAGTCAGTGTGTCCCATCGTCTTCCAGTTCCTTCTTCCAAGTCTACCAGCACCTTCAGCAACACGCCTGGAGTGGGAAGCCAGCAGCAGTTCTTCTGTCAGGTAATGTTCCCTTTATCAAACAAATGCTTGGGTGATTATGGAATGGAAGAATGGAATGTGTATTTGTAAAGAATATAATTTTCATCCTAGGTTCCCAATTTATTATCTGAAGATGTTCAACTTACGATTGATTGCCTTTTTTCTTCTTAGTTAAAATGTTCTATCCCGCATAGCATTGTGGTTTAGGGTGGAGACTTCATGGATTTGAATCTAGGCTGTATGACTGGGAACAAGTCTTACCTTAACTAACCTCTCTAGACTTAAGTTTTTCCATCTGTATAATAGACTTTATATTAATAATACTACCATCCCACATAGTTATTGAGAAAGGTAAATGAGATAATCTGTATAAAGCGCTTAGCATGGTCCCTGGCAAGTGGCAAATACTCAGTGTGTGCTTAGCTCATTGTGTCCAACTCTTTGCAACCCGGACTGTTAGTCAGCCAGGCTCCTCTGTCTGGATTTTTCAGGCCAGAATACTGGAGTGGGTTGTCATTTTCCTCCTCCAGGGGATCAAAGAGCCAATATTAATACATATATTTGATGGAATGTGTTATAGGCATTTAAAAGGAAAGATTATTTCAGATTATTTACTTACATCATGGGGCTTCCCTGGTGGATCAGACAGTAAAGAATCTTCCTGCAGTGTGGGAGACCCGGGGTCAATCCCTGGGTTGGAAAGATCCACTGGAGAAGGGAATGGCAACGCAGTCCAGTATTCTTGCCTGGAGAATTCTATGGGCAGAGGAGCCTGACAGGTTACAGTCCATGGGGTCACAGAGTCAGACACGAGTGAGTGACTAATACTTTGGCTTCACTCCCACTTGCATCATATAGAAGCCACTGGGTCCTATGACTATGGACTGGGTAGAGAAGTCATGGCTGTTTCTTGGGTGCCAACTGGAAAGGCTCAGGGACCCACTGAGACTCAGCAGCGGGTAACTGGCCTGCACAGAGGGATGCATACAGAGGGAAGGATCCAGGGCACTGGATTGGACCAAGTACCTGAGCCTGTTCTTACCAGGCTGCTGTGCAGGTGAACGACTAGGAAGTCAGTTACACCATGTGAAGATGATGTCCCTGAAAAGCGTTTCAGACATTTGCCAGCGGTGGTCCCTCACCCCATCTGCCAGTCCCTGAACTCCTCTGGCTTTTGGCTCTCGCACATTGAGAATGTTCTCTAGCTCCAGTTCCATATCCCACCTGCCCGCTGTGGTATACCCTCTCAACTCCTCCATTTTCCCTGCCTTTCTCCTCCATGTTTAGAAGAACTCAAAAACTTCTCTCTACCACGTAGGTCAATATTTTTTAAACTGTATACCTTTGACTTAGTAATTCCATTAAGAATCCTAAGGAAACAAAGATTATTTATGATTAAGGATGTTCAGTGTACACTTTTGGTATCAAAACTGTTTGTTTGTGTGTTTTGTTTGTTAAATTTTATTTACATATATTTGGCTGTCCCACGTCTTAATTGTGGCATGCCAGATCTTCGATCTTAGTTGTGACCTGTGGGATCTAGTTCTCTGAACAAGGATCAAACCCAGGACCTCTGCTTTGGGAGCGAGGAATATTAGCCATTGAACCACCAGGGAAGTCCCTCTGTGTGTTTTGAAATAATGTCAGACTTACAGAAAAACTAGAGTTGTAAGAATGTGTACAGAATTTTCGTGTACGCTTCAGCAAGATTCTCCAAATGTTAACTTTTTACTCCATTTGTTTTATTCTTCTCTCTCTCTATTTCACACACACACATAAACAAACACACACGTAAAGTTTTGAAGAGTAAATTGCAGGCATGATGCCTCTTGACCCCTACGTACTTCAGTCTCAACAGATTTATTTCTTGAAGTCAGGAGCATTCCGCTACCTAACCACAGTACTGTTATCAAAACCAAGAAGTCAGCATTATTACAATGTTACTATTAAATCTATATACTTTATTCTGTGTAGCTCATTTTCCCAATAATGTCCCTTATGGCAAGAGAGAATAAAATATGTTTTGTTTTGTTTTTATGGTCCAGGATGCAACCTAGGATCACTGCCTAATTCTGTTGTCATGTCTTTAAATCTGAAATAGTTTCTTCATTTTTTATGACCTTGACTTTTTGAAGAGTACTAATCAATTATTTTATTGAGTGTCCCTTAGTTAGAGTTTCTCTCATGTTTCCTCATGGTGAAATTCAGGTTATACATTTTTGGTGGCATTCCCTGGTGGCTTAGCAGTAAAGAATCTGCCTGCCAGTGCAGTAGATGTGCATTTGATCCCTGGTTCAGGAAGATCCCCTGGAGAAGGAAACAGCAACCCACTCTGGTATACTTGCCTGGGAAATCCCATGGACAGAGGAGGCTGGTGGGTTGTAGTATATGGGGTCGCAAAGAGTCAGACTCAACTGAACAACTAAACAACAACACATTTTTGATAGGATTGCCACAAAAGTGGTGTATGTGTCCTCCTGAGGTGGACTCGTCCCATTCCTGGTCATGTCAACTTTGAGCACTTGCTTAAGGTGGGGTCTGCTTCATGTGGTTTCTGATGTGTCATTAACAAGCTTCTTTGGGGAGCTACATTGAGATGATGTAGATATAGTTTCTTGTCAAACTTGAACTAGTTTAAGCTTCCATTGATAATTCCCGACTGAATCAGTTATTACTCAGTCAGCTGTTACTGTGATGGTCACCACATAGAGACTTTCTAATTCCATCAAGTTTATTCTACCTTAATTTTTAGCATTCTGCTCTAAGGAAGAGCTTTCCTGTTTCTCCCTTTTACAAATTCTATCAGTATAGACTCATAGATTTTTATCTTATTTAATGGGTTAAAATTGTTGCAGTCATTTATTTTGATGCTCAAATTGATTTTTTAAAATTATTTTTTAACATGAAACTTGAGATCATATGCTCTTTTTTTTTTTAATTTCATTTTGATGCTTAGGTTTGTTGGGGTTTATATGTTTATTTAATTTTTGGGTGCATGGCATGTGGGATCTTAGTTCCCTGCCCAGGGGTTAAACCCGCATCCCCTGCTTTGGCAGCGCAGAGTCCTAACTACTAGAGCACCAGGGAAGTTCCACTCAGGTTGATTTGATGGCCATTGAGCGCCCCTCCAAATTAGCCGCTGGTCCCTCTGACATGTTTCCATTGTGCTTTGAGCACTGCCTTTTAATTTCTGGGAAAACATGATGTTGCATGTTCATCTTTCACTTTCCTGCCCCTGCCCTGGAATTCAACCATTTTAGGGGCCTTGTTCTTTCTAGTGGAGAACAATACTTAGAAGCCAGGATCTGAGCACTATGTATTCACTGCTACTGACGTTGTCGCAATTGGGACTTATATATATCTACACATACACAACATCTGTAGCTGTCTATTGTCTATATATCTATATTAAAAACAGAGAGTTCATATTGATACTTCAATTCTAATCCAGGACCACCAGATTCATTATTCAAGTGTCCTTTTCCATATTTGTCACTCCCTTTTCTAATTGGAGAAGGCAGTGGCACCCCACTCCAGTACTCTTGCCTGGAAAATCCCACGGACGGAGGAGCCTGGTAGGCTGCAGTCCATGGGGTCACAAAGAGTCGGACACGACTGAGCGACTTCCCTTTCCCTTCCCTTTCTAATAGTGAAAAAGCCTGCCCCATAATATATTTGCTTATTTGCCCAATCCTAGAATACATGGAAAATAGTTTTATAATCACTAATTCATGGGCTTCCCTGGTGTCTCAGAGGGTAAAGTGTCTGCCTGCAATGCAGGAGACCTGGGTTCAATCCCTGGGTTGGGAAGATCCCTGGAGAAGGGAAAGGCTACCCACTCCTGTATTCTGGCCTGGGTAATTCCATGGACTGTATAGTCCATGGGTCGCAAAGAGTCAAACACGACTGAGTGAATTTCACTTATAAAATCATTTTAAGTGCACATTTAAACATGAAATATTTAAAATGTACATTTAACTGTAAAATAGTTAATAAGCAGTTTGCTTTCTATTTTAGAAAAATGATGAAAGACAATATGGTGAACTAGAAAATAGAAAACCCTCTTGCTTACCAAACACTCAGAAACTTGATTAAAAGGAAATGTACTACTCCATTAACAGCTGTTCCTTGGGTGATGGAATTACAGATACTCTGTTTTCTTCTAATTTAAAAAATTTACTCATGTAGAGGAGGTGATACCTGGAAAGCATTTATCAACATATTGATGCATTTTTTTTAAAAGTAAAACTTCCCATTGGTAAAAATTAGAAACAGTTCCAAAATAGCTTAGAATGAAAAGTAAACCCTCCTCTTCCAGATTTCCCTACCAGAGGCCACCAGTGTTTCTGTGTTCTTTCTCTTTCTCTTCCCCCAGAGACATCCTTTGCATATCCAGCACACGTCACATATACACTTAACTCTGCAACACACCGTACCTGTTACCATACCCATTTTTACTTAATTAGATAACTTGAGGGTCTCATGATATCTGTATATATTGGTCTACTTTATGTTTATTATAATTAATTATACATAATCAGCCACAGCATGGTCATTTCCTTTCTTTTTCATTTTTTTCAATAATGCTTCAATGAAGGGGGGAAAAATCTCTCTCTCTAACTCCCCAAAGTTTCAATTATCCAAAGGTAACAAGAGGCATATTCCAGCAGCTCCAAAGTAATTTTTTGTGACTTTAATGTCAAAGAATATTGGGAACTAAATCTTGCATTATACCCCATGTGTTCTGCTCTAGGTTTTCCAGAACAATTAAAATGTCAGGTATTGTGGAGTAAGGAGGACATAACCTCGGAGGCTGCACAAGCTGGGAAAGTAGTGTTGAGGTGCCATCTAACATTTACACTCCCAGGAAATCCAGAAGGACAGTGACTCTTGTACTTTATAATTTCTGTATAAATTACCTTATAGAACATTGTAAGGAACAAAAATACCATTATCAAGGGCCTTCAATGTTTATCTACTTGGGGAAATTTCATTTAGCAAGTTTTGATACTATAAAGTGTTAATATTAAACGAGTCTTAAATGTAAACTGTATTTTTTTTGCCATCGATAATACACTTACTTGGTTCAAAATTCAAAAGGTACAGAAAGTTGTGTACTACAGTGAAAAATTTCCTTCCTCCTGTTGCCCGCCACCCAGTTGCCTCTAGTTTAACCAGCTTCTTAAAGAGTGAACTTAAGTCCCCGCCCCACCTTTTCTTTTATGAAAACTTTCAAAACCACAGAAAAGTTGGGAGAGTACAGTGAACCTCTGCACCGAGATCCACTGCTTGTTTATGTTTTGTAGCATTTGTTCTGTTTGTGTCTGGATGTCTCTGGTTCTCTCTCCAAACACAGACATACACACACACACTTTCCTCTGAACTATTTGAAAGTAAGTTGCAAAATGGCATGAGCCTTGACCACTAAATTCTTTAGCAAGTATCTCCCAAAAACAAAGACTGTCTTCAACACAACCTCAGTATCACTATCATGCCCAGGAAATTTAACATTTGTATAATAACATTATATCAGATTTCTTCCTGTTGAGCCAGTAAGGCCCTTTATGACAATGCCTCACTCTGGAAAGCACTGAGCACTTACTGTCACGTCTCTTTAGGCTATAGCAGCCTGGGTCGGTTGTTTCAAGGGTGGCCCTCAGAGCACTGACTGATTGTTTCCTCATGATTAGATCCTGGCCAAGCGGCTGGCATACAATGTTTGTTTGTCCCTTTATGGGTGATCACTTGGTTCCCGTGGCCCCGCTGGCCAGGTTTCTCCTCGAGGTATTCAAAAGTATCTTACACCAGTACAGGAGGACATAATCTCTGGGACGGTGTTTGGGACTACGTGACCCTCTTGTTTCTCAGCCTTTCGCCATTGACTTCACTGATAGATACTACAATTAGTGATTGCAAAATGATTTTCTAATTATTCTATCTACTGTTAGTGATTGAGATTTTTCCAAAAAAGAGAGCTTTTCTTCTCACATTGTGTATATATGTGAGCTGCTGCTGCTGCTAAGTCACTTTAGTTGAGTCCGACTCTGTGCGACCCCATAGACGGCAGCCCACCAGTCTCCCCCATCCCTGGGATTCTCTAGGCAAGAACACTGGAATGGGTTGCCATCTCCTTTTCCAATGCACGAAAGTGAAAATAGAAAGTGAAGTCATTCAGTTGTGTCTGACTCCTAGCGACCCCATGGACCGCAGCCTACCAGGCTCCTCCGTCCATGGGATTGTCCAGGCAAGAGTGCTGGAGTGGGGTGCCATTGCCTTCTCCAGTATATATGTGTATGTGTGCATATAACACTATGAAATCATAGTTGTTTTTTTTCTTTTTAATCTATTTAATTGGCTATGCCAGGTCTTAGTTGCAGCATGTGGGACCTAGTTCCCTGACCAGGGGTTGAACCCAGGCCCCCCTACATTGGCAGTGTGGAGTCTTAGCCACCGGACCACCAGGGAAGTCCTGACATCATAGTTTGTTTTTTCATTCACTTTAAAACTACTTATTTTGGGGGATTTTATTGTATTTATTTCCTTATTTACTTTGTTTGGCTGCATCAGGTCTTCATCGCGGCACGCAGAATCTTTATTGCATCATGTGGGATCTATCGTTGCCATGCACCGATTCAGTTGTGGCGTACAGGGTCAGTAGTTGTGCCCGTGGGCTTAGTTGCTTCACGGCATATGGGATCTTAGGTTGCCAACCAGCGATTGAACCCATGTCCCCTGCATTGCAAGGTGGATTCTTAACCACTGGGCCACCAGGGGAGTCCCTATGAGGAACTTCAAACATGAACAAAAGTAGACAAGGTAGTATATTGAACCCTCATGCTCAATCAGCTTCAGGGCTTACCCACTTGTGGTTGCTTCTGTGTTATCCATACCTGACTCAGGCTTCCCTGCCCAGTGTTATTCCGAAGCTATCGAGACACAGAAGTTCATCTCTAATTTTTTAGTGTATTTCTCTAAAATACCGTGTATTTTCTTTCATAGTTAATGTTGCAATCTATTGCTTTCCTTATTCTTTTAATGCTTAAATTGTCCCGTCTGGTCAGTGGAGGCGAGGGCTGCTTAAGGTGCCTTCTGTGCTTTTGTCAGCCCCCCACCTCCCTTTGAGCACTCTGTGGGACAAGATGTTATAGGCGTGTCTTATGATTTCCTTGCCTCACACCTAGAATCAGTCATTTCTCTAAGGAGCCCTGTGAATTTAAATCTCTTCATGCAAAGAGTCATTTACAGGACTTAGGCTTTCTCATGAATGCTGCTGCTACTAAGTCGCTTCAGTCGTGTCCAACTCTGTGCGACCCCATAGATGGCAGCCCACCAGGCTCCCCCGTCCCTGGGATTCTCATGAATGGATTAATATTTTACAAATCACTGATTAAAGCAGTTTTCAAGAGTTTAGCCTATCAAACAAAAGTAAACAAAGTAAGTCCAACTCTCTTTAGATCCAGGCAAGATTACTGGAGGGGATTGCCATTTCCTTCTCCAGGGGATCTTCCTAACCCAGGGATTGAACCCAGGTCTCCCACATTGCAGGCAGACCCTTTAACCTCTGAGCCACCAGGGAAGCCCCTACTAACTAAGTAACTAACTAAAATTCCCTGAGAGCTTTGTGTGAGAGATTTCTGGAGTGGTCACCACTGAAGTCTCCAGCCATCCTTGCCCCTCCCTAATTCCTTCTGCATCCAGCTCAGCCTGCCTACCTTACCATGGAACCACTGAATGCTCAGACACTCAGACTTCATAATCTAGATGTTCTTGCTTTTTTCTTTTCCTTCTATACTTTTAATAGGTTACTAAATCCTACAAATTCTTCTTTGAATGTCTCACATCCATTCTTCCCAATAACAATGAAAGTAATAATATTATTAACAACTGGTACATACCTTGGGGCCACAGGTAGCATTATTGTTCCCATTTTGCAGTCAAGGACTTGGAGGTTCAGAGCATGGGCGAATTGCTGTAAAGGCAGACTTCACCTGCTAGCTGTCTTACCACACTGCCTCCCATTGCTCTGCTTTCTGCATCCGTACTTGGGGCTAGACTTTAAGAGGGACAGCAGTATAATGGGTAAAACAAGAGTTGGAGTAGCAATCAGAGCTCACTTGCAGGTCATCTTCTGCCAGTGACTGGTTTTGTGATCTAAGTTCATATCTTAAATTCTGAGCCCTTGTTTTCCTTGAAAATGAGGAAACCCTAGCCAAGCCATAGAATCATCTGGGGAGCTTTGTAAAAATATAGCTACCCCCATAAATTCTGACTTAAATGATCTGGATTAAAGGCTCTAGACATTAGCATTTTTCAAAAGCTCCCCAAGTGATTCTAAAGTGCAAACAGGAAGAAGGGCCAATGAGTAGATGGTTCCCAAGGCCCATTCGTATTGTCATTAGGTGGCTGTCACCATTGTCTGAGTGATTAATCTGCCTTCAGCCTCTTCCAAAAGTCTGGTTTCCATCACATTCATCTTCCCAAAACATTTGTTCAGTGACCTAAACCACAGCATCTGGGAGCTTCTCATTGCACAGGAGAAAAGTACAAACCCCCAGCCCAGCCCTTAAGCTGAACTCAAGCTGAACTCTTCAGGTTGCCAGGCACGACCCCTCATGGTTCCCCAGACAGGCCAGACTCACCGTGAGCCCCAAGCCTCTGCTGATGGGTATCTATTGAATGTCCTTTCCTGTCTGGCCTGACGGCTTTCCCTCCATCAGGGCATCCAGACTTCTAAAAGAGTGAAGCCTTTCTCACCCCATCCACTGATCCTTCTCTGCACTGTTTGTTTATACTGCCCACCAGTATAATCACTCGCTGTACTGTCTCCTTCGTTGATTCATTTGTTCAGCAGTGTGTCAGCCCCTGCGCGGCCAGCCCTGGGCCATGTCCCAGGGCTACGATGGGCTGTTGCAGGGCAGAAGGCAGCAGACAAGCTGGCCAGTATTCTCAGTGCTCCAGTGAGAGCAGCCCGGAGCTCCAGGCTCCAGAAAGGAGCCTCTCACCCAGATGGGGCAGGTTTCCATGAAATAGTGGTTTCTGACTGAGCCCTCCTAAGGGAGAAGGAAGTTATCCAGCAAGAGAGGGTCTAAGTCAAGAATGTTCCGGCAGTAGGATCAGCAAGTGCAAGGCCTTGGGGAGGGAAGAGAATGTGGTTCTGTGGGGAAGGAGAACAGGTTCAAGTGAGGCATGAAGATTTCGGTGGGAAAGGTAAGCGGACACTAAATCCTACAGGACCCTGATGCAGTGTCACAGAGCCATCATGGGGTCATAGCCTCAGCGTGACAGAGTGAAAACCGACTCCGCCTGGGCGGCAGTAGAAAGGGCAAGAAGTGAAATGGATTTGAGGCAGGTTAGACAGGATTTCTGATTGATTGGCTGGAGTGGCGGAATAAGGGTGACACAGATTCCTGACTTTTTTAACCAAAAAGTTGGCTTAAAGCTCAACATGCAGAAAACTAAGACCATGGCATCCGGTCCCATCACTTCATGGCAAATAGAGGGGGAAACCATGGAAACAGTGAGAGACTTTATTTTGGGGGGCTCCAAAATCACTGCAGATGGTGACTGCAGCCATGAAATTAAAAGACGCTTACTCCTTGGAAGAAAAGCTATGTGACCAACCTAAACAACATATTAAAAGGCAGAAACATTACTTTGCCAACAAAGGTCCGTTTAGTCAAAGCTCTGGTTTTTCCAGTAGTCAAGTATGGATGTGAGAGTTGGACTGTAAAGAAAGCTGAGGGCCGAAGAATTGATGCTTTTGAACTGTGGTGTTGGAGAAGACTCTTGAGAGTCCCTTGGACTGCAAGGAGATCCAACCAGACCGTTCTAAAGGAGATCAGTCCTGAATATTCATTGAAAGGACTGATGCTGAAGCTGAAACTCCAATACTTTACCCACCTGATGTGAAGAACGGACTCATTTGAAAAGACCCTGATGCTGGGAAAAACTGAAGGTGAGAGAAGGGAACAACAGAGGATGAGATGGTTGGATGGCATCCCTGACTTGATGGACATGAGTTTGAGAAAGCTCTGGGAGATGGACAGGGAAGCCTGGTGTGCTGCAGTCCATGGGGTCACAAAGAGTTGGACATGACTGAGCAACTGAACTGAACTGAACCGAGATTCCTGACTGTGACACCCAGGTTCACTGAAATAGAGAACAGGGGAAGACATCGTGGTTTGAAGGGAAGTTCTGAGTTTAGTTTAGGATATTTGTCAAGGATGAGGTGCTTGTGTGACAACGGAGTTGTATGGGAGACGGCTCCATATGCTGAAGCAGAGGGTGAAATGCCAGCTGAAGTAGGACTGACTTGCATGTGTATCACGATGGAAGCGGCCAGAGTGGAGGAAAGGCTTCAGGAAGAGTGTGTCAGTAGAGAAGGAAGAGTGACCAGAAGAGAACCCTAACACACTTCAACACTTTGGGGGTGGACACAGAAAGACAAAGAGATTCAGAATATTCTAAAAAAACCAAAAGGTCTTGGCGGTTTGGAAGCTAAGAAAGGAAAATGAGGCAGGCAGGGATAGCTGGGGTCCATAGAGTTGAGTGTCACTGAGGGGCTGGTGGAAGTCAGGATGGGAATGTTTCTGACATATTTAGCAACAGGGAGGCAGTTTTTGACCTTGGTAACATTTGTTTCCATGGAGTGATATGTGCAGAAGCCAGATTATAGATGAGGGGAGATGAGGAGTGTGGTGATGAGCATGGACAGCTTCCAGAAAAATGACAGTAACTGACCCTGCAGTAGCTCCACGGATGTGTGGAGTCCAGTGGGTGATTTTTATAAGATACAGGAAAGCCTGGACCTTTTTTCCAAAGCTCTTGGGAAGGAGAAGGACGTGAATTCCAGGGCATCGGTGGGATTCTTTGTAGAAAAAAAGGGGAGATGCTTCTTCCACTGTGACAGGGAAGGGAGAAGGGATGACTGGGGATCAGGTGAGGTCATACTTTGATGGTAGAAGGTGGAATGAATTCTCACCTGGCTTACAGGTTTGAAGACAATGAAATAGCCTTCAGTGGAAAATGAGCAGGGAGCTAGCCAGAGAAAGAAAGGGTTACTGGTCAGGCCTGAGGGCCTGAGATCGGCTGTTGTAACTGTGGTGCACTGATGGGCTGGGTTTGGGCCCGCCTGGGTGTTCTTTGGCTGGTAAATGTTCAGAAGGCAAGGCCTGTAGTGGTATCCTTCAGCCCCCCTCTTTGATTACCGTTGTATGGTGTATACAGTGAACGCCCAAATGTCTTAGTCAGGGTACTTTGGGTTGCAACTATCAGAAACTCACTCTAACTTGTTTAGCAAAAAAGAACATCTCATGGAGTGCAGCTTCTTTATAAGGTTCAGAACCAGGCTCTCTGCTGTTCCTTTGGCCTCTCCAAGATGGCATGTGCCTGCCTCTCTCCTTCACGGTCCCCTCTCCTTCTTCTGGCCCCAAGTGGCCAGCCCAGGCCAACGTCACAATATTTGCCAACCATTTAACAGAGACTGGAAAAAGAGAAAAAAGAAAAACAGAGACTGGCAAATGCAGTGGTTTCCCCACCTTCAGAATACATCAGAATCCACTGGAAAGCTTTGTTTAATAAAGGATTCCTAAACGCCACATTGGATTTCTGAATCCATCTTTGTGGATGGAACCCCAAAACTTTGTCTTTCAGAAGCTCCCCAAGGTGATCTTGGTACAATTAGGCTACAAACCTGCCCTTGAGAATGACTGCTCTTAGGTACCCACCCGCTCCCCCCATTCTCAACTCCAAGAGCATCTGATTGGCCCACCTGTGGTTCAGTCAGCCTTGACCAGAGGAGCCAGTCACGGGTGACCTGAGGGAGCAGCCGCATGGGGCCTCTGCTGCTCTGTACAGAGCCTTTGTTCAAATTAGGAAAAAGTGCGCCCTGAGCCGAAATAAAGAAAGGTACCCCTAGGAGGGAGAAGCTGCTCACTGGCAGGGTTGGCACTTTCCACGGGAAGAAGAGGTGCCCCTGCCCTGGATTCTGGCTCTCTACATCCTCTAGCCCTGTGTGTGTCCACCACGCTGGCTCCACCCATTCCCAGAGGAGGGCGTGGGCTGGGAAGATTCCCAGTGGCCTCCCTCATTCAGCAGATGCCTGATGCTTATAATCTTGCTAGTTTGCTGTGGGCTTCTTACAAAGGGTACCACAGAGCTGGGTAGGGATAGATTCTGTATTCTGATTCATTGGGGGATTTCTCTGTATTCACATGGTATCAAGATAATGCAGGATCTAAAGAGTTAAAATCATACACTGATGTGAGCAGAGTTCTTGGAGCCAAGTTTGCAAGAAAATAGCCTTCAGTAGCTTCTCTATTATAAAGAAAATATATTTCAAGAGAAAGTTTTCTCCTTAGAGCTCAGGGAAAAAAGACCAGAATGATAAATTTTATTTCTGGAAAAGACTGTCAGTTGCGGGCAACCTAAACTGGGAGGGAAGTGGCAGAAAGTTGTTGGCTGCTAGGGAGAGCTTTGGACTAGGAGGAAGTAGGGACCCCTGTAACTTACACTGCCGTGGAATTCACTCACTTGTTTTCATCTGACAGCGGTTCACCCTGTACTCGCTGTGGTGTCAGGCCCTCTTCCGGTGCTGGGGATTCAGTAGTGAACCAGACAAAAGTCCTGCCCGGAAAATCAGAGGACTGGAAGTGACCAGTGACATCTGGAAACGGAGCGGGCCTGTCGGGCAGCAGAGCTTTCCAAACATACAGACCTGGTGAATGGAGGTGTAAGCCACATTCCCAGGGGATTGCCATTCTCCCATCAGCCTGGCCCACCCAACCTCCATGGTACCCAGCATGCACCAGCTGGGGAGATCATTCCAGTCCCCAGCGGAGGGACACAGTCAGGGGCACGGGCAGCAGCTGGAGGATGAAAATGCGCTGATGCCAGTGTTGAGCCCCAACTCAGGTGGGCAAGAGGCCTGTAAAACACTCATACCAGAACCTGCTCAAACGAGAGGCATCCTGCAGAGAGCAGCCTTGCTTTCAGACACAGCGGCAATTTATTCCCTTTGCTGTTATTGTCATTCCATCGCTAAGTCGTGTCCCACTCTTTGCGACCTCATGGACTGCAACACACCAGGCCTCCCTGTTCGTCACTATCTCCCAGAGTTTGTCCAAGTTCATGTCCATTGGGTCAGTGATGCCATCCAACCACCTCATTCTCTGTCACCCTCTTCTCCTTTTGTCTTCATTCTTTCCCAGCATCAGGGTCTTTTCCAGTGAGTTGGCTGTTCGCATCACGTGGCCAAGATATTGGAGCTTCAGCTTCAGCATCAGTCCTTCCAATGAGTATTCAGGACTGATTTCCTTTAGGATTGACTGGTTTGATCTCCTTGCTGTCCAAGGAATTCTCAAGAGTCTTCTCCAACATCACAGTTGGAAAGCAGCTTTGACATTAGATTAGATTGTTCAGGGTATTTTTTTTTCTTGTTACTCTTCTATATTATGAAAACACACATTTAGGAAAATAAAGAAAACATAAATGTACAGTTACCAAATAATTATAAACAAATACCTGTGCAAGTAACAACTCAAGAAATGGACTGTTCTCAGCACCCGCACAGACCACCTCCTCCTTCCGTGTGCCTCCCTAACCCCAGCCTGCTCCTGACTTTCATGATGATTTCTTCCTTGCTTTTCTTATGTACTTTTTAACTTTTTTTTTTGTTTTGGCTGTGCTGGACGTCTTGTGGGGTCTTAGTACCCAACCAGGGATCAAACCCAAGCCCTCGGCAGTGAAAGCTTGGAGTCCTAACCACTGAACTACTGGAGAGTTCCCTAGTTTTACTCCTTATGTATGCATGAATTTTATTTGTCTGTTTAATAGCTAAGAGTCATTCAGGGTCATGACTGATAAATAAGTTGGGAGATCAGGCTGGGTAGTGCCATTTACGTATTCAGTTTTTCAAAGTTGTATGCTCTTAAGCAATAAGGATGAAATTCTTCTGTTTTATGTGAACTAGGCCTATTGAAAGAAATTCCAAAGATGTGTCCTGGCAGCACTGCTGTGAGGACTTTGGTCATTTGAACGTATTCCTTCTGGTTCATCTACTCATCTGTTGATCTCGTTATTTCAGAGTCCCATCTAGAATATAGCCTTGCCCTGTTAGACCACATTTTTCCAACTTTTATCTGTTTTTTATCCAAAGTAGTACCTTCCTTTCTTTTTTTTTTTTTTTTGACCACACCTTGCAGCTTGTAGGAACTCAGTTCCCCAACCGGGGGTTGAACCTGGGCCACAGCAGTGAAAGTCCAGAGTCCTAACCACTGGGTCACGGTGGCCCTTAGTGCTTGTCTGCTGGAAATACTTGTGAGGAAAGCCGCAGGCCTCCCTGCAACATGGACATCCTCCTTGTGGCTTCTCTGCGGTAGGAGAGTGTGGGGTTCTGTGCCAGGGGAAACTCTGTGAAGACTGGGAGGTTCTCCCCTGTGGTGTTCTCACTAAGAACGTATGAATATTGCCTGTAGACTTAAGAGATGCAGGTCCAAGCTTCCCTGCTAACGGAAAGATGAGCAAGGTGACCATTTCCGTCTTTGTAATGATCTCCTCCAGTCTCTCTTGGATGATGTCAAATCCCTCTTCATTTTTGTATTAGAAAAAGGAGCCAAATAGATCATTGTTTAGCATAATTCGCTGTTTAGAACAGAAATATTAACATATCTAGTTAATTGCATTAGTTGGCTAGTGACCAGGCATTACCCAGTTCTGTGAGCGGCCGCGTGTGAATGGTTGGTGGGAAACTTCTCCTTAGGCCAAAGTCACAGGCCATCACCCATGGAGATGGTTACGCTAAGCATCTGCTGGTGTACAAAATTGAAGGAAAAACTGAAAACTTACTGCACTGTGAAATAGTAATGACATAAAGGATTAAAAATTGGGTGTGGTGTAGAAACCCACCCTATATTGTGCGTGCGTGTGTGCTCAGCCGCTTCAGTCATGTCCAGCTCTTTGCAAACTTATGGACTCTAGCCTGCCAGGCTCCTCTGTCCATGGGATTCTCCAGGCAAGAATACTGGAGTGGGTTGCCATGCCTTCCTCCAGGGGATTTTCCCATCCCAGGGATTGAACTTGTGTCTCCTGCATTGCAGGCAGATTCTCTACCACTGAGCCACCAAGGAAGCCCAGAAACTGTTTATCACTTTAAATGCATTATAGAGATAACAGATTTTTTTAGAGCTAGAACTTGTTAGCCCTTAAACATCACCAGTTCATCTTCCTTATTTATAGAAAAGCACATAACAGTTTAAACATCAGATTAATTTTTCTAGCGATATTTTTCCCGGACTAATATTCAGTTGAATTTCCCAGTTACCTGCCACCTAAGGCTGTCATTTCATGAACCAAAGACCTCCCAGACAGCAGAGGTGAGAGGTCCTTCAGATCATCTATACAGCAAACAGCGAGTGTTGACAATAGATTTGGAGTTGGCACTTAGGCCCTGACCGGGTGCTCAGCATTCCTGCAGACCCCGAATAGTCAAGGTCATAATCCTTGCAGGTGGGATAAAGCATTCCTGAAGCTAGAAACTGTTGTGGGGTAGAAACTGAGCTCCACGCTCAGCTCTGCATCTGAGTACCATGGACACAGGAGTTCCAGGAGCAAGAAAGCAGCTGGTGTCAATGCACTCTGCATCCCTGAATGGTGTCAAGAAGACTCAGCGTGCCTGGAGGCTTTAGAGGGTACTCTTTGCAGTTCTTCCAATGTGACAGGGAAAATTGTTTTGTAATCTAACCTGAAGGCGATGCAGGAGACTCATTAACTGGCTTGGTTGGCATTTTAAGTGATCTTTTAAAGCTTTTATCATGGATTTAATTTTTCCATCTTGGCCATGTTTTTCACAGGCTCAGAAAAAAAGCTTGAATCAGACTTCCCCCATTTCTGCTTCCAAGACCACAGATGGCCTGAGGCCAGCGCCCATGCCAGGCCTCTTGAGCACCGCACTGCCAGGTCAGGAGTCCCCCCGTGAGCTCTCCTCAGTCTGTGCCCGTCTTCCCAGGGGGCACTCTCTGCATGCCCGTCATCCTGCATCTCTTCCACTCCGCCTCACCTCTGCTCTGATCCTACCTGCCTTCTGTATCCCTTCCACCCAAGTTATATACCATGCTGCATCTGTGCCATCATTTTATATAAAAAATGAGAAATTAAAACACCTCGGTTAAATTATGTTCAAAAAGTGTGCTGCTTAGAAAGAGTGAAATCTAGTATTTTGAAAATAGTGACATGAAAATAGTATTATATGGCACATGTGACTTTGCGGCTGTCCTCATGTTGCTTTGTATAGGTGTATTTAGAATTCACCCCTCTGAGACAGAAAGTATCATGGGTCATGTCTCCCGTTGCTTCTAAAGCCTTGAACACCCACACTGCTCAGTAAGTACCAGAAAAGACGACACTGTGAACACTCAGAGCCAGTCCCATTTGGGCCTCCCTTTCCTTAAGTTGTGAGTATTTGGAGGTTCGGTGGTACTGACAGATCACACTGGCTCGAGGCCTATTCCGTAGACCTTAGATGATTTGAAACTGTAGCATTGACAGCTTTTATTTATTCCCATTTGTGCATGTGTTTATGTATTACATAAATAATCTTTCATAAACCTTACCTCTGCTTTTTGCACCTTGGTAGATAAATGTACTTCTGCTTTCCTTTCTCATAGCCAACATCCACGATAAATCTATTTCAGCAAGTTCAGTAATGTGTGTATATTGGACTCCAGGGGTTACCTGCCGGGCCTGATTTACTGTTTCTGTTGAACGTTGTCTCATGTGTTCATTCTAATAGGGCAGGATTCTGGAAGCAAAGTTATACCAGCGTCCTTAGGAACCACACAGCCCCAACAGGAAAAAGTCGTTGGATCACCTCCTGGCCAGCCAACGGTGCAGGTAGAAGACAGTTGCCTGGCTTCTTCTTAATGTTCAGTGTGATTGAAAGAAAACGTCACATCCCCTTCTGCACAGTCAGCCCCGATGCCCTGTGTGCCCACAGAGGTGCTCGCTGAAGACCTTCCCCAAGGGCCAGGTCTTGTAATGTCAGTGTTTCTAGGATGAATGCATCTCTTCCTTACATGCTTTCAGTGCTATGATTTCCTCAGGAATCAATAATATACCAGCAGTTGTCCACCTGGAACTATCACAACATTATTAATCAGCTATACTCCAAAACAGAAAGTTTAATTAAAAAGAAAAAATTAATCCTCAAGAGCAAAAGTAAATAGAATGTGTCCCAAAATATAGTAATACATTAATACATTTGTTTAAAGAAAGAATAATTTATAGCCTTTGAATTACATTTTAGTTGAAAAATTCCATTCTGATTTTTCTTGGAAAATGTATTCATGTGAAAATATTAAGTACTTGTTAAATAAAATAAAACAGTGCAAAAATTTATCTTTTAAAAATAAAAATGATTCTGAATACAAAAAATAATAATATACCAGCAGCCAACACATAATAGGCACTCAAAAAATGTAGTTTACTATTGAATGATAATGACCATTATCTTATCAAAAGTAGATCTGTTCCTCTTAGTTATACTAGAGATTTTTTCCCCCTGTTGTAGTGTATGAAGTAGTCAGACTCTATGGTCTTTTAACTCACCCACTGGTCTAAAAAGGAAGAAACAAATTTTTTTGTCTTCCATTTTCTAAGGCCTTAGTTTCTTTTCCATCAGTTTTACCACTTAATAGCCTAATGAAATTTGTGATCGTCTGGGCCTACCTGGATGCTCAGTGAAGGATCTGGCTCAGTTCTCAGGTTCTGACAGGAGGAGTATTTGTTCCTTACTGTGATCTGAGAAATACCCTGCTAGGTCACACACCTGGACTAGATGTAACAAGAGCTCAGATGTGTTTGGTTCCTTATTTACTACTGAGAAGATGAGTTAAGGACTACCTACTGAATTTTCAGCTGTTTATGAAGCTGGCACTTAAAATATTGTGTTTTCAAAAATATAATGAAGGGACTTCTCTGGTCATCAGTGGCTAAGACTCTGTGCTTCCAATGCAGGGGTCCCGGGATCGATCCCTGGTCAGGGAACTAGATTTCACATGCTGCAACTAAGAACTGGTGCAGCCAAATTAAAAAAGCAGTAATAAGCATTTAAGGGCTCCCCTGCTTGTCCAGAGGTTAAGATTCTGTTTCTACTGCAGAGGGGCATGAATTTGATCCCTAGTCAGGGAAGTTTCACGTGTCACAAGGTGGCCAAAGGAAAAAATTAAAATATGATGAAGCGTTTGTGGAGGGAGCTAGGAATTCAGGCTTTAAGGTACAAGTGAATCCCTTCAAGGAGCTGATAGCACAGCTTTCTGTAATCTTGACACAGCGCAGCTTTGCTGCATGGGTCTGTGGGACTTCCTCGTTTCGCTTTCCAACATGGCAAGTTCTACATCCTTAGAGTGTGCTCTTGATAGAGAGCTGAAAAGGCTGCAGCCACAGTGACCTTTATGTGGAACTGTGTTCTGCTATGTTTTCTACAGAAGGGACTAAGAAGAGGTGTGTTTTGTCCTCAGGTGGATGGTCATCCGGGAGGACAGAAGAGGCCTGCTGCCAAACAGCTGACTAAAGGAGCTTTGTGAGTCCCCTTCGGAAATTAACCATTTTGAATGTTTTTCTAGGTTCCTAACCTTCAACAAATAGACAACAGCCGTCAGGTCATGATGCTATATGTTTTTTAAAGTATACTTCGGAAGCCTTTGCCTATAGTTTGTTAGCACCCGTATGTATATCAAATGTAGTTTGAGCCTACTGCTTACCCTTTTGTTCTTAAGAATAGTTCTTTGTCTTCTGAGCAACCACGTGCCCTTTGACTGGCCTCAGGATCTCTGAGAAGCATGCTTTGATAAATCCCTATGTTTAGAACAGAAATGTTAACCAGAAGCTTAGCTGGCCAGTGGTGAGGCATTGCCAGGGTCTGTGTGAGCACCCGCACTTGAATGGTTGGTGGGAACATGGTGCTTTAGAGGCCAGGGTCAAAGTTTGAGACTAAACTCAGGGTCAGACTAAACTAAACCCACTATGATGTACAGAGTATAAAACTATACTATAGATGATAACATCCCTGGGTGTCTCATTGTCTTTGCATGCGAATAACCATTGTGATTAGATTTCTTGACGTGACTCAACACAGCCATCGGCAATTTCTCTCTCTCAGCATTCTCCAGCAGTTACAGAGGGACCAAGCCCACGCAGTGACACCTGACAAAAATCAGTTCCGGTCACTCAGTGACGCGGTGCAGAGGCTGCTGTCCTACCATGTGTGCCAGGGCTCCATGCCCACAGAGGAGGACCTGAGGAAAGGTGAGCAAGCTGGAGCCCCAGAGCGCCTCCTGGGGACACGGCCCACAGGAGAACCTGAGCTCGTTGCCCCCAGATGGTCACTGGATTACTCTTTTTCACCGCAGACCTGCCATCTTCCCAATTTACTTGGTTTCCCAGGCCATGTTGAGAATTGTGACTTATTTTTCTCAGCATTCTGGGAAGGGATACCCAAATGTCTGGACATCTTATGGGCAAGTTTGAGGGCAGTGAATGCAGAACATTGTCTGGACTCTGGCTGCAGGTGGGACGGCCCTGGTCTAGGTGCTCTGCACAGTGATTCAGGCACAGTCCTTGGCGTGTAGGCTGAGTACACACATACCCTGAGCTGTCAGCGTCACCATTTTGAATTAGATACTGTAGCCCTCCAAAAGCTTTGTGGTTCCAAAGGCAGTCTAAGGCACCGCTCCACATCCAGAAACTGGCGAAACGTTTTGGAGGTAACATCCTCTTATCCCGCCTCGAGCTTAGCCCATTCCGATGCCTGGCCCTTCTGTCTCTCTCAGCCACGCTGCCCAGTTCTACTCTCCTTCCCACCATGTTCCCAGCCTGGACCCCGTTAGGCGCCCTCCACTGCTTGAATCAGCCCCTCAGCTGCCCCCAGCCTTGTCCTTCTGGCCAGGGTCTCTAATGGGAGCACAGCCATCAGCCCACTGTGAGCTTCCCTGGGAAAGCCAGGGTGCTCTTCATCCTCATCCAGCATGAAATAGGGATGTGGAGGCTCTGAGAAGAGTGAAGTGGAAACTGAGACGTTTGGAGACAAAGGACAGAGCTACAGGACCATGACCTGCGAGATGCCGTGGACTAGTTGGTGTGGTTGCGGGAACCTGGTCTGCCCGGCCCAGACAGTAGGACCTCATTGTCTCAGTGGTTTCAGATTTTCATGCTCTGGAAGGAAGTGGAGGCTTCGGTCACCTGAACTAGTAGATGATTCTCTGTTCATTGATATTTGCTGCTGTTCTGTGTTTCGTGCTTTTCTTTTATAGATGATCTTAAAGGAGTTATGTTTTTGGTTTCCTAATCAGAGTTAAAATAAGCTCGTATTAAAATGAGTTTCTGAGAGCACATGCCAGTGAACAGTAAGGGAAAGCCGTGCAGAAGCATCACGTCTAACCAGGGAAGAGCTAAACTGAGAGAGAAAGTGGAGGAGTGAAGGGCCTAGTGGTTGGTGTGCACTCTCTTACTATTTTTTTCTCTCTCCCTCTTTTTAAAGTTGACAGTGAATTTGAAACAGTTGCCACTCAGCTCCTGAAAAGGACCCAAGCTATGCTTAACAAGTACAGATGCCTGCTCTTGGAGGATGCCATGGTAAAGTTCCACTGAGCCCAGTTTGTTTCTTAAACTCCACAGGTCACAGCTACTAGTTCAGAGAGAAAAACTTCAAGGAATTACATTTTCCCACCATAGTTTAAAAGGAGCAGATACTTAAAATTGTAGAAAAAGTTACCTTTACCTGTACCTACTACTAACAGCAGCTGTGGGTTGGCCAAAAAGTTTGTTCGGGTTTTCTGTATATTTTCCGTACAAACTTTTTGGCCAACCCAAATACAAGTGCTGTGCTTTCCGTGACTGATCACTCTCAGTGTGTGCCAAGTGAGGATTTGGGGCTTGCTCACGTAATTTGCCCAACGCCATACAGCCAGTAAGTTTGTTCTGTAATTAGCAGAGCTGGGATACAGACCAGGACCCCCTGACCCCCGCCCCCCGTACTCAGTGCTGTCCACTGCTTCTCATCAACGGGAAGAGGCAGGAGAGGACCGGTGACAGTTCTGCTGAAGGTTGTTCAGAATAATATCTGAAAAGATGAGGTGACAGATGTTAAAATTAGTTTTGTTTTCAGTTGAGAGGTCACTAACGTCATAAAAATCATGCTTCATTTTAAAATGTACAACCTGATGGATTTTAATATGTTCACAGACTATGCCGCCATCAGCACTCCCTAACTCCAGAACATTTTCAGCCCTCCAAATAGAAACTAAAATTGATTTTAAAGCACAGCAAATTAGAGAAAGGAGTCAGATTATCTCCGAAAATGATGGAAGACCAAATCTATGAGATTTTAGAAGCAGCTCTAAAATCATACGGACTAATAAACTGGTCTCTTACAAGTGGCTATTTTTTCGGTTGCGCCAGGTCTTTGTTGCTGTGTATGGGCTCCTGTCTCATTGCGGCAGGCGGGGGCTGCTCCCTCGTGGTGCACAGGCTTCTCATTGCAGTGGCTTCTCGGGCTTGTGGGCTTTGGTAGTTTCGCTTCCCGGCCTCTGGAGCACAGGCTTAGTAGGTAACGGCGTGTGGGCTTAGTTCCCCGAGGCATATGGGAATCTTCCCAGACCACGGATGGAACCCATGTTCCCTGCATTGGCAGGTGGATTCTTATCCACTGTACCACCAGGGGAGTCTATAACTGGCTTTTAATTTGAAGTCAGCTTTGAGAATTTACCTTGGAAGAGTAAGTGAACTGTATTATATATGTATACAGTATAGTGGAAATATGTATGTATGTTTGTGTTTACTTTATGTGTGTGTGTGTACATATATATGTATATATATATATATATAAACAGGCATCAGTTCAGTTCAGTTACTCAGTCATGTCTGACTCTTTGTGACCCCATGAATCGCAGCACACTAGGCCTCCCTGTCCATCACCAACTCCCGGAGTTCACTCAAACTCACGTCCATCGAGTCAGTGATGCCATCCAGCCATCTCATCGTCTGTCCCCTTCTCCTCCTGCCCCCAATCCCTCCCAGCATCAGAGTCTTTTCCAATGAGTTAACTCTTCGCATGAGGTGGCCAAAGTACTGGAATTTCAGCTTTAGCATCATTCCTTCCAAAGAACACCCAGGACTCATCTCCTTTAGAATGGACTGGTTGGATCTCCTTGCAGTCCAAGGGACTCTCAAGAGTCTTCTCCAACACCACAGTTCAAAAGCATCAATTCGTCAGCACTCAGCTTTGTTCACAGTCCAACTCTCACATCCATACCTGACTACTGGAAAAACCATAGCCTTGACTAGACGGACCTTTGTTAGCAAAGTAATGTCTCTGCTTTTGAATATGCTATCTAGATTGGTCATAACTTTCCTTCTAAGGAGTAAGCATCTTTTAATTTCATGGCTGCAATCACCATCTGCAGTGATTTTGGAGCCCCCAAAAATAAAGTCTGACACTATTTCCACTGTTTCCCCATGAAGTGATGGGACTAGATGCCATGATCTTAGTTTTCTGCATGTTGAGCTTTAAGCCAACTTTTTCACTCTCCTCTTTCACTTTCATCAAGAGGCTTTTTAGTTCTTCTTCACTTTCTGCCATAAGGGTGGTGTCATCTGCGTATCTGAGGTTATTGATATTTCTCCTAGCAATCTTGATTGCAGCTTGTGCTTCTTCCAGCCCAGTGTTTCTCATGATGTACTCTCCATATAAGTTAAATAAGCAGGGTGACAATATACTTCTTTGATGTACTCCTTTTCCTATTTGGAACAAGTCTGTTGTTCCATAAACAGGCATACCTCAGAGCTTTTGAGGGTTTATTTCCCCAGACCACCTCAATAAAGTGAATATCACAGTAAAGTGACTCACATGAACTTTTTGGTTTCCCGATGCATATAAAAGTTATGTTTACACTATAGTCTGTTAAGTATGCAATAGCATTGTGTCCAGAACAAAAATGTGTATGTCTTAATTTAAAAATACTTAATTGCTTAAAAATGCTAACCATCATCTGAGCCTTCAGTGAGTTGTAATCTTTTTGCTGGCAGAGGGTTTGAAATATTGGGAGAATTACCCAAACATGACACAGAGACATGAAATAAGCAAATGTTATTCAACGTTTGCTGGGAAAACGGTGCCAATAGACTTTCCCAATGCAGGGGTGCCACAAACCTTCAATTTGTTTTAAAAAAAAAAATGCAGTATCTACAAAGCACAATGAAATGAGATATGAGATATGCCTGTAACGTATATATATTTATTTTAAATTGTGCCACTAAAGTCAAACGGTTGTTCTTACTTTGACAATCATTTCTACAATAAAACTGAGATATCAAGAAGACTGTCATTCATGAGAAAAGGATCATTTGGACAGATTTGGACAAATGAACTAATTATTTGGACAAATTATGTCTGCCATGAATTATTTTATGTTAAATAAATAAAACATAAATTATTTTATGTAAACTAAGAATGAATAAGATTTGATTCTGTACAGCAAGAAATAATTCTAAGGAAAGCCTTAATACAAAACACAATCATAGGGAATTCCCTGGCGGTCCAGTGGTTAGGACTCTGCGCTTGCAGTACCATGGCCCAGGTCCAATCCCTGATCAGGGGACTAAGATCCCACAAGCTGTGCTGCAAGGCCAAAATATGATTATAGCATAGCAAAATATAAAGTAAAAGAGTGTCTGAACAAAAAGATTTCCAACATATTATTAAGCAGAGGAGGAAATAAGCAGAGAACAGTGCATATAGTTGCTTGTCATTTGTGTGCAAAAAATAGAGAATGAATAATGTAAATGTGTGTGTGTGCATAAAATATCTCTGGAAGAGTTTGTTAAACTGCTTGGCAGAGGGTACCTCCAGAGAGGGCCCTAGGTGGGTGGGCAAGGCATTGCACAGGGCAGGTGAAGAAGGAAGGCTTACTTTCTACATCCCCTTTTAGTACCTTTTGAAGTTTGTACCAATGTTGTAAATAACCTTTTCCCAAAAAATACAATTTTAAAAAATATGTCAATGATAAACACATTTTCTTCTCTGATTGCTTCCTCTGTCCCCCAAATGCAGCAAGATGTTCGCAGTTGTTAAAAGGCATCTGAAATGACTAGACTCTCTCATTTTTAGCGGATCAACCCCTCCGCTGAGATGGTGATGATTGACAGAATGTTCAACCAGGAGGAAAGAGCTTCTCTGTCCCGGGACAAGCGTCTGGCGCTCGTAGACCCCGGTAAGAACTGTCAGAGTGAAAGCCAAGGAGAGCTCCTGCCAGGGTTCCGGGGCCATGGCTTTGGGGAGACCATCTGAACTGACCTTGCGGGATAAGACCTGAAGGTAGATCCTGGATTCCAGGGAGAAAAAATCCGGAGTTGAGAGCACGATATGAATCCTCTGAGAAGGTCTGTGTTCTGCAAAATCCAAACCAGAATTTGACATTCGGTTAACTGAATCTTCTTCTCTCCTGTAAACTCACACTTCTCAATCTTTCTCTACTTTTTGAGAACTAAGTAAGTCAGAAGCCTTCCCAGAAGCAACTAAACCTCAGCCAATTATTGAGTTGTCTTACTATGTGCCAGACCTTGCTGGGGGGAGTCAGTGAAGCATGGTCCCTGCCCATAAGCTAATGGATGGTAATGCTCCTTGTGGGTGCCCTTTGAATACCCCATCAGTTTCCTGCCATTTGCATCATGCTGGAGTAACCCACATTCCGCCTTTTAGAAATGGATTCTCAGGACTGCCCTGGTGGTCCAGTGGTTAAGAATCTGCCTGCCAATGGAGGCGGCGTGGGTCCCATCCCTGATTGGGAAACTAAAATTCTGCATGCCACATGGTATGGCCGAAAAATAGGGAAAAAAAAAGAAAAAAAGTATTCTCCATACTATTTTCTAGCCTCTGAAATTTTTAAATCCAATAACATTATAACAATTTGTGGAGTATGGATTTTCACCCATGGTTTCACCATCCTATAAATGTTTTTATTCCCACAAGTTTTCTTCCACTCCTGGTTCCCACTTGCATATATCATTTACAGGTTGCTTTTATAGGACACCCTCCAACTGTGCTTCTGCACATTCCTGGATGTGAACCACTGATTTAGAGGGTGGGATGGGGGCAGTTTGCACCTGACCCACTGAGGGGCTGCTGTCTAGTCCTCACTGCCTCCTCCTTTCATTAACATTCTTTTCGTTCCCAATTGCAGAGGGTTTTCAGGCTGATTTCTGTTGTTCCTTCAAACTCGATAAAGCTGCCCATGAGATGCAGTTCAGCCGGAGTGACCAGCATGGTGGTAAAACAACAAGTTCTGTGCATCTGACGGCCAAGGCCCAGAGCAGAGACCGAGCCAAAGCAGGCCTGGCAGAACCAATGAATCATGACCAATTTCATCTAGTGCCTAATCACATCGTGGTCTCTGCAGAAGGAAACATTTCTAAAAAAACCGACTGCCTCGGCAGAGCACTGAAATTTGACAAAGTGGGCTCCGCTCAGTACCGGAGTACGTCTGAAGAGAAAACCAGCCGGAGAGACTCTGCAAAAGGCAGCGAGTGCTCCCCCGGCCCTGAAGGCCACCGGAAAAACTCGTCCAGACCAGATCACGGTCCTGACAGCAAACTCTCAAGCCTCCTAGTAGATTCGCAGCTGGAGATGACCTGTAATAGCTCCTTCCAGGACAAGACGCTGCGGAATTCTCCAAAGAATGAAGTTTTACACACAGACATCATGAAAGGGTCAGGCGAGCCCCAGCCCGATCTCCAGCTTACTAAGAGTTTAGAAACGACATTTAAGAACATTTTGGAACTCAAAAAGGCTGGGCGGCAGTCCCAGAGTGACCCCACGGTTAGCGGCTCTGTCGAGTTAGATTTCCCCAACTTTTCTCCAATGGCTTCGCAGGAAAACTGCCTGGAAAAGTTCATCCCGGACCACAGTGAAGGCGTCGTAGAAACTGACTCTATTTTAGAAGCAGCTGTAAATAGTATCCTAGAGTGTTAATAGCGCAGTCCTCCCCGCACCCGCCCCAAGACCCCGCCCTGGACAAGTTACATTCTTTCCTGGCAAAAGCAATGGAAACGGTCTCCTGTCTCCAGCCTGCTTGATCTTTCATCACAGGTTATTCTTTCTAATTTCAATCCCATTCTTTGTTTAAGAGCAATACTCATCGTGGTTACAGGGAGATCCTTTAGTAAAGCTGATCCTTATTAGAAAGCAGTCTGATAGGCCCTATACATTTCAAGTGTTTTAAAAGTGCTTATCGTCATTTTTGTTGTTGTTTATTTTTTTTCCCAAACACTGTAATTCAATGAGATCACAGTACACTTGGCCCTAGGTAAAATTCTGACAATCATAAGTCATTTGAAAAGAACAGACTTTATTAAAGAAAATCAAACAGGACTGTTAGAAGATACTTTTTAAAGAATATCCCCACTGTATCTCCAAATTTGGGCTTTGAGGGGGGTGGGTCTTGGGGTTGTCATGGGCCAGGAGACCACATGGCTCTCCCCTCGGCCATCTGTGAGCAGTTAGTCCTGGCTGCTCTGCTGGGACCCACAACCCCAGCCTGAGCACCTATAGCACACAAGCAGGGCTTCCTGTTCATTCAAGTGCTTTTCTGATGCTCCCTGAGCAAAACCTCACCTCTTCAGCATATCCACGTTGAATTTCATCTAGGGAAAACTTTGTTTTGAGTTGCGACAGCATGACTTGAGATAATCTCACCAGGCAAAATAAAGGAAAAATGGAAACCAGTTAAGTGGCACAGTGTACAGGGGAGGCCAGGATCGAGCCCTGAGGAATATAATATGTATATATGTAAAAGCATATATATTATGTTCACTGTTGAGAAAAAAATAAGTGTTTTGCATTCTACAATTGGATCTAGTCAACATACAATGTATGTTTTTGTTAGTTGCTGGGTTTTGTTTCATTCGACCTCTCTTCGCACCCCCTCCCACAACAAATAGCCAAGCATCGAAAGCACTTTCATTTGAAAACTGTGTTATAATTTTTCAGTTTAAATGTTAAGGGAACTTTGGCCTTGTTTCTGCTTCCTGTTGTCTGAGAACAGTAGTCACACCCCCTGGCAGCAATCATTACCAAAACACAGACAAACCAAAGGTAACCAGGCAGCCCACCACTGAAAGGAAAGCTCTGAGACCCAGATGCCCACTTGAGAGCCAAAGGACACGCCCTGTCATGGTTTGTGTTTGGCCCATGTTCGTGTTCATGGGTGTGACTTACTGCTTTATTTATTGATATTTCTTTTCAGGGCGCTTTCCCATTTTCCTTTCTTGTATGCCTGCCCCAGCTCCTCCCATTTCTGTTGTCACTCTCATTCTCAAGGTCACCGCAACCATCAGTGTCCCCTCACATTGGGAACGCTACACGTGGCATTCTGTGTGTCCTGACATACGTGTGTGCGTGTGTCTGGGCTGTTCAGGTACAGAGGTTATTTTGGCTACAGAGTGTACACAGTCACCCTCCCTCTTATGTGGACAGGCTCTCATCTCTTCTGTCCATCTCTCTGGCTTTAGAGGAACTCCCGCTGGTCTTCACTCGAACACGTTGCCAAGATCTACTTCTGGCCTTCCCCAACATGAGGACAACCCCTGTCATCATGTTGGACATTTCTTTTCCAGATTGGCCTGCAATGGAAAGGAGGGCTTCTGATTCCTAGAAAACACGACAGAAGACCTAGACTCTGCCTGCCCCTTAGTGCCCCCTACACACACACGCACACAGAGAAATCCTGGGGGACTGCCAGTCTTCGCAAAAGCAAAATACCTTCTCCCCACTCCCACCCCTGAGCCAATAGAAACCGGAAAGTCTGGGCCATTTCACGGTTGCCATGTTTTCCTTATTTGTGCCAATGTCCAAGTTGCAGATTTCCCCTTTTTTCCCGTATTGTAACATATTAGAAAGATAAGTTGGTATTGCCAGTTGGAACTTTCTGTTTGGGCAGCCCTGGGATAACACCCTGCTCTGAACCCCATGATGTCACAGGCTCTTCTTCTCTTAGGGCTCATGCTTCCCTAATTACTAGCAAGCCTTAAAGGTGGTTCCTCCTGATCAAATTCTTCTCATTGTGGAAATTTATACCTGGAAGCCTTCTTGGAGGCTACTAATGCGTTACATTAATTACCGAATCAGTGGAATTCTTAAGAGACAAGATAGATTCATGTACATTTGTCACCTCTCTCCTTCCCTGCCTGCCCTGCTCCCCCAGTCCCAGCTTTTCAATATACCATCTTAAAGGGTTTTTTAAAGATTTGACACTTGTCTAGAAAACAGAGAGCCTAATTTACCAAAATGAAACTTGTAAATTTTTGTGTCCTTGTATGTAAGTTTACTTTTAACGGAGGAAAGATTCTAGATAATGACAAATGACGATTACGAAGTATATTTGATTCCTGTGATTAGGTCATAACTCGCATGTCGAGGCCCCTCTGGTGGAGGGTGAGAGCTCAGCCTCGGATGGCCAACGTTCAGTTGTTAAGGTTCATTAGTCGAAGTTAAGTTTTAGAGCTACTCGTACTCAGTAACAAAAATCATTTTCTTTTCTTTCTTTTTTTTTCTGTTGTTGTGGAAGAGTGTGAATTTGTTATTAAGCATTTGATTTTCTGTGTCCTTAAGTACTGCCTAAAGATAAAGCAAATTTTAAACTGGCAATTACGAAAAAGAACTATTTTAGCGCTGAAGAGTTTAGTAGACTTTGTTAGATTAGGGGGGCCTTACAGACTGACTTGACTTAAGAGGACGCGTCACTCACTGTCAGTGTGGTGTGGGCTTTATTTGCTTAAATACCTTCATTTGTATAGTATGTCTCACTTGAAATTGCTTTGTATACATTTTGTAAAAATATTTATAAAATGTTTTGTAAAAAAAAGTATAACAAATTGCAGTTTATTTTGTTATGTTGGATAAATACTGTTAAAAGAAACCAGTCAGTAACTATATTGTTAATCCATGGTTAGGAAATGTTTAGTTGGAGATTACAAAATGAAACAACCATTGCAATACAGCCAAAGATTTGGGAAAATGTGCAACTGTGATTGTCTTGATTTTGCAAAGAATGGCTGCTTTTCCCAGAAGAAAAGGGTAAGTAAGTGTCCATCGGGCTTTCTGTTATTAAATCCCGTTACCCAAAACTAGCTCTGCCAGTGAAGGGGTAGGATTTTAATTGATCGGCCTTTCTAAACAGTTGCCAATTAAAGTTGGTCATTGAGAAAGTTTAGCCATGCACATGTCAGGCCTCCCTCCCGGGCCTCCTGCCATATGGGCCCTTAACTAAGGAAGGAAAAATGAGGTCACTTAAAGGTCTCAATCTGCAAGAAATTTCCTTTAGTCATTATATTTCTTTTGTTTCTGCAGGGACAAGAAGGCTAAGGGATAGGTTAAAAAGATTAAGAACTGTTTGACATGAGACTTGTTCCAGAATGAACACGTTTCCCTTTGGATTCACACATTTGACCAAATTATATTGAGAAATAACCCCTGTTATGTCTATAAAGTCAGCCCCAGGGGCACTTCTGAATTCCTATACTCCCTCCCAAGTGTAACTTTACTGAAATGGTCAGGAAAACTACCAGAGTGGAAACTTCATGGAGTAAGGGTCTAAGACTCCTTACCTTTTTCTTTGGGGCCTAGAATTTATACTTAGCCTCCTTATTTTATGGTTTAATGGCTCCCTTTCCCACCCCCACCATTAGGTGGTAGCAGTTCGGATATCAAGATTCTTCAGCAATCAATATATAAAGAGGAAGTCCTCCTATATCTTAACAGAAGTTAGAATAATGACGTCAGTGGACGGATCCCTTAATATCTTCTGCAGTGGTGTCCTGCTGTTGAGCTTCTCCCCTTGCTAAGGACAGATACGTGTCCAACATGACACTCGTCCCTCTGCCCATTTGCTGTGGGTGTGCCCCGTGAATAAAGAGAAGGATCATCTGGCTACTTGGTTAGGAGTGAAGTCTGTGTGTTGCGCGGGAGCATGCACAGAGGAAAAAGCTTCTCTTAAGATGGTTAGAGCCCTGAGCCCTGTGTACGAGAGGCCCTGTCCCAGGAGAGGGGCCCTAGCACTACCTGATGTGGGGAGAGTAGCCAGGGAGTTACTGGGGGAAAAGGGAAGGGAAAGGAAAGAAACTCTACCATCTTGGGGCACAGCAGCAGCATCGCTCAGGCAGGATATCTGTGGCACTGGATCTGAGCTCTGGCTCTGCTTCAGAGACAGAGGGCGGACTCCCAGGCATCTGGCATTAAGTATCAAACTATCAAGCAGTTTGTAGGCAGTGTGCTAAACCCTGGGCATCTACAGATCACTCAGGTGTGATGTCTATGCTCAAGCAACTCAGTCTAGAGAGGAAACAAGTCCATAAATAGCTACATTCCAAGAGAAAAGAAACTTGGGGCTAAAATGTTTCCAGATCTCCACTTGGTAGAGAGCCACAATCTATATGCCCATGCCTCTCTTATTTCCATGGTTCTTAGTGCAATTTCCTAGGGTACGTTTGAGAAAAAATAAGTATGATACTTTTTGCATGAATGAAGTTAGAGGAATTTTACAGTGTTAACTATATGGGGAAATCTGGTGCAGCAGACACACAAACTGCAGGAGCACCTTTGCAGTATCAAGTGGATTCTAAAGGATACATACAGGCTAAAGTGAATAGCCTGTGTGTATCTACACTGCTACTGCTAAGTCACTTCAATCGTGTCCGACTCTGTGCGACCCCATAGACGGCAGCCCACCAGGCTCCCCCGTCCCTGGGATTCTCCAGGCAAGAACACTGGAGTGGGTTGCCATTTCCTTCTCCAATGCATGAAAGTGAAAAGGGAAAGTGAAGTCGCTCAGTCGTGTCCGACCCTTAGCATGGACTGCAGCCTACCAGGCTCCTCCGTCCACGGGATTTTCCAGGCAAGAGTACTTGAGTGGGGTGCCATTGCAGGTTAAAAGGCCTTCATGAGTCCCTGATCTATATTCCTTGTAGGCATGTGCTAGAGCAAATCATGTGTGAAGGTCAAGGAAAGTGGTACAATGGGAGGTGGGAGTGGGTGGGCACAGAAAGTGTCTTTAGCAGCAGAACCTGGGAACAGAACCCAGGACTTCACCTAAACTCTCATCAGACAGCTTCGTGCAAGTTACTCTCATCCTTTGCTTCCTTGCCTATCAACTGGGAAGACTTGTCCTGATTCTCCACTTTTTAAGTTGTAAAATGAAGCATTAAAGGAATGTGGAAGGTAGGAAAAGCTAAAGTTCCATTCATTATCCCCTAAATAATTCACAAGAGGTCTGGGTGGTTCTGTTTTGCATTTGCTTTTGCCTACAGCATGCTCTCTGCCCACCCCCTCAGCTCTCCTGTGTCTACCCTCGACCCTCAGGAGGCTGCCGCCCTGACCAGTTCTCCTTTTCCCCTTTCACATTTGCTCCCTTTGCTCGTTGTTTATCAGGACCTAAAGCTTCTGTCCTGGAGACAGCAATGGCCACACAGTCCAGTACTCTTGCCTGGAAAATCCCATGGACGGAGAAGCCTTGTAGGCTGCAGTCCATGGGGTCGCAAAGAGTTGGACACGGTTGAGCGACTTTACTTTCACTTTTCCCTTTCATGCAACCCGCTCAGGTACTTTTGCTCCCTTTGCTCATTGTTTATCAGGACCTAAAGCTGCTGTCCTGGAGAAGGCAATGGCCACCCACTCCAGTACTCTTGCCTGGAAAATCCCATGGACGGAGAAGCCTGGTAGGCTGCAGTCCATGGGGTCGCAAAGAGTCGGACACGACTGAAGCGACTTAGCAGCAGCAGCAGCAAAGCTGCTGTCCATGTTGTCTTTCCCAACTCCAGGCTCTCCTCGTTGCTCTCTCCCACCTGCCGCCTGGGGGCCCCGTAGCACTCTCTGAGGAGGCAACCAGGAAATCCTGAAACAAAGTCGACTGCAAGGAGGGTCCTAATCCAAGAAAGGTTTGGGGTGGATGGGAAATTGCAAGTTGGGCCCACTTTGGGGTGTGTGGGATGTGATGCTTTTGCCTCACTGAGAAGGCATGGATTCCAAGTAATCCCAAAATGCAGATATGTTAGGAAAGGAATCCTGGGGCCAATTCAGAGAACCACAGAACGTTGGCTCTGAATTTTTCATTATGGATCCTAGTTCCCCCATCAGGGATCTAATTGGTGCCCCTGCACTGGTGTCTTAACCACCGGACCACCAAGGAAGTCCCTTGCAAGGTGTCCTAAAAAAACAAACAAACATAGTCAAGTGGTTTCTAAAACAGGCAAATCACAAGAACCTAGGAGAGTGCTTTCTTAAACTAATACATAAGTGATAAACAAAGGGCACACCACAAAGTGTAAGTCTTTCTCCCATTCCAGGCCCTACTCCCATTTCCCCAAAATGACCTCTGTCAACACTTTCCTATGTGTGTGTTAGTTGCTCAGTCATGTCCAACTCTGCAACCCCGTGGATTGTAGCCCGCCAGGCTCCTCTGTCCATGGGATTCTCCAGGTAAGAATACTGGAGTGGGTTGCTATGTCCTCCTCCAGGGGATCTTCCCAACCCAGGGATCTTCCCAAACCCAGGTCTCCCGCATGGTAGGCAGATTCTTTACTGTCTGAGCCACCAGGGCAGCTCACACTTTCCTATATATCCTTTGTACTCTATTCTGTATCTTGATTTTTCAAATGTAGCCAAATGTCTGGGAGTTTTATAGTTAGGATTCTTTAGTTTTATGTAACAGAAACCCATCCGGTCAATTAACAGCATAAAGAAGTTTTATAGGAAGGATAAATATTAAAGGGAAGATTGAAGAGCTTGAAGACTTAAGGGAATTTTCTGCTAATCCAGTAATTAGTACCCTGTGCTTCCACTGCAGGGGCCATGGGTTTGATCACTGGTCAGGGAACTAAAATATCTCAAACCAAACAGCATGGCCAATAAATAAATAAAAATTAAAATTCTAAACTTAATTAGCAAAAAATTAACTTAGAGTATTTGGGGGTCAAATTCCAAAAACAAAAGAAGACTTGAGAAAGAGAGGAATAAGAAAACTCCAGGAGGCCTTAGGAGGTAGAAATCCTTAAAAGTCTTGCCCTGGACTAATTCTGTTTCTTCCACTGTCACTCTGTTGAAGATTCAAAGTCTGGAGGAGAGAAGGTTAGGGTCTTATGGGCAGGTGGGAGTTGAAAAGATGTTCCAGAGACCCCTTCAGCAGATGTATTGGGAGGTCAAGTATGTTTGGATTTGACACCCCACCCTCCAAAGACTGTACACAATGAAGGAGAGCTCACTCAGCCCACAAGAGAAAAGGGGACGGAGGCCAGTAGACCAAAAAAGAAAAAATACCACTGAGATCTCAGGACATAAAGACCTACCTCACTGCAGATATCAATAATTGCATAGTCTTCCGTAAATTGTTCTAACCATTCCCTAATGATGGACAACTGAAATGGTCAAGAAAAAAGAACTGAGGACTGTGCGGTCTGGCTATAAAGAATCAGATTCTAGAGGCTGTATATGGCCATGCCCCATTCTCATCTATCTTGCCCAGAGCTCAGGGCGTATACTCAATTCACTATAAACATGTAGTCAGTGAACATCTGGGCTTGAGAAGTACTCCATCTCTTTTTCTCTGGATCAGTCTGGTGGAATGACAGCTTTGGGTCTGAGCTAAGTGTTCTGCTAGCACCATCTGCTGGCCCTGGAAAGCCTCTCCTGACTCCTGGCCTCCAAGTCTCAGCCAAGGGTGTTACAAATTACTAACACCTCTGAAAGAACTTTTAGTACCACAGAACCTATCTTGTATGTGCAGAGGGGAACTTACAAAACATTTACTTTGTTTCTTGTTTACTATGTAATGGATGTTTCAGTTTGCTGGCCTTTCTGTTTTTGCCTTTCCACAAAGACACATGGTGAGGTGCTGAAAGAGCGAGTAAAAATGAGCCGCACACCACGGTTCACACCACGGTCTAGGATTCTGAAGACCATGTTGTCCTTCGACATTTATTCGTCAGGTACTGAGCTCTGTGCATGGGTACTTTATGGCTGAACTATTAATAGTTACATAGCACTTACCAAAATGATGTTTTGAGCTTAGATGGTTAATAAGTCCCTGCAGGTGTCCATTGTTTTGAGAGGTGCTGTAGAAGATTCAGAGAAGTCTGTGACAAGTTCTCAGCCTTCAGAGAACCCAATCTAGTCAGGGAAACAATAAGCCAGACAATACAGGATAATATCTGTGGATATGCCTGCAAGTGTGTGCCTGCACGCCTGCTAAGTCGCTTCAGTCCTGTCCGGCTCTGTACAACCCTATGGACTTCAGCCCCCCAGGCTCCTCTGTCCATAGGGATTCTCCAGGCAAGAATACTGACATGGGTTGCCACACCTTCCTTTGGGGGATCTTCCCAACCAGGGATCAACCCCATGTCTTTTGTGTCTCCTGCTTGGCAGGCAGGTTCTTTACCACCAGTGCTACCTGGGAAGCCCCCATACCTGTAAGTACTAACTGTCAAATAATGACATTGCTTTAGACCTTAAGATAAATATATATAAGATAAATATATGTACTCTGCTAGACATGTGACAGTGCCTGGAGCATTTTGTTTCTTGTCACAACTTAAATAATATATATTTGAAAGATAAATATATGTACTATGCTAGACATGTGGCAATGCCTGGAGCATTTTTTTTTCTTTTTTGTCACAACTGAGGATGCTAGACATCCTATAATGCACAGGACAGCCATCCCTGTCCTGTCAAAGAATTTTATGGCCCCAAATGCCAGTAGTGCTGAGACTGAAAAACCTGTGCTTATGACCCTTAGATCAGTGATGAGCAAAGCAGGTATGATCTCTGCTCTCCTAGTATCATGGGGAAGAGATGTTAAAAATACAATAGCTTCCTGACAGAATTCAAGAACAGAGACTGCTCAAGAACCTTGCTTGATAAAATTCAAGACAGACTACTCAAGAACCTTGCTTGTCAAAGTGTAGTTTTCAGACCTGAAGCATCCGTATCACTTTGAAGCATGTTTAAAATGTACAGTATTGATCCCCGCCCCTTCCTGAATAAAAAGCATGTATTTTAACAACATCCTCAGGTAACTCCTATGCACATTAATGCCTGAGACACGCTGCTCGTAAGGTTTCCAGAAAAGACAAGACGTGAGTTTTCATTGTTTTATGAAAACCAGGAAAGGAGGAAGCATATTCCAGGCGGTAAGAGCTGTATGAGGGAAGGTCCTGAGTTAGTAAATTGGAATTTCTAGTTTTCGTATCAGCACCAGGAACAATTAACATAGTGTTAAAGTTCGCTTAGCGCCAGACTTTGTGCTAAGAGCTTTAAATGGAGTAGTTCACATAACTCGCCTGAGGCTAGTAATAAGGCAAGCTCCATTATGTCTATCTACGGGAAAAAGGAACTCAGGGACACAGGGGTCAAAGAATTTGCTCAGGGATCCACTGACGGAGCCAGGCCGACGGAATCACAGCTGCGTTTTTCCACCATCCTGCTGCTGCTGCTGCTAAGTCGCTTCAGTCGTGTCCGACTCTGTGCGACCCCATAGACGGCAGCCCACCAGGCTTCCCGTCCCTGGGATTCTCCAGCCAAGAACACTGGAGTGGGTTGCCATTTCCTTCTCCAATGCATGAAAGTGAAAAGTGAAAGTGAAGTCGCTCAGTCGTGTCCGACTCTAGCGACCCCATGGAGTGCAGCCTTCCTCCGTCCACGGGATTTTCCAGGCAAGAGTACTGGAGTGGGGTGCCACTGCTTTCTCCGAGGTGGTTCTTATTCACCTTTACCCACAAGAGAGCGCCAAAGCCGTAGTCCCAGCTCTACCCACCCAGCCACGCAGACGCGTAGCGCAACGAGCGGAAGCCGGAGGCCCAGCGCCCACACTCCACCGGAAGTCAGTGCGTTGTGGGAAGCGTCTCGATGTTTATTTACATCCCGGCCTCCAGCGTAAAGCGAGTACACTTAGAATGGAAAGGACTGGATTCTGAAGATGACACGGCTCCGAAAAGCTTCCAAGAAGTGCGAAGGAAGCTTTGTGTAACTTTTGGCGGGAATCAAGGCTAGCAAAACCTCAGCGGTTTACTACTACTAAGACGGCCCGGGCCGCCCTGCCTTGAGCTAGAGTAGACGTCTCTATGGTTAGAGTAAACATAGAGAGGCGTCTCTCGGCCCTACGGGGTGGAACTGCGCATGAGTAGTAGCTGCAGCGTTGGAAAAATGGCGGAGGAAGAGTAAGTGTTCGGGGAGGTGTATCTCTGGCGTGGCTTCTTGAGCATCCGGTGCCATCCACGGTGTTTATTTCTCGCTGGGGGAAAATAAGGGTACTTGTGGACTGAAAGAAGAGAATAGGAAAGGCTCCAGATTACAGAAAGAGGAGTGAGGCGCCGTACGGGTTGGTGTGGGTGGGCGAAGGGGGCCGCCGCGGAGCTCGGGTCATCTCAAGCGGGCGAGGATTGACTTTCGGGCAGCGAGCTGAGAGCAGGCTGGGTTCCCCCAACTGTGCTTAAGTGTTACCACTGTAGCTGGGTCTGCACGCGACCCAACTCCACGGAGCGGAATCTCATCGCTGATAGTGTCTATAAAGCTGTGGCAGCATTAGCTCTGTTGACGTATATGAGGACCAGTGGCTGTGGGCTTCGTGACTTAAGTCTTTGGATCCTAGGAAATATGAGGGGTCCATTTTGAGGGCTAGTGTTAGAAACCAGATTTCGGAAGGGCCATAGCCCTTACGAATTTGAAGATAGTGTTTCCCTAGGCCCGGGATATCTTTTGGAAATCTGGTGCATACTTGTTTCTTAAGTACTATCGCTGGTCTCCATTTTCTGTATTAGGCCAAGAAGAAAGATCCCTTTGGTTCCAGAGAATCTCTTGAAAAAGAGGAAGGCGTATCAGGCCCTCAAAGCCACCCAGGCAAAACAGGCGCTTTTGCAAAGGAAGGAGGTAATGGTGGGAACCAGGTGGAGGGAATTAGAGTTTGTGTTTGAGTTGTATCCAGCACGTGTTGAACTAGGCTTGGTACCGATGGCCCCTTCCCCCATCGGTTGGGTTATACCTGATACTGGTTTCTTGTCTTTGTTTAGCAAAAAATGTATCAAACACTTTCCACGGGCAAAGTACTGGATTTGAGTTGTTGAGGAAGAAAGTAATTGCAGAGTTCCGGATTCATACCAAGTGATTTGAGAGACCCGAATTTGTACCTGGAAGATTTTTAATGTACCAGTTTTGTACAATTTTTGCTATTTGCTACATGATTTTGGAGAAATACATTTTGGAGGCAGTTTATGATGCCTAACACAGTGTTAGGATCCCTAAACACTTGATGGTAAACATTGCTGCTGCTGCTGCTGCTAAGTCCCTTCAGTCTCGTCCAACTCTGTGTGACCCCATAGACGGCAGCCCACCAGGCTCTGCCGTCCCTGGGATTCTCCAGGCAAGAACACTAGAGTGGGTTGCCATTTCCTTCTCCAGTGCATGGAAGTGAAAAGTGAAAGTGAAGTCGCTCAGTCGTGTCCGACTCTTAGGGACCCCAAGGACTACAGCCTACCAGGCTCCTCTGTTCATGGGCTGACAGCATGTACATTGGGTTTTTTGTTTGTTTATCGGGGACTTTTCCCAATAGTTCCCACGGCTTCTCAGCTTCACTTCTTTCTTGTCAATCTTGTTTTTAAATTATATAAGAATAGAGGGGACTTCCTAGCATTCCAGTGGCTAAGAATTCTCTCTTCTATCCCAGGGGGCACGGGTTCAATCCCTGGTTAGGGAACTAAGATCCTGCATGCTGAAATGTAGCCAGAAAATAAGTAAAAATAAATTAAAAAAAATAAAAGCAGGATGTTTGTTTGTGCCCCCTTCCAGAGGATAGGGGAAATAAGCTCTGTGAATAGTGACTAGTGAATTAGCATTGTGAAAGAAAAAGATGACTACAGAGGCCAAAAAATGGTGATGGTGGTCTGCCTTCTCTGTAGCAGAGGAAAGGAAAACAAGTCAAGTTTAAGCGACTAGAATGGTTTGTACATGATTCCTGGCGGCAGCTACGGGACAGAGTGCGACTCAGACGGCTAACAGTGAAACCTCATGGCTTGGAAGTGCCAGACAAACATTCCTTGGCCTTTGTTGTCCGCATTGAAAGGTAGGGAACTTGGGGGATTCCATGAGGCTGGGGAAACTGTTGGTTCAGCTTTAGGCCCTTTTTAGGGAGATGAGATTTAAGCCCTTAAGGCAAGCTGTGCTAGGAATTCTGGGCTAAGCAAAACAGATTTTGTCTTCAAAATTAGGGAGACTGGAGGACTTCCCTGGAGGTCCAGTGGTTAAGACTTCACCTTCCAATGCAGGGGCTGTGGGTTTGATCAGTGGAACTAAGATCCCACCTGCCTTTGTAGCCAAAAAACCAAAACATAAAACAGAAGCAATACTGTAACAAATTCAATACAGACTTCTACTAAAGTTAGTCACATTAAAAAAAGACTCGGAGATTGGGACTTTCCTGGTGGTCCAGTGGTTACGACTCTACACTCCATTGCAGGAGGATAGGTTTGATCCCTGGTGAGGGAACCAAGAGTCCCACGTGCCACAAGGTGCAGCCAAAATATATATAAATATGTTAGGGAGACTGACATTAAGGAAACAAACATGAAAGTACACTAGTTGCTGTGAAGGCAAAGTGCTGGAGTTAGGACACGGTGGCCACAGTGTGATCTGTGGTGGTTTAGGACACTTGGAGCAGGAAGCTGCGGCCTGCCCACATGAAAAGTTTGGGGGGCAGCTTTCCAGGCAGAGATGCAGCAAGTTCAAGTGTAGGATCAAGGTGGTTTCTTAGGAACTGAACCAGGGTCCAGCAGATGGTGCATAGTCAGTGCTGGGGAGGGCTGTTTCACATTCAGCGATAACCTTGCCCATTCCTACCTGCACATACAGCGTTAGCTCTTCCTTTCATACCCAGTCATCCAAGTCAGAAACGTGGAGTTTTGTTTTTATTTGGCTGCAGCAGGTCTGTTTGAGCACACAGGATCTTCGATCTTCACTGTGGCATGTGAGATCTAGTTCCCTGACCAGGGATTGAACCTGGGCCTCTAGCATCAGGAGCACAGTCTTAGCCACTGGACCACCAGGAAAGTGCCAGAAACCTGTGGGTTTTAAGTATGTGTGAGCCTCCTATCCTTGCCCTTGCCCATAATCTCTTCTCCTTTTTGCCTTTTATTTGTATTTTTTAAATTAGAGTGTAGTTGGCTTTCATTGCCCATGATCTCTTTCCTGGACTATCACATCAGCTGTCTAGGTAAACTTCCCAGACTTTGGTGTCACTTTCTTGTTTCTGTTTTATAAGCTCTCTTCGGTGATTGTCAAATCTGGTTACGTCTCCTTTACTTAAAATCTTCTCTAGCTTTTAATACCCACAGACACAAGTCCATTGTCCTTAGCTTGACAAATACAGCCCTCCCCATTACAAGTCCAGGGACCATTTCTGTCCCTCTAGCGCCTCGGGCGTTGCTCCACATAGCGTGGTGAGTGATCTGTTTACATAGCTGCTTCCCACTCAGTTAACTCTGTAAGTCATGCTCTGTCCTGCCCTCTGGGTGCCCATTAGTGGCACACACTTGATGGTGCTTGCTGGGCAGAGCCTGACTTTGCTGTTCATTTCAGGATTAATGGGGTGAGTTCACTGGTGCAAAGGACCATTGCCAGACTTCGCCTGAATAAGATTTTCAGTGGTGTCTTTGTGAAGGTGACCCCTGAAACCATAAAGACGCTTCGTATCGTGGAACCTTATGTGACCTGGGGGTGAGTGTGGTTTTTGTGTGAATTCACATTATATTATACTGGAGAATGCTGAGAACATTGGGTGCACAGGGTACTGTTCTCCAGCACTGTTGCTGAGTCAGGGGAACATCGTGCCACGACCACAGTCGTCAGGGGTCAACTGCTAGCCTTAAGAACCTTGGAACATGGAGCAGGTAGAGCAGGGGTTATTGGTACAGCTCATAACGGTTTGAACAGGGCTGTGGTAGGGCTTGGTCAGCTGTAGATTAAGGCTGAGTAAGATAAGAGATTTGTATCTGTAAATTTTAATTTCTAATTACATAGTAGTTGGGCTGTGTGGGTTTTTTCCACCTCCTTTGGGTGTATGCTTCCCAAGTATCCCAGCTGCCGTGTGTTGAGGACACTCCTGGGGAAGGGGGTTGGGAGACTCCTTAGCCAGGCTACAGGACTGCTCTGCCATCGTGGTGCAGCCTGCCAGGGGCAGGGCGGCACTGTGATTGAGCTTCGTTCTGCCTCACATAGATTTCCAAATCTGAAGTCTGTTCGGGAACTCATCTTGAAACGTGGACAAGCGAAGGTCAAGAACAAGGTCATCCCTCTGACAGACAACACAGTTATTGAGGAACACCTGGGTGAGTGAGCGTCTGAGGAGTCGGCAGAAAGGGTCCCCAGAACTTGCCAGAGTGCTGAGCTCTGGCATATCAGAGCCTCGTGGTATGTGCTGGAAAAGTGCTAGATACAGAAATCTGAACCTTGTTTCTTAGGGAAGTTTGATGTCATTTGCTTGGAAGACCTCATTCATGAAATTGCCTTCCCGGGGAAGAATTTCCTGGAGATCTCAAGGTTCCTACGCCCTTTCCAACTCTCAGTGGCCCGTCACGCTACCAAGAATAGAGTGGGCTTCCTCAAGGAAGTGGGCTCACCAGGCTATCGAGGTGAACGCATCAATGAGCTCATCCGGCAGCTGAACTAAACCCAGGTGAGGTGGGGCTGAAACTGCCCTTTGGTGGACTCTCAGTGGGCCAGGCCTTGCCCCCTGAAAGGTCATCTTGCATTTACAAGTGTATGAGAATAACTTTGGGTGGGAGGTGGCTGGTACTCACAAATGTAGCAGATGGAGATACTTGAAACAGTGAGTGCCTGGTTAGGACGTGGGGCTGTGTGTATCTCAAGAGTTACAGGATAGAAAACACTTGAGTGACCAGAAAACCCTCTGTGTTGTTATGTTCATTTTAGCTGGAGATGGAGAGAGAATAAAAAACTAATTTCAAAAAGGATATTCCTTCCTCTGTTGAAGGAATCTTAGTTCTTGAAAACTTTTACTGTTGTGGTTACGCTTAGGTTAGGGTTCCAGTACATCTGTATTAATGAAGTTGTTTTTTCTTCCTCAGCGTACCTGAAAACAGTGCACTGGAAGCGTGTGTTTTTGTTTCATGGGATTGTTCAGCATCTTCAAGGAAGATTGCTTTCTGCTAGAATATATCTTCAGAAACTGGAGGAAAGGGCTAGGGGAAACATGGTGATGTTCCCAGCAGGCACTGCATCCCACCTCAGTTCCAAGGAAGAGTTTCTTTGTGTTTTCTGTGATGACCACCGTCCAGCTCTGAAACCAGTAGAAGGCTCATGCCATGGAGGAGGACGTCCTCTTTTGTCACGTCCATCCTGGGCGTTACTGTTGGTGACTGAACACTTAGCTATGAATGCAGACGGCAGTGGACCAAGCCCAGGAGCATGCTGAACCTTGGCTTCCTGGGGCCTTGTTTTTGGAAGAACCTGAAGCTAGAATCGAGTTAAATTCGAACTTGAAATTAAAATTGAAAGCACACAAAAACTGCTTGGCTGTCTCTCCCGCAAGTTCATGTTCTAACTTCAGTGACGGTGTGGCACGCTCTCGGGCTGGCTCTGGGTATATCCAGTGTCTTAGCATTGCAGCTGGCTTAGTGATTTTCTCTAGCTCAGGATTTTAACCTGCTCTTGGATCTGTGAGAAGGGCCCTTTCCCAGAAAAACATACACTCCGGTTTTTTCTTGGAAGTTTAGGATATTTGTAGATCCTTCTCAGGGACCCAGGGACCTTATGTGAAGAAGTCCTGCGCTATCAGGATTGGTCACACAGGCTGTGATCTTGCAGCCTCCTCTGGTTCTGTGCCCTGTGGGAAGACCAAAGCTTACCAGGGTTTATTTTTCCCCCTTTCAAGCCAAGTGGATGTTTCCTACAATATGGTAGAATGCTGAGCCCCTGTGCCATTAATCAGTCGATCTAAAAAGAAGTGGAAAACTTAATCCAAGCCAAATTTAAGAATCATAACTCAGAAAGAGCATCTCAGAATGCTCTAAGAACTGTTTTGCCCATTAGAAGTGAAGACAGTTACATAAATTTTTTGAGAGAGGAGGGCTATACATCAAACAACATTGACAGCTGATACAGACCTGAGTGCCATGGGGCCCCTTATCAAGATGGAATGTTACCTCTAAGGGCTTGTCTTAGGAGAATATTGCTCTTTATGGTGGGGTGGAAGTTTCTGCCAATGGGGAAAGTTTGGTCAGTGCATAATGCAGCTAGACACAAATGCACAGTGGCAGGAGAGAGAAGGCCACAGAGAAGGTTTCTTGTTTTGGAGATTTCCTTAGTCCAGTGGCTAAAACTCCGCTTTCAACGCAGGGGGCCAGGGTTCAATCCCTAGTCGGGGAACTGGATCCCAAATGTCTTAAGTTTGCTTGCATGCTGCAAAGATGGAAGACCCCATGTGGAAGATCCGGCTCAGCCAAGTAAAACACTTACAAGTCTTGCCGAAAGGTGTATACTTCACAGTTTCCCTCTGTTGATCTTTAATCTTTTGACAGAAAGTGTTAGGTGACCAAGTGTTGGGTCCCTCAAAGCAGGGATGGCTGCTTGCCTGCTGCAGGGCCATCAGGCCCCTTGATGCCAGGTCCTGATTGCCCGGTTCTCTCGGGGTTATGCTAGCAGAACGTTCGTCAGGGACTGACAGTCAATTCTATATTGTCCAATAAGGGACTTGAGCTAATTTTCCTTGTATGTCCATTATTTTATAGAAAACTACAGATGTGATCTAGTTTCAAGTCATTCAAACATCTGAACGTCAGATCAGAAATTTGCCTCTTCATGGGTCTTAAGATGAGGGAACAAATACCATGGCCAGATGGTTCTGTCACTGGAAGACAGAAGCCAGCGTCCTGCACTGAAGGCAGACGGACAGCTGCAGGGCCTGTCCTCGGGCTGCCTGTGAGCATCCTGGAGCCCAGGGAAAACGTGACCGTGCATCCCCCTAACCAGCCTGGGGAGAGCTGAGGTCATAAAGTGTACCAAGAATTTCCTGGGTCCTAGTAGGATATACCAGACACTAATATAAAGGATTATGTATTGCGGAAAGAATCCACCTGCCACTGCAGGAGACGGATTCAACCCCTGGTCTGGGAAGACCCCACATGCCATGGAGCAACTAAGCCTATGTGCCACAACTGTTAGGGCTTCCCTGGTGGCTTAGCGGTAAAGAATCTGCCTGCCAATGCATCCCCCCATTGAAGAAAACAACAGCCCACTCCAGTATTCTTGCCTGAAAAGTCCCCTGGACAGAGGAGCCTGGCGAGCTACAGTCCACGTGGTCGCAGAGTCGGACACAACTTAGTGACTACGCGACAACAGCATGGCAGGAGAGGCATCGTTAATTGGCTGGTGAAAGGGTCTCAGTGATATTGGCAGTGTAACAGCTTGCGCAGTGCTAGACTGTCTTAAAATAATTGGGTTTTGAAACTTGGATGTGTTTGAGCCCAAGAAATACATTTGATTCCTAAGCAAAACTACAAGCAATTGTCAAAATAGTATACAATCTTGGGTCAGCTGTCTTATTTCAGATGTCTTCTCACCATGGTCTGGTAGTGCTGGTCTTAACATCAGGTGTCAAAACAAGAGTTTCAGTTCATTCAGGAAAGGCCTTCTAACATGGCTTTAAGGAATCCTTTATCCCATGTCTTTTCCAGTATGAATAATATCCTGATTGCAGGTGATGGTGAATCCAGTCTTCATCCAAGGTTGGATTACTGTTGTAAAGCAACTATACCCCAAACAAACGCACACAAACAAAAAACCCCAAAGTTAGATTATGGTGATAGACTTCAGAAACAGTGTCTTTTTAATAACTAAACTTACAAGGAGCTGTCTGGGAAGTGAGTCTTAGTAAATACTTCAATTAACAAAACTAGAATGTTCACTGAGAACAATCTTTTTCTTTCTAAAATTACCCTCGTTTCTACTAAATAAGTGGTTAACTGACCATATTGTTAGCTATATATGACAAAAACTTTAAAAGTCAAGGTTAAAGACTTTGATTACATTGCAATTGAAATGTAATTACAAGCAACTTGATTACTGACTGCTGTGATATACACTAATCTATGACTGATATCACCAGGTCACACGAGAATTTTACAAGTTCCTTATAATTTCTAGTATATATCTATTAAAAATGTTTACCCATAGGACACAACCCAAGAAGTTTTATCACCACTTGTTTAACAATGCTTCTCACTTAACATACCAAATAAGTCTAATCAGTTTAATATTCCTCTGAAATGGGAAGAAAATAAGTATTTTGAGGTGCTCCAGGGACAATTAGGAAAACCTCAAAGTTAGCTAGAGAGGTCAAACAAACTTCACTTAGAATTTGATCTTTGGAAAGGTCAAAAGTATCAAAAGTTTTAAAACACTTGGTCAAAAAAAAAAAACAACACTTGGTCAAATAGAATCACAGGTCACTGTGAATTCCCATTCGCCTGACCAAAGCAACAGCGAAAGACCTCGATGGCGAAGTCAGGCCACTCAAACACAAACTCCTAATCTACTGACAAAAGCAGCTCAGTATTTTAAGAAAAATCTGTCCTCTTAGAAGGCCAAATTCAGGTTTTGTACCACTTTAAAACTTTTTCTTAATTAAGTTCAGTCTTAGCCAGTCTTGACCGTGCACAAAACTCTCACAATGTCCTTTTTAACAAACCTCCATGAATTTCTCTATCTGTAAAGAAACTACCAGCTCTAGGACACCACCTTTTTTTTCCCTTTAACAAAATGCATTTTCATTCCTTATACTTTTCTTTGTTGAAAACACACATCCTACCTTCCTTGTATCCTGAAATGTCTCCTTTATAACTCTTAACCTTAAAACCTTAAAATTTTAGGATTTCCTTGGTGATCCAGTGGTTGACTCTGAGCTTCCACTGCAGGGGACACAGGTTTGATCACTAGTTAGAGAACTCGGATCCACCTGACGTGCATGGTATGGCCACACACACACACACACAAAATCTCCAGTGAAAACAAAGAAGCAAGTAATTGTAAACTGCTGTGAGATCAGCATTTCCTGATTGACAAACTTGTGTGTTAGTTTTCCTCTCTTAAGAACAGACCTCTCCAACAATTAATGTTCTGGTATTTCATCCTATTTGAAATGACCTGGATAGCAAATGAATTCTTGTAATTTAATTTGGTTTAATTTCTAGTTACCAAGATCTGGAGATACCTCACCACACAGTTTGCTGGAGCTCAGTGAAAGCGCCAAGTCCCAACCACTGGACCATCAGGGAATTCCTGGCTCAGTTTCTCTCATTGACACCGTCATGAGTGCTTGAAGCACCAGGCAATCAGCCTCTGTCATGCCCCCAGATAAGCAGTACTTACTTGATGATCACAGTGGGGTTTCCTTATGGGACGGCTACAGGTCATGAAAACTGATCCTACGACACTTCTGGGAGATCCTCTGTCATCTAAGAGTAACTTGTAACTGGAAGGAGTAAAATGTCCCTTTATTCTTTGGAGATGAGAAATTCAGTCTCTGATTTCACTAGTAAAATTTTATTCAGACCATGTATCAACTCATTTTTTTTTTTTCAATTTAAGCCAAATTTGACAAAAACCCAGCCACACATTTCCCTGGTCCTCTTGCCCAGAACCCCTAAGTTCCTAGGAAATGCACCAGTGCCCCAAAGACAGCAAGTCTTAAAACCAGCTCAAATAAAAATTTTAGGATCAACACCCAGACAATGAGATTTGAGTATCAGGAGAACTTATCAAGAACTGAGGAGTGTTGAGAAGCTGGTGGGGCTCAATGGGCCCATGCCAGTACGAAGCGCTGGTTCTGAGTGGACCCCAGGTAGCCTCTGGCAGGAATCTCTGATAGCCTACACCAAGCATATATTAATGAAATGAAAAATAGATCTAAAAAAGAAACTTAAGCTTTTATTTGAGCCAAATTTGAGAATTATAATCCAGAAAGAGCATCTCAGAAAGCTCTCAGAACTATTATGCCCGTAAGAAGTTATATAAGTTTTTGAGATACAGGGCTGTACATTAAATGACATATTGTTGACAATTTACATAGTCCCGATCTGAGCACCATGTAACCTCTTATCAAGAAGGAATATTACCTTTAAGGAGTTGTTTTAGAAGAATGTTGCTCTTTACTGTTGAGTGGCAATTGCGACTGATGGGGAAGGTTTCGACCAACAGGGAAGGCTTTGATGCAAAATGCAGGTACATAATGCACAGTGCAGGGAGAGAGGAGGCGAAAGGGCAGAGATTTTTTGGTTAAAATTTTTCTTCTCTTGCCATAAAATATGAATTTTATTTGTTAATTGGCTCAAGAGTTAACCTGCCAGGAATAGATGTTACTCATACTGTAAAGCACAGTGAAGTCAGACTTATTTAAAATGATGTATCAAGGGTTCAGGATGGGGAACACAGGTATACCTGTGGCGGATTCATTTCGATATTTGGCAAAACTAATACAATATTGTAAAGTTTAAAAATAAAATAAAATTAAAAAAAAAAAAGAATAAGACCACTCTTGAGTTTTACAAATAAGGAAGTGAAAAAATTATTTAAAATGTTGCTAGACTATAACATTCATTTTTTAAAAGATTTTTTGCTCAGAAGACATCTGAAGACTGTAACCTTATACTTCAAAAGTGTGATTCCAACAGCTATTCTTAATCCTGTGTTGTTCTCAATGAGTGTTATCATTGATTAGCTAATAAATACATTCTAAATACAAAAATAAATAAATAAAATGATGTATCAAAGTCATGAGAAAAGAGCAGTTGTGAATGTGGAAGCCCAGGGTTTATAGCCCAGATCTTATGCTAAATACAGGAATGTTCCTACTTTTGCCTGTAAAATGGAACTAATACAGTCTTGCCTGTCTGCCTCTCATGGTTGAGTATTATTATAAAGGAGGTTTAAAAACTTACGCTCTTCTGTATTGTATACCATAATATATACCATTCCCTGAACAGACTGTGGCACTATCCTTATTTCTGGGAAAAGCTAGTCCTTTTAATGTGTGCTAATATGAGTTCATGAGTCATGAACCGGATATGTTCTAGGTGTAGGTAGAACAAAAAAACCTAGTTTCAGGAAGCAAGAGCAGGTACAGTGAGCCAGTAGCTGATTTAAGGAGACTGACTTTAGAAGGTAGGTAGAGCTTTGCCTCAGCTCTCAATCCTCTGGCCCCTTGCCTGACCCAGCTGGTTCCAGAGCCTAGGGTTCTAGGGCGTGTTGTTGACTGGCTCTTTTTATGCTTTGAGAGTTCATTCATTGTCATTCCAGGGCCAGGTTTTCTCATCAGACCTTTTTTTTCACTGCTTATCTGGAGAATGGTTATCTGAAATCAAAATGCCACTTGGATCCCAAATTCACTTCCACAACCACCAGTATAAACTAAACCAGGAGATAAACACTGACGTCTAAACTCCTAAGAAAGCATTCCCAGTGGGTCAGAACCATTTAGTGTTCCCTCAGTTCAGTTCAGTCGCTCAGTCGTGTCCGACTCTTTGCGACCCCATGAATCGCAGCACGCCAGGCCTCCCTGTCCATCACCAACTCCCAGAGTTCACTCAAACTCACGTCCATCGAGTCGGTGATGCCATCCAGCCATCTCATCCTCTGTCGTCCCCTTCTCCTCCTGCCCCCAATCCCTCCCAGCATCAGAGTCTTTAACAATGAGTCAACTCTTCGCATGAGGTGGCCAAATTATTGGAGTTTTAGCTTTAGCATCAGTCCTTCCAATGAACACCCAAGACTGATCTCCTTTAGAATGGACCAGTTAGATCTCCTTGCAGTCCAAGGGACTCTCAAGAGTCTTCTCCAGCACCACAGTTCAAAAGCATCAATTCTTCAGTGCTCAGCTTTCTTCACAGTCCAACTCTCACATCCATACATGACTACTGGAAAAACCATAGGCTTGACTAGATGGACCTTTGTTGGCAAAGTAATGTCTCTGCTTTTGAATATGCTGTTTAGGTTGGTCATAACTTTCCTTCCAAGGAGTAAGCATCTTTTAATTTCATGGCTGCAATCACCATCTGCAGTGATTTTGGAGCCCCCCAAAAAGAAAGTCTGACACTGTTTCCACTGTTTCCCCATCTATTTCCCATGAAGTGATGGGACCAGATGCCATGATCTTTGTTTTCTGAATGTCGAGCTTTAAGCCAACTTTTTCACTCTCCTCTTTCACTTTCATCAAGAGGCTTTTTAGTTCTTCTTCACTCACTTTCTGCCATAAGGGTGGTGTCATCTGCATATCTGAGGTTATTGATATATTTCTCCCAGCAATCTTGATTCCAATGTACTCTGCATAGAAGTTAAATAAGCAGGGTGACAATATACAGCCTTGACGTACTCCTTTTCCTATTTGGAACCAGTCTGTTGTTCCATGTCCAGTTCTAACTTGCTTCCTGACCTGCATATAGGTTTCTCAAGAGGCAGGTCAGGTGGTCTGGTATTCCCATCTCTTTCAGAATTTTCCACAGTTGATTGTGATCCACACAGTCAAAGGCTTTGGCATAGTCGATAAAACAGAAATAGATGTTTTTCTGGAAGTCTCTTGCTTTTTCCATGATCCAGCAGATGTTAGCAAGTGTTTCCTAAGTAGCATTAAAAAATAAAAACATATCTATGCACTGCAAGTAGTAACATTATGATATTTGTTTCAATTTATATAAGGACTGAAACAGAATCTAAAAAGATAGTTTTTTAAATGGAGGCTCCCAGTCCAGAGATACAAATGCAAAACCACTGCAGTGATGCTCCCAGGAGGCTTGAGTCCAGCTGATAGGTAGGGGTGAAGCACAAGGAAGAGCCGAGTGGCCAGCACCCAAGGTCTGAGTCTACGTGGGACATGGTCCTTCCCTCCAGGTCTCAGAAAAACACACAACTTTAAATTGGAGAATTATGTTTTATTTGGTGAACATTCTGAGCAATCAAGCCTGGGAAGCAGCCTCTCAGACAGCTCCGAGGGACTGCTCCAAAGAGGAAAGGAAGGAGCCAGGATATTCAGGAGTTTTGCAATAAAAATCAGGTAGTCAGAACATCAAAAGATTAGTTAATTAAAGAAAATCCAAACATCTCAATTTAACGAATTTAATACTTTTCTATGTATGGGAAGATGCAAGAGTCCAGGCTTACTGAAACCATTCCTTTGATATGTACCTGACCTATCCAGGACCAGCATCCTGTTCTTTCCCATCCTGAGTTCCCTCAGGGTTCACCCAGGTGGGTACAGCGGCTGAGGGCCTGGCAGCAGGCAGCCCACCTGTCTCTCCTGAGTTCCCTCAGGGCTCATCCTCAGGGGCAGCTGTAGTAGCTGATGGTCTGCTGGCTACAGCCCCTTTTGTTTGTTGATATGGCAGGCAACATTTTTCATCCACAGTGCTTCCCCTTAGTAATAAAATTCGACCAACATTTGGGTGACATTTCACAACCAATATGGTCCCATGGTGCTAGGAAGGCTCATTTCTAGATCAGGCAAAGATTCTGTTGATAAGCTACTCAATGTATTGAGAAGTCTTCTTGGAGCAGGCCCTGTTGATATCTAAAATTCTCTGGCTCCCTTGTCTTACTAGTCTATTATGATCGAGGAAAGGTTTTTCACTGTTGCTTCTTCCCATATCTAGAATCACACTATTACAATCATTGATCTATTTCCTTGAGATGTTTAGCCATCATTAATTTTGTTAGAGACCTGGTTACACATTGAGTAATTCAAGAGACAATCTTATAAACTAGCTGGGATAAGTATAGAGCTAGTAACATTAATAAGATCATAGTACAACAGAGAGAGACACAAACCATAAACAATCTGAAAACAAAGAACAAACTAAAACAATGATTAGTATGAAAGTGAACACGTTAGTCACTCAGTCATGTCCGACTTATTGTGACCCATGAAATGTTGTCCGCCAGGCTTCTTTGTCCATGGAACTGTCCAGGCAAGAATACTGGAGTGGGTAGCCATTCCTTTCTCCAGGGGATCTTCCTGACCCAGAGATTGAACCCAGGTCTCCTGCATTGCAAGCAGATTCTTTACCATCTGAGCCACCAGGGAAGCCTATAACTACTTTAATTTGGTTGTAATAAGCCATCAAGTCCATAGGAGACCTAGCTGGAGAAGCCAAATTCTGAGAGCATTAGGTATAGAGAAAAAGACAAATGTTTCATTTTTATAAAGGTATATTTTATCAACATCGGAGGAAATGTTTTTCTGGAAAATAAAGATTTAAAACCAGTATTTTGCAGAAAAAGTCATAAAATTATAAATGTTTATTTACCAGTTCATTCAGTCCTATGTAATTAATTTCTGATGATCTGGATGAAGTACTCAGGTTTTCCATTAGAGTTTTATAATTTCTTACCCAGTTCAGTGGTATGATCTAAAAGTTATCAGAAGTTACATTTGTCAAAATTCCTTTTTATGAATTTTTTAAAAGATTTTTATTTTATAGAAGCATCAGAGTAAAACTGTCAACAAATGATAAGACTTAAATGGCATGGTTAAAGATCTGATTGCAATGCAGCTGGCAAGAAACTTGGATATTTCTGTGACATAACATTTTAAGATAATAACTAGAATTATGACTAATAACATTATACCAAAGCGTATCAGAATTTTAGAAATTTCATATAAAATTTAGAATATCTATAACATTTATCTATATAATATAACCTAGGGTTCATCTCCAATCATTTGACAATGTTTCTCAAGTAATTGAACATATCAAAGAAGCCTAATTAGCCTAATAGGCTAATTAAGATGCCTTACATTTTAGTTCATCTGAAATATCCCAGACTTAACCAGAGGTCAAATGAACCTTAAAGTTTGATATCTGGGAAATTTGTCAAAAATATTATCACTTGGTCAAATAGGATTACAGGCTTCCCTGGTGGCTCAGACAGTAAAGAATCTGCCTGCCAATTCAGGAGACCCAGATCCCTGGATTAGGAATCCCCTGGAGAAGGGAATGTCTACCCTTCCAGTACTCTGGCCTGGAGAATCCCATGGACAGAGGAGCCTGGAGGGCTACCATCCACGGGGTTGCAAAGAATCAAACACAATTGAGCAACTAACTGTTTCAAACAGGATCACAGGTCACTGTAAAACAATACTCGCTTAACCGAAGTGACAAAAAATTTTTTTTAAAAGCAACAAAAAACAGATCACTTAAAAAACTTCACACAATCTGTTACCAAAAGCAGTATATCAAGAAAACTTCATTCTCTTAACAGACTAAATCAAATCCAAGCTTGCACCAGCCTACTTTTAATAACATTATCCATTTACCTAATTAAATTTATCTAATCTGAGCCTGCCCATGTACAAACTTTTTCATGGCTCCTTTTTTTTTTTAACAAATTTTCTACAACTTTTTATATTCGTATTGTCCATTTTTTAAATTCAGAAATAACCAGCTTTAGGGAATCATTCTTTCCCCTTAATAAAATGTATTTCCATTCCTCATGCCTTCTTTTGCTGAAAACACATATCCTATTTCCCTTGCATACTGAAATAGTTCCCTTATTATCTTTAGTAGTTCTAATTATATACGACAATTTTAACCATTATAAACCTTAATCTTGGGATTTCCCTGGTGGTCCAGTGGCTAAGACTGCATCCACCAGAGTTCTATCCCTGGTCAGGGAACTAGATCCCACATGTCCCAACGAAGACCTGGGGCATCCAAATAAATAATAAATATTTTTTTAAAACAACCCTTAATCTCTAGCAAAAACCAACAAGCAGCAAGTAATTATAAACTGTCACATCAGCCTTCCCTGACTGGAATATTCCCAAACCTCTAGAAACATATATCATGATTTCTTTCCTCAATGTGGTACAAGATATGTTTCTAATAAACACTTAGTTTTCTTCTCCTAAGAAAAGTGGTTAAATGTAGAACTGTTTAGCAATTAATGTATCAGCATTTTCTTATTTGAAATAATGTGGACATTCAAAACATTCTCCTCATTTAACTTAACAAAACTCAAGTTACCAAAACTCTGGAGAAACTTTTAGATAGACATACCCAAGATATAATTACTTCTAAAAGAGTTCACCTGAAACTCTCATCATAGTTACATTTTACAACTTATAAAAATACTGCCATACCAAGTAAATGTGCTGTTGGCAAACCATAACAGAAACAGCATGAATCTATTGACCTTCAGTAAACCTAGGTACAATAAAGACATGTCTATATTGATTAAGCTAGCAAGCTTAAGCTACTTTTAATACCAGATTTTATACTATACATAAAATAGATAACCAAAGAGGACCTACTGTATAGCACAGAGAACTATACTCAATATTTTCTTTTCCCTTATAGGAAAAGTCTGAGAAAAAAAAAAAATATATATATATATATTTGTATGTGTGCATATATATGTATATAAACTGAACCACTGTGCTGGACTAACACCTGAAACTAACACATTATAAGTAATGATATGTCAATACAAACATTTTTTAATGAGACATTAATATTGAATATTTCTTAGATCATGTAAACCTGAAATTCATTCTGGCCAGTTTCTTTCATATTCAGAAATATTTAGTTTGTAACATCTTACTTTTAAGTCAATTATATAGAGCTCTTTTTAAAATTTAATTTTAATATTTCCTAGAGGTAGACATCTCATAATAATGTCTCTTATTAATGTACACATGGACACATAGACAAAACTAGAGATCTCATAGTTTCACTTTAAAACTTAGTTATGAATCAGTCATTACAATATAAGCTTACTAGTTCATAAGTAAGCTGGAATAAATTAACTTTGCTTGCTAAGATGACGAAGGCTTTATTGCTTGTGGAAAAGACTTTTAAGATTTGTATTTGATCTTGATAAACCCTTAAGGAGGCTATGAATTAGATTTTGGTGGAGGGTGCCTTTCCAACTGTTTAAGTTTTAAAAGGCCACCTTTTCCTTTTTTCTTCCTTGGTTTCAGGTTCTTTCTGAGTCAATCAGGCTCAGTTTCAGGTTCTTGTGGCTTGTATTTACATTTCTGATTTATCAAGACTTGTGAGACAAAAACGTTTAAATTTCCAAGAACTTTTTAGTCACCTAAATTACATTAAAAGATTTCTAAATTTCAGAGTCCTGTGTTCTAAAAGTTTCGGGTTTAATTTATCATGCCTTCAAAAACTTCTCTGGTGGCTCAGAGAATCCACCTGCAAATACAAGAGACACAGGTTCCATCCCTGGGTGGGGAAGATCCCCTGGAGAAGAAAATGGCAACCCACTGCCTGGTAAATCCCATGGACAGAAGAGACCAGCAGGCTACAGCCCATGGGGTTGCAAAGAGTTGGACTTAACTTAGCAAGTAAAATAACAAAAACTCACAGAAGGCATTCAAGAAAGGCTCTCTTTTTGAGTGCACAGGTTAGGCCCAGAGCAAAATCTCTTATTAACTCCTGAATATGAATTCTCAGGTTCTTACTTTATATGGTATGGGCTCAGATAAGCCTAAGATTTCCTTTAGTATGTTTAGTATTTCCTGAGGGGTAGATATATATGCCCCTTCTTATAATATCAAGCAAGGGAAGCATTCCCCAGCAAAACATGTCTACTCCACAATATAATTAAGCAAAAGAGATGTAACTATCGAATATAAGGCCTATTTAAATAAATACTTACTAACTTTCATCTCAATTCTATCAGCTTTTATACCTTTAACTTTAGTTTTCATTAGGACCCAATGAACAAGTTTTGGTCTTACAAGGAATTCTAGAACTTTTTATTTCCCCGGACTATTTTACCTACTTTGTATTTTTATACTGGGGCTCTGGAGTCCCCAGTCGAGCCAAGGGATTCAGGCCCTTTTGTCAATCTTTTAACTTGATTGATTAGCCTGTCGCCCCAAATAACTGTTGGTCAAGTATCTCGGTGTATTTTTTCCCAGCCCTTTAAATACATGTTTTAACTGGGGTAAATAGAGAGGACTTGTTTGGTACCCTTTAAAGTTGGAGACCACTAGGGGGTCCCTTTGGCCCATCCAACCTTAGGTAGTGTTTTATCAAACCTTTGATTTAATCCTATTAACGCCTGTTTTATTTATCCCACTTTTGAGTAACCATCTAAGGATTTCTTTCTCCATTTGGGACCAGTCACCTTAAAATCTCCACCTTGTTGGGGGGAAGTCTGTAGACTTTCCCTTCAGTTTTTTCTTGTTTTCCTGTTAATCAACCTAATTAATTATTCCAGTGTTTTTATTATCATCTATAAGACCCACTGAGGGGAAGAAGAGACCACAATAAGGCTTCCCAAACCTTGTTTGTTTTAAACTAAGGGAGTTCTTAGGTTAACCATCATATTTTTTTCCCACCTTCCATTCTCCTCACAGATACCAATAAAACAGCTGTTTATAATGAGAGCTCTCTAAAATTTTACCAGTTTAGAGTTTCTCCAATTTAAAGGCTCCATCATCTGGCCATTCATGAGAGGTATCTTAATAGTGCCTCAAACCAGTAAGATGCAGGAGGCATTCCCCACAAGATGCCACCTAAGCAAGACTCACAAAGTTTATTCCCCAAAAACAGTCTAAGAAAGGAAAGGCCTTTGTGGTACAGGCTGCCACCACCAAAGTTCAGTTGGCAAAAAGCCTCAGAGGAAAACATAGGAAGCACACTCTTTGAGATACATCGACATACATCACAGCAAGATCCTCTTTAACTCACCTCCTAGAGTAGTGGAAATAAAAACAAAAGTAAACAAATGTGACTTAAACGAAAAAGTTTCTGCACAGCAAAGGAAACAATAAACAAGATTAAAAGACAACCCTCAGAATGAGAGAAAATAATTGCAAACAAAACAACTGACAAAGGGTCAGTTTCCAAAATATACAAGCAGCTCATGCAGCTCAATACCAGAAAAACAAACAAAAAAATGGACGCAAGACCTAACAGACATTTCTCCAAAGAACACATAAAGATGGCCAACAAACACATGAAAAGATGCTCAACATTGCTCATTATTAGAGAAATGCAAATCAAAGCTACAATCACCTCACACCTGTAAGAATGGCCATCATTAAAAAATCTACAAACAGCGAATGCTGGAGAGGATGTAGAGAAAAGGGAACCCTCTTGCACTGTTGTTGGGAATGAAAATTGACACAGCCACTACGGAGAACGGTATGAAGATTTCTTTAAAAAACTGGAAATAGAACTACCATATGACTCAACAACCCCACTATATATACTGAGGCATATATATATATATGCCTCAGTATATGTATATATATATATATATACATACACACACATATACCCATTATATATACTGGGCATATACTGAGAAAACCATAATTGAGACACCTAACCTAGATAGCATATTGAAAAGCAGAGACATTACTTTGCCAACAAAGGTCCGTCTAGTCAAGGCTATGGTTTTTCCAGTGGTCGTGTATGGATGTGAGAGTTGGACTGTGAAGAAGGCTGAGCGCCGAATAACTGATGCTTTTGAGCTGTGGTGTTGGAGAAGACTCTTGAGAGTCCCTTGGACTGCAAGGAGATCCAACCAGTCCATTCTGAAGGAGATCAGCTCTGGGTGTTCTTTGGAAGGAATGATGCTAAAGCTGAAACTCCAATACTTTGGCCACCTCATTCGAAGAGTTGACTCATTGGAAAAGACTCTGATGCTGGGAGGGATTGGGGGCAGAAGTGGACGAATTTCTTGTGTGACACAGGGAGTTCAGCCCAGTGCTCTGTGACATCCTAGAAGCGTGGGAGATGGGAGGGAGGCTCCGGAGGGAGGGGACATATGTATACCTGTGGCTGATTCATGTTGATGTATGGCAGAAACCAACACAATATTGCAAAGCAGCTATTCCCCAATTAAAAAATACATATATATGGCAAAAAGCCCATCAGAGTTGGTAGCCAGACAAAAGACTGCTCAGAATCCCAGCCTATATGACTGTCTGCCAAGTGTACACCATATGTGCACCTTCCAGATGGCAGAGACCAAGTTCTCAAAAAACTAAAGGCCTGACACAAAAGGCCTGAAAGAGATGAGGTGGAATATTTACATCTCAAACACACAGAAAAATGCAAGCTCCCCCTACAAGGGCTTTTGCTTTTGTTTAAGGTCAGAATTCAGATGTTTTTTTTTATCAAGCTGTCTTTTTCTAACTTAACTGCATAGTCAATAAGAGAGCCCCAGCTTAAGTCATTTTCAGGGTGGGATTTCCTTTAATTCCCAATTAAGTAGGTACTTACAAGTATGAACTCTGTACATTCACAAATCTGGCTCGAGTGTTGTTAGTCTGAGGTGGGTTTTCTGATGTCCCTCATTTTCGTTTGAGAGAATCTATTTCCCATTTTAAAGATGAATTTCTCGGGGATAAGATTTACTTTTAAATCTTTTATCCCAGTGAATTCTTTTTAAGGTATCCAATTTGAGGAAGGCCTCAGGTGAGCCTCTTACTGAAACATGCAGCCCAGACTCCTCCTTATCTTTTCTACTGGGCAAATCCCAGTGTCTTTTTTTTTTTCCCCCAGTGTCTTTCAACCAGGCTTCCTCTGTATCTTTCCGCTAGAGGGTACTTTCTTCCGGAGTCTTTCAACAGAGCTCCTCTAGTATCCTGTCAACTAGGGAGGTCCCTCCCCAATATCTTTCAATTGCGGAGCCAGGCACCTGTGAGACACTGCCAAGCAAAGCTCAGAATACTCCATCAAAAATCAGGAGATCCGAGAACAAGGAGAGACTCACCCAAATTCGTCTGAACTCTACGAGGCGGTGGGTGGGCACAAGAGGTCTCTGCTAGTACCAAGGCTCCATTTCCTCGTAGAGTTCAGGCGAAGGAAATAAGTCTGCTCTGGGTTCCCTCAGTGGTCATCAAAACTGTGGACTGGAAAAAAAAAAAAAGCAAAACCTAAAAGTGGAGAATAGTTTTATTTGGCAGACTGAGAACTCAAGCCCAGGAGGCAGCCTCACAGAGCTCTGAGGGACTGCTGTGTAGGATATACAAGAGTTTTGCAACAAAACCAGGTAGTCAGACCATCAAAAGATTACTGTTAAAGAAAACCAGACAGTTCACATCAAAGAATTTAGCTTTTCTCATGCATAGGAAGTCATAAGAGTCCGGGCTCACTAATATCATTCCTTTGCTATGAACCTTAGCTGTCCAAGGCCAGTATCTTATTCTATCCCATCCGGAGGCACCTCAGGGTGCACGGTTGGGAGTGTCCGCAGTGGCTGAGGGTTCAGCAGTAGTCAGGCCTTCCTCCATTCTGGGGGTGTCCCTTGGGGCTGCAGTGTCCTTTGCCGACAGGGCAGCAAAATTTTTCATTCACAGCTGCAAAGGACCTGGAGCCTCAGAAACGGCCGAGCCAGGCTCCTCCAGGCGGCTCCTCTGCCCACTCGGAGGGTCGGCGAGCCCGCGGTCCCCAGTCTGGAACTGTGGCGCTGGGTGCTCCGCGGAGCGCGCGGCCTCCCAGGGCTTGGGTCTCCGCGGGAGTCGGGACGCCGTGGGTTCGTCAAGGGTCGCAGCGACCTGGCGCCTCTCCAGGCCGGGGAGCTCCTGGCCCTGCTGGACCAGCTGCAGGAGCTGCGCAAGTGTCACTGAGGCCTGGGTTGACTCGGCGGGCGAGGGAGCCGGGCCGGACTCACTCCGACAGGCAAGAGGCTCCATGGCGGGCGCGGAGCCTGGGCGCTTCCGGGTTGGATGGGCGCAACCACGGCCGGAAGAAGTGAAGGGGGACGCAGACCGTACCAAGTGGCCCAGAGAGCGGGGGGCAAGCTCCGCGCCGAAACGCTTTACCGACACATAGAGCCCTTAGCTCGACCCAGAGGCCCTGACATAGAATGCTTTAGAAGCCGGTAAGGCTTGCACAGAACGGAACTGTGTGCGCAGACGCGGATACAAGCAAAAAAAGACCCGAGTTTGCACAGATGCCTGGGTCATGGCAACTCACCTGCTTTCACGCACGGGCTGAGACTACTGCGTAGACACGTGGCGCGTGGTGGGGTGCGGGGATAACCTCCATCCCGGGCCCAGCAGTGCCAGACAGAAAATAACGGAGGCGATGTCTCCGCTGGCCTCAGGAGAACTGGGAACAAGCGACGCCCCTGCAGAGCCTAGCCACTCTCCCCCCACGTCCTGCGGTGGAGACTATCCCTGGCTTTCACAGAGTGGAGGAGTGAAGATGAAGGCAGGCCAGGAGGGCTACATTCCCTTCAGCTGCTTGGGAAATCATTGCCAATAAAACCCAGGTTTCTATGTTTATCGAAAGCTAGCCTGATCTGGCGTACACCGCCTTAATCAAGCGAGCAAAGCTTAATTACTACTAATTGGACAAACTAGCTTCATCTGTCTCCTGAAGTGATGGAAGCACACTACAGGTTTAGAAACACTACATCTCTGTAGCGTTCCTGCCAAGAACGTTCGCTCTGAATCTAAACTGGAGGAATGAATAGACACAGTAGGAGACATTCTAAAAAATGACTGACCTGGACGCTTTATAGATGTTGAGGTCATAAAACACAGAGACAGAAAAAGACAAGATTGAAGGTCTATGTCAGACTAAAGGGCATGTGGAAAATGCAAAGTGTGCATCCTGGATTGGAGGAAGATAAGGGGGAAATCAGTTACACAGGACATTTTACTCTTGGGAAAACTTGAATATGCTCTATGTATTAGATGACAATATTGTATCAGTGTTAAGTGCAGTAATTGTGTTTTCCTTATGTGGGGAATAGGAGATACATGCTGGGTGAATGTCATGATGCGAGAGAAAAGGTTTATATGGCAAAACTGCTAAGAATTAGTGAATCTAAACAGTTTGAAATTTGTCAAAAAGTTGGAAAGGGTGAGCTATAGAGATCAGTCTGGAGGAAACTGACCACACTAGTGTCGTATAATAAAGAATTTGCCCTTTGTCCCTGGTTCCTCACAAGGAGACTAAATCCTGGGAATTTCCCAAGTATTACAAGTGATATTCATGGTGGGCCCTGATCATTTATGCAAAGAAAGTGACTCGTGGTGGCCCCATTTAGGGGTTTCAGGACTGGGAACGACCAGTCATATGATTAGAGGGTTGGGGCTTTGAGCCATGAGGGGTCCAGGAAGTGGGACTGAGTTCAGCCTCCAGCCAATGGTTTAATCAGCAGTGCCTATGGAATCAGTTCAGTTCAGTTCAGTCACTCAGTCATGTCCGACTCTTCTCCTATGGAATGGACCCTCTATAATAACTTTGGACACAAAGCTCAGTGGAGCTTCCTGATCGATGAACTCATCAATGTATCGGGAGGGTAGCATGCCCTGGCTCCACCAGATGACACAGAAGCCCTGAATGCAGGCCATCCTCAGACCTTGCCCTAGGTGCCTCTTCATCTGACTGGTCCTTCTGATTCCCTGTGGCTCAGATTGTAAAAAATCCACCAGCAATGCAGGAGACCTGGGTTTGATCTCTGGTCTGGGAAGATCCCCTGGAGGCAGAAATTGCAACCCACTCCAGTATTCTTGCCTGGAGAATTCCAAGGACAGAGGAGCCTGGCAGGCTACTGGCTGGCTACTGTCCCTGGGGTCACAAAGAATTGGACTCAAGAGTGACTTATACACACACTTTCACTGGTTAATACCCTCTCTAACAAAAGGTGGCTCAGCTGGTAAAGAACCCGCTTGCGAATGCAGGAGATACAAGAGATGTGGGTTCGATCCCTGGGTTGGGAAGATTCCTTGGAGATGGAAATGGCAACCCACTCCAGTATTCTTGCCTGGAGAATCCCATGGCCAGAGGAGCCTGGTGGGCTACAGTCCACGGGGTCACAAAGAGTGGGACACAACTGAGAGGGTGTGTGTGCACATGCACACACACACTCTCACACATACTAACAAAACTGTAATCCTAAGAATAGAACTTTCCTGAGCTCTGTGAGTTGTCTAGCAAATTACTGAACTCAAGGGGTTGTGGCATCTCCCAAATTTGTACCCAGTGAGACAAAAGGGCCTGTGGCCCAGGACTCTGAATTTGCAGTTGGCATCTGAACTAAGCGTAGTCTTGTTGGGGACTGTGCTCTTGAACTTGTGGGTTCTCTGCTAACTACAGGCACTTAGCACTAGACTACATGGTACTCCAGTTGGGGTTTTTAACCGAACACTGGATGAAGGGAGAACTCACCTTCTCTCTGTGGCCTATGTCAGTTTCAGTCATAGGTGACCTTCTGATGGCCTCGGGAACACTTGCAGGAGAAAGGAGATCTGGGAGTTACCAGTGCCTGATGAGGAAAGTGAGTAAGCAATGTGGACTCCTTGATGGGACCTTGAAGGAGTCCCTCGCCTTCTACAGATAGAGTTCATTGTTGTTGTTGTTGTTTTTTAATCGCTAAGTCGTGTCCAGCTCTTTGTGACCCCATGGACTGTAGCCTGCCAGCCTCCTCTGTCCATGGACTTCTCTAGCCAAGAATACTGGAGTGGGTTGCCATTTCCTTCTCCAGGTGATCTTCCCGACCCAGGGATTGAACCTGCATCTCCTAGAGAGGGCTTATGTGGCTTATTAAATACCTATAGGGAATTCCCTGGCCATTCAGTGGTTGTAACTCTGAGCTTTAACTGACAATTGGGAAACTAAGATCCAGCAAGCCATAGCCAAAAAAAAAAAAAAAAAAAAACCTCACCCCTCTAGGTCTCTTATGCTAAGATGAGGGCATTGATGGGAAAGGGTGGACCTTGAGATGGGGACATTTGGGCAGACACGGACAAGACTAAGAACTTGAATTCCCAGATTCTCTTGAAGTGTCTTGTCCATAGAGACAGCCTCCTCTTGTCGTGATCCTGTCTCCTAGGAGGCCAGTCTCAGAACCCCTCCCCCTCCATCCCTTCTGACCCCAGGCCCTTCATGAGTTAGATCTCAGCACAGCCTGGGTGGAGGAGCACAAGGCCCACGCTGAGAAAACGATGCCCAGAGTCACAGGCCCTTGCCAAACTGCCTTGGCAGGAGCCATGGGAGCATGTGTGGGAGAAGTTCTAAGGGAAATAGACCCGGGAGGGTGAATACAGTTTGGCCAAGATAAGATACAGTTTGGCCAAACTCATGGCCATGGATGCTCATACAGGATTTGGGGTTTTATGTGTTGGCTCAAGCACCTGGGAGAGGAATTAATAGTCTGCTAAGATGCTTAATTAAAGCCTGGACTTACTGGTAGCCTAGAATTAATAAACTTGAAATGCCAGAATTTCCCTGGCATACTATAAAGGAAGGAATCCAAAATCTCAGAGAGATGGGAATGCTGGATTGGATTTATTATGTGCAATCTGCTTAACTACTCCTAGCCGTGTATTTTAAGGTGGTCTGGAAAACACTCCCTTTTACCAGAGGATTAAGAAATGCATTGGTGGACTTCTCTCGTGGTCTAGTGGTTAAGAATCCCCTGTCAGTGTAGGGGACATGGGTTTGATCCATGGTCTGGGAAGATTCTACACACTGCAAGGCAGCCTGTGGGCGAAACTGCTGAGCTGGCGCTCTGGAGTCATTGAGCTGTGAGCTCACTCCAGAGCCCATGTGCCACAAGTACTGAAGCCTGCATGCCCTACAGCCTGTGATTTGCAACAATGAGAAGCCCTCACACCACAACCAGAGAGTAGCCCACGCTCGCCACAACTAGAGAGAGCCCACACTTGGCAACAGAGACCCAGCACAGCCAAAAATAAGTACATAAATAAAATCCAAAAATGCCTTGGTGAGGGCCACCAGCTCCTAGACTAGCTCTGATGGCCATCCTCTGTAGGCTGGAGATGCTAATGAGGGATACCAGATAGTGAAACTGAATTCCCTGATCTTGATGAGAATAATGGTATCCTAGTGGGGTAAACAGCAGGTGGTGATGCTTAACAACCAAAGAATGACCCAGAATAAAGCATGGGAAAGAATGGTCAGCAGTTGGGCAAAAATGACAGGCTGTGGACCACGGTCAGCCTTTTCCCCTGGCACTCCAGGGCTTGTTCAGTGGACCCATGGTAGCAGGCATGGAAGCTATGCTTTGGCTTAATAACATGGTCTTCCCTGAGGACTTCCCATGGTCCTTGAGGCTAGTCTGGCTGTGGCCAGTGCTGAATGACCATCCTACTTACAGCCTGACAGAGCACCATTCTCATTTTGACTGATTTGCCCCCCCTAGAATGGATGCGCTGTGCTTTATCTTCAAGAGAACCCATGTTCCAGATATGAATTCACTGTTGCCTCCAGTGCTTCTGTCATCACCACTATTTATGGACTTAAAGAATACCTTATCCATCTCCACAGCATGCCACATAACATCGCCTGCAACATGGGCACATGTATTATTGCCAAGAAAGCATATAGATGAGCTCATACCCAAGGCATTCACCGGTCTTACCAGGTGCCCCATGACCCAGGAGCAGCTGGCTTGATAGAATGGAGGATGGACCAGCTCTAGGCTCAGTTAGAGCAGAGAAACTACAGCCTACAAGGTGGATGTTCTATCCTGTAGGATACAGTGTATTCTTTAAGCCAAAACCAAAATTGTGTGTCCCAATACACTGGGACTTCCCTGGTGGCTCAGTGAGTAAGGAATCTGCCTACAATGCAGGAAATGCAGGAGACATGAGTTTGATTCCTGGGTTGGGAAGATCCCCTGGAGAAGAGAATGGCAACCCACTCCAGTATTCTTGCCTGGAGACTCCCCATGGACAGTGGAGTCTGCAGGCTGTAGTCCATAGGGTCGCAAAGAGTCGGACACAACCGAAGCGACTGAGCACACACACATATATACAACCAAGAGGTCGGGGTAGCTTCAGGCTTTTCCCTATTATAGCTAAAGTTTAGGATCTACTGGAAGAACTTTTGCTACCCATCCCCATAACCTTGACCTCAGGGAGTCTGGCAACCTAGCATTCAAGGGAGAAACACTTGCACTGTGGAATGATCCTAGTACTGATGATTTAGAAAAGCTGAGATGACCCCTGGCCATTTTGGTTTCTCATGCTACTGAACCAGCAGGCAGAGAAAGAGGTTAGTGTAATATCTGGGTTGACTAATCTCAATTACCAGAGAAAATTTTGCTTGCTACCACACTCTAGAGGTAGGCACTAGATCTGGAACCCTGGGGATTTACTAAGTGCCTCTTAAGTCACTGCTCAGTGCTGAAACTAAGACCCAGTGCAGTCAAATAAATAAATGTTTTTGTTTTTGTTTTTGTTTTTTTTAAGAATCAGTTCCCTAAAAAAGAATTCTCTGCTTAGTTGTCCTGGTTAACAGAAAACTTCAGCAACCCACTATGTCAAGATTCTCAAGGACTCAGACCCCATAGGAATAAAGGTTTGAGTCACCACCAGGTAAAGAACCCAGTCCAGCCAAGGTGCTGGCAAAGGATAAAAGGAATACATCACTGGAGGGCAAAGGAGGCAGCTGTGAATATGAACTTAGTTCTCATAACCCCCATTGTCCCCTGCTACCTTATGTGAACAACACCGATGGGAGCTAATATTTTAGGTTTCGGTTGACATATGACATCACTTCCCAATGATACAGTAGTTGATGGGTCCCTGAGTGTTCTCTGTGTTGGGGATGTGGATTTTTCATCTGCACAAAGCTTAAGAGGAGCTTCTCTGTGACCTTCCAGATTCTCCCTCCCTCTTCCCATCCCACCAGCCCAGTGACCTGGAAAGTCTCAGAGGACTCCCACACCCCCTATTTGTCAGTGGGGGACCAGCCAGAGGCCTAAGGATGGGAAGATGGCAAAGTCAGGTCCTTTATTCTCCTCCTTCCCTCCCTGCCAGATCAGCAGCACCTCCATTATTGGGAGGTCACAGCTCCTTGTGTGTTTTCAAGGACCCTGTCCACACAGCTGTCTCTGGGTCTGGGTTCCTGTAACTGCTCCCCTCCCCTCTTCTGGCCTCAGGGGCTGACACCCCACTATTACTAGCCACGGGGTGCTGCAGCAGCCTTAGCGATTTCTTTATACCCTGCCCACACCTTTACAAACAATGCCTTTATTAAACTCTCTTCAAATTACCCATCAGTGTTTCTGCTAGGACCATGGCACATACAACGTGTATTTTAATTAGGATTAGTTTGGCAATGAGCAACAGAAACCCTAAAATAACAATAGTGTACACAGAATAAAATTTACGTCTCTCTTATGTAAATTAAACTTGGTGTTAAGCAACCCACGCTGGTGTGGTGTCTCCATGAACATCCTTTAACATCATAATAAAAGTTTTCCATAGCATTTGTCATTGTTCAGTCGCCCAGACATGTCCGACTCTTGGCAACCCCATGGACTGCAGCATGCCAGTCCGCTGTGTCCCTTACCATCTCCCGAAGTTTGCCCAAGTTCACATCCATGGCATTACAAACTTTTTAGAAAGAATCAAGACTTGGCCCAAGCATCATCTTCTAAAGAATTTTCCTGATTCTCACTCCAGATCTAGAATAATCATCTCCCTCTTCTAGTACCCCATTCTCTACCTCTAAATATACACACATACATGCTTCAGTCACGGCCTCTGTCATACTCCAAGTCCCTGATCTGTTTCTGAGTCTGTCTCCTTCCATGACCACAAGGAGTTTCTCTTTTTGTCTTATTATGTCCAGCCCCAAACTTTGGCATAAAACAGACCAATAAACGGGTCTGAATGAAAGGACATTTTAAGGCCTGCATAATATTTCATCATGTAGACTTATCCTAGTTTATTCAGTCATTACCTTAATATTGAACATTGAGGTGATTTTAATTTTTCATTTTAAATATTATTGTAGGGGGGATATCCTTGGGGGCCCAGTGGTTAAGACTCCACCCTTCTACTGTGGGGTGTGCAGGTTTGATCCCTGGTGGGGGAACTAAGATCCTGAATGTTGCCAGGTGTGGCCAAAAAATAAGTAAATAAATAAAAATTACTGTAGGATTTTAAGTTGATCAGTGGACTAGGTATCCCTGTCAATACTTTTTTTAAGGCTGCACTGGGTCTTCGTTTGCAGGATGTGGGATCTAGTTTCCTGACCAGGGATGGGACTAGGGCCCCCTGCATTGGGAGCTCAGAGTCTTAGCCACTGGACCATCAGGGAAGTCTCCCATTGATGTTACTAAAAGAAACTTCTACTCGATATTTCAGTAGAAATACACATGCTGACTCCCTGTTTGCCCCTCTGGTTACGGTTGAATCAGGTATGTCAGATTCACACTCCGTAGTTATTGGCAGCATCAGCAGTCTTCTCTAGTAAGCATTGCTACTTTCCCTAAACTTTCTTTTTCACATTCTATGTGGCTCATCTCAGTTTAACAACAGCCCTGGGTTTTCTACCTGTGCCTGTGAAAACAGAGGGGAGAAGGATAATACGCTGTGTACCCAGCAGTCAGGTGGGTCCCCATATTAAGTTGAATTCTCCCCACAACCTTGTGAAAAAAGCTTTGGAGAGAGACAGACCTATGAACACATACCTGGAATGAATGCCCAACTTCACGTGCCTACCAGAGAATCCTCTGCGATGTAACTGCATTTTTCAGAGCCTCAGTTTCCTCGACTGCAAAATTGGGATGATAACACATGATCTGAGAGGTTGAACTGAGGATTAAATGAGATGTCTGTGAACACTCTCTGGCTCTATGTTGTGGATCTGCAAATGGCAGTTTCTGTCCCAAGTGAGGAGCTCAGAGAAGGGATTCAGTTCTGGGATCTAAAACCAGCATCCTCACCATCCTGGGGGGAGGGCATCTTTAGAACCTGCCAGGCTGTGGGGTCGGGGAGGGGGTAGATTCCTGGGGCTGCTGGAAGGAGGGAACCAATGTAAGAGCAGGCAAAGAAATCTTCCAGGCCAACCTGTGTCAGGGAGCTGGGAATGGGCCAGTAGAAGGGTAGCTGTCCCAACTCGAGGTGGCCCAGTCAGACAGCAGGTGAGGCAGGCTGCTGATGGCACGGATGGGGGTGGGGGTCTTCAGCCTTCTTATTCTGGGAAGATCTTGAAACTCAAAAACAAAGCAAGCCAAAGGGCTCTTCCCCATCTGTATTGTGGTAACTGAGCCCAAGCCAGCACCTCCACCGGCTGGAAGGCAGGAGAGTCGTTAAGGACACCTGCCTCTCTCCCTCCCCCTCCCGGGGGGAACCCACTGAGACTTCAAGACTGAGAGCACCTGGGCCAGGGTGGCGCCTGGGAACACGTGGCACCCGAGGCCTCCAGGCTGCCCCGCGGGAAAGGGGTGGGAACTCAACCTGGGCCATGGGGGTCCCTCAGGACACCGGGGAGTGCCATCGACAAGATTATTAAAATAACCATCCAGGCGGAAACGAGTGAAGATGGTACCAGGATAAAGAAATCAGGGAGCCAGGAAGAAATAAACCCGCCAATGTAAAAGATATTAACATGTAATAAAGAACGTTTTGCAAATAGTGAGGACAAGAAGGATTATCTATGAATAATCCTGGGATAATTGATTTGTTCTTTGGGGGAAAAAAAATGAAATTTACAGGCACATCTTCTACAACATACCAAAATTAATTCAGTTCCCGATGGCGTTAAATGGGAGGTGGGGGATTAAACAACACTTGCACAAAAAGACAAGTGGGAATGTATCCATCCTTTAGAGGGGAGAGGATTTTCTAGGCTTTAAAAGTATGAGCTAAATCCCAATAGGGAAGATGGATATGTTGGTTCATACAAAACAAATAACTGCAGGGTTTTTTTAAAAAGTGAAATTAAAAGTAGTCAGTGAATTGGTAAAAGGCTCCAGCCAAGTGCATTATAGGGCTTCCCAGGTGGCTAAGTGCTAAAGAGTCCACCTGCAATGAGGAGACTCGGATTTCATCCCTGGATCAGGAAGATGCCCTGGAGAAGAAAATCGCAACCTTCTCCAGTATTCTTGTCTGGGAAATCCCATGGACAAAGGAGCCTGGCAGGTTACAGTCCATGGGGTCACAAAGAGTCAGACGCAATTTATCGACTGAAACAACAATGACGAAAGTGCATTATACAAAGAGTTGATATCTTTAATATGTTAAAGCCCTTACAAAATTAATTAGACACTACGACTAAAAGAGGACTATGGACAGCTCAGTAAAGGAAACAACTAAAAATGGGAAAACAATGTCATCAGAGAAATGAGATGCCATTAACTGATTAAAGTAGGATTTTTAAAATTTTTACTTTATTTTTTAATGAAATGCCAAAGATTGAAGGCAGGAGGAGAAGGGGATGACAGGAGACGAGATGGTTGGATGGCATCACTGACCCAATGGACATGAGTTTGAGCAAGCTCTGGGAGATGGTGAAGGGCATGGAAGCCTGGAGTGCTGTCGTCCATGGGGTTGCAAAGAGTCGGACACAACTGAGCAACTGAACAATAGCAACGAAGCTCTGGTAGGGATGGTGTGGGCCTTCCGTACATTGCGGTGGTTTTATACTAACATGAATCATAAGGGGCTTCCCAGGTGGTGCAGCGGTAAAGAATTTGCCTGCCAATGCAGGAGGCACAAGCGACATGAGTTTGATCCCTTGGTTGGGAAGATCCCCCGGAAAAGGACATGGCAACCTGCTCCATTATTCTTGCCTGGAAAATTCCATGGACTAGTATAACAAGTATATCAGGGAGACTTAAAACACAGAGGCCTCAGATGCACAACAGCACTAATCATTAGGGAAATACAAATTGAAACCACCATAAGATAACACTTCACATCCTTTCCAATGGCCACTATCAAAATTAAAGTTAGAATTAAATTACTGTATGATCCAGCAATTCTACTTCTGGTATACATATAAAAGAACTAAAAGTAAGGTCTTGAAGAGAGATTTGTACACCCGTGTTCACGATAGTTATAACAGAGAAGCAACCATTGAGGGATATCCACTGAGAGATGTACAATATGAATGTGAATGTACTTAATATCACTGATCTTAAAATGGTACATTTTATGTTATGTGTACTTTACTGTGTGGTAAAGAATCCACCTTCAATGCAGGAAACCTGGGTTCAATCTCTGGGTCGGGAAGATCCCTAGAAAATGAAATGGCAACTCATTTCAATATTTTTGCCTGGGAAATCCCATGGACAGAGGAGCCTGGTGGTCTATAGTCCATGGGATCGCAAGAGTCGGAGACCACTTAACAACTAAACCACCACCACCACCACTTTACTACAATTGTAAAAACTTTTAAGTTAAACAAAAGCCCTCAAAATCATTGAGGCCTTTAAGCCAATTTTAAGGAAGTAAGTATGAATTTGGAAAATACTTTATGAATAAAGATAACTGTTGCCCCAAACTGGAAAACCCAAATATCTACAAGTAAAGGAATGGCTAAATAAGCTCTAGTATGTCTGCAATTTTATGTTTTAATAATGTTTATTATCCTGATTTTTAATATAATACAGGTTTGTCATAGAAAATTGAAGAAATAAACAACTATAAACATGAAAAGAAAAACTATCCAATATCCTCACTTGCAGAGATAGCTATTGTTAACATTTGGTCTGCTTCCTTCTAGGAATAATCATATATTTCTTATGCAAAATTGGGTGTATATTTTCCATTTAAATTTGAATCCTGTTTGTTTCAGTTTTCTGTGTATGTAATTTAGAATACACATATATAAAGAAAGAGAACACTTATTGACTTCTTACTATATAGAGAGAATAATGCTAGGCCCACTTCATAGGTGATCTGTTTAAGTTGAGGTATTATTCCCATTGTACAGATGAGGAAATTGAGATTTAGGGAAGTCAATAATTTGGTGAAAATCACACAACTCCTGAATGTTCTGGCTTCACAGCCCACACACTGAACCAAACTCTAGTCTATATCCTGAGTCATTAAATATTCTTTTAAAAACATGGTTTTAAAAGGTACTGCATACAGAATTCCCTGGTGGTCCAGTGGTTAGGACTCATCACTTTCTCATCACTCATCCCTGCCATCCCTGATTAGGAACTAAGATTCCCCCAAGTGGCCAGGCATGGCCAAAAAAAAAAAAAAAAAGCTGCTGCATAATATTTACTAACATAAATACGCCAAACATTAATTCATTCAACTCTTCTCCAAGCATTGAACATAGGTAGTTATTTCTCTTGGTTTGATTTTGTTGTTTTGGGGCTTTTTTTGGCTACACATTGCAGCTTGCAGGATCTTAATTCCCCCACCAGGGATTGAACCTCGGCCCTTGGCAGTATGAAGTCCTAACCACGGGGCCACCAGGGAATTCCCTCTCTTGGTTTCTAATATAATACTTAGAAGAACATTTTTGTGCACAAATCTTTGTCTTACAATGATTGACTCTCTTATTCCATCAGAATATATATCTGGATGTGAAGTATCAGGGTCAAATTGATAGCTACAGCTAAATTTAGGGGAGTCACTGAAAATGGCATTTTTAAAAGGGGGCTTGAGGACTTCCATAGTGGTACAGTGGATAGGAATCTGCCTGCCAATGCAGGAGACATGGGTTCCATCTCTGGTCAGGGATGACTCCACATGTTGCAGAGCAACTAAGCCCGGCATCACAACTGCTGAGCCCATGAGCCAAAGCTACTGAGCCTGTTCGCTTCAACCACTGAAGACTACTCGCTCTAGAGCCTGTGCTCCACAACAATAAGACACGGCAATGAGAAGCCCAAGCACCAACCAAGAGTAGCCCCTGCTTGCCGCAACTGCCCCCACCCAGCAACATAGACCCAGCACAGCCAAGAATAATTTTTTTAAAGGTGGGGGAGGTGGCTTGATGCGATGGGGCAGGGGGTATATGGGAAATCACTTTTGCTATTAACCTGAAACTGATCTAGAAAACAAATTCTATTTAAAAGTGTTATATTTGACTACATGGAAATAAGCTTATTGGGCTTTTTGGCTATAGTAAGGCTAGCCATCAGAAAATAGTTCAAGCCCTGGCTCTGCCACTGGCCAGCTGGGTGGCCTTGGGCAGGTCACTCCATCTCTCTGAGCCTCAGTTGCCTCACCTGTGAAATGGAACTCAGTAGTTGGGTGATGGAATGAAGTGCTGGATGTTAAGCCCCTGACATACCGTCAAGTGCCCTAGATCCTGCAGGTGACCGGGGCAGTGGCTGGGAAAAGGCCTTGCACGCTGTGGAGTGCTCCTCAGATGGGAGGGGGTGTGGTGCTCTGAGTTCCCTGGACCGGTGAGAGAAGGCTGGGTTTGGGGGCCAGGGTGGGGGCGGGAGGCTCCTCGCCCGGGGAAACGGCTCCGTGGTGGAGCAGCTGACATGCAGCTGTGCCTGTGGCCTGCGAGGCCGTCTTGTGGCTGCCTCCTCCCCCAGCCCACACGCAGGTCTGCAGCTGGGTCCTGCCTCCTCTCAGGTGGGCCATGGCTGAGTCTTGGTTGCTGCTTCTCCTGGCCCTCGGGTGTCCAGCCCTGCCCACAGGTGAGCAAACCCCTGCACCCTTCTCTGTGCCCCTCTAGTGGGCCCAAGCCCACACCCTCACTCTGGGCACCCCTGGTGTGGGAGGGATGCAGGGAGGCAGGACAGAGGTATTTGGGGTCCCCTGAGGAGGGTCTTGCCAGAAGCCCATTATCCCCTTCCCCATTGTACTCCACCTCCCAGCTATCTTGCTCTGGGGCCCCCAAGTCCTGCTCCCCCAGAGTCCACCGTGTTGGGAGGGAGGGTGCTCACCTCTTGGAGTGAGCTGGACAGGTGTGCATGATGGGTGGGGGTGGGGTAGCCTGGCTGTGGCGGGCTGTACAGGGCCATAGGACACGGGCCACACGGTGAGTCCCCGGCTCCTTCCTGTCCCGTCTCCTGCCCTCAGGGCTCAGGGTATCTCATGTTCGCTCCCAACCCCCTCTACCAATAGGTGCTTAGAAGTCTCAAGGCCTCAGTGACTTTCCAGGTGTATTGACCCCTGACCCCACCCCTACAAAGATGGGGGCTGGAGACGAAGGACTAAACTTTTGAGAATTCCGGGTTCATCTAGTAGCATGTGCATGTTCGTATGTTTGTGGTGGGGAAAGCTCCTTGACCTTTGAATCAGGACATCTCCTTGTTCTAAAGCTGGCCCCCAGTATGTCACCAGCACTCCCTTGCTAGGGAGATAAATCACACCCATGTGGAGCAGGGAGAGCCCGTGGTGGGAGACCTGTGCTCTGAAAAGGAAGCAGCCAGGGTGAGAAGGAGCAATTCTGGGAGGCTTCGTGGAGGAGGTAGATGCTGAACTCAACTCGAGGAGTGTTTCTCTATGTACAGCTGGAAAGGTTCAGGAGGCTGAGGCTCCTGGAACCCATTCTCAGCCTTTTCTCCTCCCTTTGTTCATGATGCCTTATTAATACTAGTATTGATGATACTAATCCTCATCTGCCAGGTGTTTTATGGTCATGAGCTTCATTATCCACTACAGTTTCCTTGGGTTGGTGTGATTAACCCCATTGTATTGATGGGACAATTAAGACTCAGTAAATTAAGTGGATGAATCAAAAGTCAAACCAACTCTGTCTGAGGCCATGTTCCAGGCTTGGTCCTCTGTGACATGTAGGAAAATCTTGGTCATCTTTCCAAGTGGGTTGGTCTGTGAGATTGGGAGTCACAGAGGTCTGAATCCAAACCCTGAGTGACTACTTACCATCTGCCTGCTTCTAGGTCAGTTATTTGACCTTCAAGAAATCTTTTGTGGACTTCCCTGGTGGTCCAGTGGTTGAGAATGCACACTTCCACTGTAGGGGGCACAGGTTCAATCCCTGGCCAGAGAACTTAAGACCCCATGTGCTGCATGGTACAGCCAAAAAAAAAAAAAGTTTTGTGAGCACCCCCTACCTCCAGGTCCCACAAGATTTTCTAGTGCCTTCCCTGAACCCTGGGGCATTTCTTTAGCTTGGCTGCACTTAACTCATGGTGTGAATTTGTAGGTTTTAATTTTTTTTTTTTAAATATAAAATTTATTTATTTTAATTGGAGGCTAATTACAATATTGTTTTGGTTTCCCCATACATCAACATGAATCCGCCATGGGTATACACGTGTTCCCCATCCTGAACCCCCTTCCCACCTCCCTTCCCTAGGTTTTAACTTTTGAGATTCTGTTTATATGAAAAGACAGCCACCCATTCAAAAATAGCATTTTGTTATATATTAAATGAGTCATCTTTATTGCAAAGAATAAGTTTGTGGAACATCAGGACTATTCTGAAAAATACAGGACAAATGTTTGCAGTACTTACATGACTTATTTTGGCTTTTTTAAAATTATAAAATAATACGGACATACACATTAAATGGGTGAATTGTATGGTATGTGAATTAAATCTAAACAAAATGCTACAGACTTAACATTAAAAAAAAAAAAAAAAACTGAGACTAATACAACAAGCACCCAAGCATAGGCCACTCAGATTAGCAAATGGTTAAAATGTTGCCACATTTGAATCAAATAGTTTTTAAAAAGAAACAAAAAGGTGCAGAGCATTTGAGTTTCTTTGATCTCATTCCATATCCTACCTCTTTCCTTTCCTCCCCAGAGGTAACCACTCTCCTGAGGCCGGCACAACAAGGTACTATGAGTATTTGTTTGCATCTGTGGCCTTTCTCATGGGATTGAAATCACTGAGAGCAGGGACAATATTTTAATTGATGTTGTATCCCCAGTGCCTGGCACACAGAGATTCAGATGTGACAGAAGTATGGATGGATGAATGGAAGGAAGGGAAGATGGATAAATGGATGGATGGATATATAGAGATTGAAAGTAGAAAGAAGAGATGTAGGGAAGATGGATGATGGTAGAAATGATGGAGGGAAGGAAGGTGGTTAGGTAGGTAAATGCAAGGAGAGAAGGATGGATGCCCGGGTAGGATAGATTGATGGTTGGTGGAAGGACTGATGGAAGAGAAACCCAGATGGAAGGATATGAGATGCGGACCTGGGAGGGCATGGACAGTTCTAGGCCCCCTACAAGTATGTGCTCTCTTGCAGGTATGGGCAGCACACCCTTCCCTTCTCTGGCCCCACCAATCACACTGCTGGTGGACGGGAAGCAGCAGACGCTGGTGGTCTGCCTGGTCCTTGACGTTGCACCCCCTGGCTTCGAGAGTCCCATCTGGTTTTCAGCTGGCAATGGCAGCTCACTGGATGCCTTCACCTATGGCCCTTCCCCAGCAGAGGATGGCACCTGGACTCGCTTGGCTCAGCTCTCCCTGTACTCCGAGGAGCTGGCAGCCTGGGACACCTTGGTCTGCCACACTGGGCCTGGGGCTGGGGACCACGGCCAGAGCACACAGCCCCTACAGCTGTCAGGTGGGGACAGGGCCTGGGCCCCCGGGGGTTGCTCCCTGCCCCCTTTCACACACTCTGGAATCAGGATGTGGTGGGAGGGAGCGCAGGCACCAGACCAAACATCTAGGTGAGGTGATGCCTGGGCTCAGAGCTGGGTGGCCTCAGGGTCCCTGAGTCCTGGGATTTGCAACTGTGATATCTCATTCAGATCCAAGCTCTGATGTGTGACTTCTGAGAGATAGTAATGGCTCCTCCATCCTGAGGTCAATACCTTTCTATGTATGCTATGCTGTGCTGTGCTTAGTTGCTCAGTTGTGACCCCATGGACTGTAGCCTGCCCCGCTCCTCTGTCCATGGGATTCTCCAGGCAAGAATACTGGAGTAGGTTGCCATGGCCACCCCCAGGGGATCTTCTCAACCCAGGGATTGAACCCAGGTCTCCCACATTGCAGGCGGACTTTTCTTTACCATCTGAGCCACAAGGGATGCCCCTCTCTATGTATACCCAGGGTTAATATCTATATCACCCTCTCTATGTATACCCAGGGTTAATATCTATATCACCGTACCTATTAGAACCAAACAATAATTAAATAGTAAATTGCTATCACTTACTTATTGTTTGCTCTGTGCCAGGGACTGTTGTAAATACTTTACATTTAGGTCATATTACCATATTACAAGTAGGCCATGCTAGTCTTCTCATTTTATAGGCACAGAGAGGTCAAGTAACATGTCCAAAGCCAGCTGTTATTATTACTGACTAGATGACTTACTTCTTTTTTTTGGATTATGTTAGTTTTCTCATCCTCCAAATGGGAACATTTGTTGAATAAATGTCCTGACTTCCAAAGAAGACTGCTAAGAAAACTGATTCCTTGTCTAAATGTGCTGAGGCATCTCTAGGGGCACAGAACAGGGAACAGTCAGGAGAGAAGATCTGGGCCCCTGACGGGACTTGCCACAGATGGGCTCAGGGTTTCCACTGCTGGTTCATTTGTCTATTTATCCAACACACCATTAAGAGTTGCCCTGAGCAGGGCAGGGGCATAGCACTGGGGTGGAGAGCACTGCCCATCCCAAGGACTCACTCCCTTTTCCTTGGTTGCCAGGAGATGCTTCCTCGGCCAGGACCTGCCTCTGGGAGCCTCTCAGGGGTGAGTACTGGGACCCAGGACCTCAGGCCCCGCCGGGCTCTGGGCTAATGTGCTCCCTTGAGGGGGCAGTGCAGGTTGGTGGGTATCCCCTGAAGAGGTTGCCTCCCTGGGTTGGGGCAAGCTGGTAGATCCTCTGACCCCAGCATCCTTTCTGGACACCAGGTTGAGAAGCGCAGGTGAGAGGTAGCAGAAGGGTCCCTGGGCAGCCCAGAGGGTTGGCCTCAGCATGAGGGGCTTGGGAGACTCTTGGGAGTCTAGGGAGCCTCAGGAGACTGGACATCTGCTGGACATAAGAGTGGTGTTCACAGCCAGGCTCTGCTTCCTGCCTGGCCTACATCCTCTTGGTTGTTGGGGGATGAAATAACATGAAGGCTAGGAAGGTGTCTGTTATTATTCCCAGCAGTCAGAGCTGAGGTTAGACATCAGGAAGGCCGTCTCCTGGTTCCCCTTCTCTGGGGAATGTTCCGTTGCGGGTGGGGCCGCGCCAGCCTCCTGGCCGCTCACCGGCTCCTCCTCTCCCGCAGGGACGCGGGCCCTGGTGCTGCGGCTCGGGGCGCTACGGCTGCTGCTCTTCAAGCTGCTGCTGTTGGACGTGCTGCTGACCTGCAGCCGCCTCCACGCCCCGCCCGCCGCGCGGGGGGACCCAGCCGGAGCGTCTGGCCCTGGGGCCCCCAGTCTCCCGGCGCCCCACGAGGTCCCCCGGGCGGATAGCCGCCTCCTCCCGCAGCCTCCGCCGCCCCGAGGATCGTCCTCAGGCCCCGCCGACCGGATTCGCCGCAATCATGGGGGCACCACAGGCCGAGGTCTCAGCGTGTCCGCCTCGCCGCCGCTGGAGCCCCGGGACCGCCGCCGCCGGGTTCACACCCGCCGCCCCCGTCGGGATCCCAGGAACCCAGTCTGGGAGGAGGGGCCGCCAGTGCTCAGGGCCTGGAGCTCGGGACCCTCCTTCAGTCTTCCCACGTCAAGCCTTGGAGCATTTCTCTGTAATCTGCCTCCTCCAGCTGACCCGAGCTTCCCCGGGGGCTAGGCTCGGTCTCCCCTTCAGACTGAGGTTCTTTCTGAGCTAAAAAAGCTTTGTCTCTCCCATTAGATTGGAAGCCCCTTGAGGGTGGTGATCCACCCAGGCACCGGGACATCTGATGTGCAGATAGTTGACAACAATTAAAGGAGAACTTATATATAACACAAGCAAACAAAAAGTATTTTAATTCATGTCTACTTTGGGAGAAGGGTATTTGGCACAATTAGAGGAGGCAGAAATCTGGGAAGGCTTCTGGAGGGTGACAGCCTGGGGAGTGGGGCTGGGGGTTGGGGAAGATACGGGCCCACCTGTCTCCTTTCCCCATCATCAGGCACTGGGTAGGCCCCCCCTCTGTCTCCTCACACTTGCCCAAACTTTCTGAGAGGTCAGGGGGAGGGGCCCAAGAACCCAGCAAGAGGGTGTGCTGGACCTGATGTGAAGGCTTGTATAGACTCGAGGGAAAAGAACAGGGCCAGGATTCCAGAGTAAAAGGATCATATCCAAGGGCAAGAGCACAGACAGTAATTCCAAAGTATACGTCATTAATCAAATAAGATCATTATTCACTTGACAAATATTCACTGAGCATCAACTCTGAGCCAGGCACTAGAGAGGTTTTTGTTTTTTGTTTCTTCAACAGGGTTCTTGCACTGATAGAATATGAGGCTCCCACAATGCAGTGTAACCTGTGTGTCCCCTGTTTATCCAGCGCTGGCAGGAAACCCAGGGTTTTCTCTCCAGTCATCACCCCAAGAATCTGGATGCTTACATGTGAATCCAGACATCTCCCCAGGGCAGCACAGGACAGTTACCTGGGTCACTGCCCCTACTGTAGTTTTCCTTCTCCCAAAGAGGCAGTGGCGAACTCCGTTCTAACACTGCCTGCCCCGCCCGGCTCCGTCCCCACCCCCCCCCCCCACCCCGCAACACACACACAAGGTGTCAATGACATTTCCAGCTTCCCAGAGCCTCTAAGCCCTCTCAGCTGCTGCTGTTTCATGAAAACCCTCACCTCTCCTCCACTGGTCGTCTCTCACCAGCCTGTAAGAGGTTCTCCCACCTCTGTTTTGGATTCTCCGAGCCAGAGGACACAGCTTCTGGGGGTCAATCTGTCCACCAGTCCCACAGGGTCTGCTCCTTCCCTAACACACAGACTGAGGAAGGGGACGGCAGGGTGGGGGCAGGGGCGAATGCAGACTTTCTACAGCCACTGTCCCTTCCCAGCTCTCAGCCCACATGTTGAACCCAGAGCTCCCATCAAACTAATTTATGTAAGTGTGCTCTCAGAGGATCTTTTGTTTATTCTGGAAGCAAACCTCCCTGAGCTTCAGTGCTTCTCCCCATCTTGCCCGCCTTCCCCCAATCCTGCCCTGCCCCAGACTCTGAATCCCCACTGTGGCTGGCTTAACATCATTTCCCAGGAGGGCTCCTGGCCAGACTTTGAGCCTCCCCAAGTCTTCTGAAGCCTAGAGAGCATGGAGGACCTCAGGACGGTGATATGATCCTCTCCATTGTGGAATTCTATACACCACAGCTCCTGCCTATCCAAGAGTGCCTTGTCAGCCACGGAACTGTTGGGAGCAAGAAGCTAAGATCAGGAAACGACCAGTCAATAGACTTGAGTATCAGTCCTTTAAAGTCTTTATAAAATACCATAAATATCCAACCTCCAGGAAGGAAACAGGAGGCACTGGAAACAGGGATTTATGGGCAAAAAACAGAATTTGCAGGCAACCTCCCAGAGAAGCAGCCTTGCTCTTTGTGTGTCCATAGACCACTGAGCTCAGGGGCAGAATGAAGCCATCCCCCAAAACCCAGAGAGTCCTCACCCTGATGACACAGCATAAGGAAGTTTCACTGAGCAACTCCTTGTGTCAAGAGCCCTGATGCTGGGGATGTGGACAGGGAATCAATCATTCATTAGTCAAGTCCCTGTCTGTGGGAGCTCAGAATCCAAAGATATAAATAATAGGCCAGAAAAGGAACCGAGATCACACACTAATATTAAAGTTAATGCATGAACTTTTTATAATCCTCTCGATAAGCTTTAATTCTATTAAGCTGTTCGAGCTTCCCAGGAACAAGTAAGCCTTGAACAGCAGCTAGGAGGATCACTTTGTCATCAGATAAAAACTGAGGCTCAGAGAGGAAATGATTTATTCTAGTTACCACCGGGATAAACTTAGGGTTTTATGCGACAGGCGTGTGCGTACTCAGTTGCGTCCGCGACCCTATGGGGTTTAGCCTGCCAGGTCCCTCTGTTCAAGGGATTCTGCAGGAAAGAGTAGTGGAGTGGGTTGCTATTTCCTCCTGAAGGGTATCTTCCCCACCCAGGGATCGAATCTGTATCTCCTGTGCCTCCTGCATTGCAGGCGGATTCTTCACCGTTTGAGCTGTCGGGGAAGCCTAGGGTTACTGGGTACAAAGAAAGCTGCTTGAAGGCAGGGGACTCTGAATCGTCCAAGTCTCATCCACAGCGCCTACTCGAGTGACAGTAACAACAAAAGCAATAATAATAATAAGACATAGGGCTGGCTGCTCTATGATCCCAGGGTAAGTGGCGTGCAAGAAGGCGGAGAAGGCAGTGAAAACTGTCTCTCCCATACCTTTCAGGACCGGAGCGTTGCTCCCTCTCCCCTAATCCTGGTCCTCGAGTCCCTCCCAGAGCCTCCGTTAGGAGGTGGGAAAAGATGTTGCCATAGGTCACTGAGGACACCATCCGTTCTCTCATTGGCCGAAGCCGAAAAAAGATCATCCTCCCATTCGCTAGAAGGCAAACCCCGAAAAGCCCATTGGCTGCCGAGTCCGCGGGCCTCCGTCGTTCTGGGGGCGGGCCGAGGTAGCTGGAGGGGGAGCGGGTGTGTTGGGGGGGGGGGGCTCGCCGTTGCCCTGGTTACGCCGAGGCACGTGTGCAGTCCCGGAAGCGGCTCCGGGAAGCTGCCCAGCGCGCGCAGCCGGAGGAAGCACAGCCCCGGTCCGCTCGGGTCGGGTCCGGCTGGGCCATGGAGCCATTACCTGAGCCCGCGTCCGGGCCCCGACCCAGGCCCCACCGTCTTCTGCTTCTTTCCCTGCTATTGCTGCTGCTGCTGCTACTGCCGGCCCCGGAGCTGGGCCCCAGGCAAGCCCGAGCCGAGGACACCGACTGGGTTCGATTGCCCAGCAAATGCGAAGGTGAGGGGGCGGGGCCCGTGGGGAGTATCCTGCTGGGGGGCGGGGCTTGCAGAGAGGGTTGGGGGAGGGACCGTCCCGGGCTCTGAGCGGGTCTCCTTTCCTGGAACCTACTCTGTGCCTGGCACTGTGTTGGACGCTGGGAACGCAGGGGCGGCCGAGAGATCGGGTCTCGGTGCACCTGGAGCTCAGAAATCGCTGAAAACAAGCAGTTACAATGGGGGTGGTAGATGCCACGAGAGAGGAGACGCCGGGCTTTGGGGGCTGGGTGAGGAGCATCTAAATCTAGACCCCTAAATGCGGGGAAAGGCTTCCTCCTGGAAGCCCTGAGTGGTTAGGAGTTAGTTGAGTGAAGAGAAGCGAAGTCACAGATGCAGAGACCTACAGGCAAAGGACAAATTTGAGGAACTGAAAAGATTCACATGACCCGTCTTGGGGAAAGAACTTGAGACGCTCCCCTTGTGCCCTGACCACAACCGGCTGTGTGTCACCGGCCGTCTCCTCCATTAGCCGTGAGCTCCTCCAGGGCAAGGGACCTTGTCTAGGTAGCTGTTCACATACAGGCATGAGTGAACGTGGGTGAAGCTGGGGTGCTGTGGGAGTGTGTGGAGGAAGGAAGAGGGTCTGAGACCTAAGGGGTCACTTTAGGAGAAAAATAGAACCTGGGGGAACTTGGTGAGAGAGGGAGATTTTAGGGATATGGGAACACAGTGAATCCCAAAGACAGAGAGGTGGAAGTGTGGCACTTGTGTGTGTGTGAGAGAAACAGAGATAGGGAGGGAGACAGAGAAGGAGAGAGAAGCATGCCAGCACACACACCAGCCAAGGCCCTACCTTTTTTTCCCTCATCTCCATTTCTCAGTTTTGTCCTCAGACTTTTACACACACTCCTACGTTCTCACCTCTCTAACCCCAGCCCCTCACCCCTGAAAGCTGGCTATAAACCGGTTGCATCCTAATTCAAAGCCTGTAGCCAGCCAGATATTTCCTGAGCACTGGGAAGTGTGGGTGGTTTGGGAGGCGTAATCCTTTCATTTGAGAGATTAAAGGTGAGTTGCTTCAGAGATGAGCTGACCTCACTGGTCAGCCTTCCAGTATGGGTTCTAGCCTGTACTTTCTCCCTCACTCTCTTGAACAGACAGTCACAGGGTTCTAATGCCTTCCTTTCACTCTTCTGGCCACAGCTAAGGTCCTTTGGGGATTTTACTTCCCCTTCTCATTTTCTATCTTATTCTGATGCCAAAGAGCCCTTATGGTTTCTCTTATTGTTCTCACAGCCTAAGAAGCACACACTTCTTTTCCATAGGAGACTCATAAAAGCCTAGAGCTGGCAAAAATCTTTAGACCATTCTAATCCAACCTGATTTTGTAGGTAATTGATAAAGAATAAAAGAGAAGAGATTTTCAGTCATGGGATGGCTTAACCTAAGTGTATATTTACTTTTATTATCACTGTGACACCTTAGTTATTAAGTGCTGACTGTCTGGCCCACAAAGCCTGCCTCTGGCTTAGTAGCCTGAGTAGAAGAGGCCTTGGCACAGAGAAAAGAGAACCTGCCCAGAAAGAAGTGGGTGGATGTTCACGGGGATCTAGGGTCTATGCCATGAGCCTCCTCCAAGTCTGGTTCTGGGTGGGATCCCCAGAGGGGGTCTTGAAGAGGTAAGGTTTGGGAGAGTTGAGAAGCAAGGTTGTATTTGATGGATATAAGAGAAATGGATTGATGGGTTCCAACCCCCTGGGCTTGGCATACTACATAGTGAGCACCTGGGAGGGGGGAGCACAGGAGTCAGAAAAATGATAAGCTCACACAGAGTACAGGACCGAAGAGGGCGGGAGCCTCGGTGGCCCTGGATGGAGAGCCAGGGAGGCGAGACACCCTCAGTTCATCCTGGACTCTGAGATCAGTGGCTGACGTTTTGGAATCTTAATGTGTTCCAAGTTCTCCAAGCCATCTATTAATGCATATGTTATAAAAGTTCACCAAGCAGGCCTGCAGGGGATTTGTTTGTTTTGGTGGTAAATTGGTTTTCTATCCAACTCTGCTGTTGTTATTAAAACAATGCTGTTGACATTTAGCCTGCAGATCATATTCCATTCAGAGGCATCAGAAGCTGCTCTATCACAAGCACAGTCTCTCCGGGCAGTATTTATCAAGTATCCAGCACATACCAAGTCCCAAAATAGAGGAATAAGGAAGAAATTCAGCCCATGATCCTCTCTTTGAGTGCCCTTGTAGTCTAATTGGAGAGTCACATGAGATGATCAAGGCCCTTGGTGAGAGCATGGGTCCTACAGTGTCTCAGGATGAAATCAAGAGCAGGTGGGACTCATCCAGAAGGGCTTCCTGGGGGAGCAGGCTTTTAAGATGAGGTGGAGAGAAAGGACAGACAAGCCCTGAAGCCCTAGAGGGCATCACGCACTTTCCTAAGGCCCCAAGCACTGCACACATTCAGTAGTAGCAGTCCTTATGCAATGGTAATTATTTGTTTACACTTCTTTCTGCTCCATTAGACTGAGTATCTGGGAGGGAGGGACCTTGTTTTCCTCTCTGTATCCCTAGGCAGTGCCTGACACGTAGGAGTTGCTTAATAACTATCTGAAGAAGAATAAGAGGAAATGAGAAAATAAATGTACAAAAACAGTAGAAACAGGCCTGTAGGGGGAAATGGAGCAAATTAACTTGGTAGGAATAGAGAACTGGTGTTGAAATAACATATGAAATCAAGAAATGAAATAGCCATAAAAAACATCTTGGGAACAATTGGGGAATTTGAACATGGACTGAGTATTAGATGAGATAGGAATTGTTGTTAAATCTTCCAAGCATGGTGGTGGTTTTATGATTAGTAGGGGAAGGTCCTTGTTCTTAGGAAGTGCTCGATGACTTGTTTAGGAGCAAAGATCATGTCTTGTAGCTTATTTTCAAAATGGTTTAGCAAAAACAGTGCGTATATTGTTGACATCTATTATTATCACATTGCTTTATATTATAAATTGGAAATAGTGGTAAATCACTGTTGTGTTTTTTGGTTTTTTTTTTAACTAACAGCTCTTTTTGTTCTTTTTTCTTTCTTTTTTAATTTATTTTTCTTCTTTTTTACTAACAACTCTTGACTGTGATGTAAGGTGTATGGTTATTCATTGTACTCTTTCAGCTTTTCTGTATGTTTGAAATTCTTTTCAGTGACATGAATGATTGTCGGGATAGGGGACAGGAAGGAGCTGGGAGAAATGGAGACAGTAGAATGAGGGCCCAGAGAGGACAGGGGGCAGTGGGTCTTGGAGCCTACTTTCACCCACTGAACTCTACTGCTGGTCTGGTGCTGACTCCTTTCTCTGCCCCAAGCATCAACTCAACCCAGTCCTGCGGAGGCGTCCCCTTGGGTCTCTTTTGCTGGGAGCCGGCTCCCAGCAAAGACTCAGATGCACTCAGTCGGTGGTGCTGTGTCTTCTTTCCCCAGTGTGTAAATATGTTGCTGTGGAGCTGAAGTCAGCCTTTGAGGAAACTGGCAAGACCAAGGAGGTGATCGACACAGGCTATGGCATCCTGGACCGGAAGGCCTCAGGCGTCAAGTATACCAAGTCGTAAGTAGAGGGGAGGGAGAGGGGCACCAGCCTGCCCTGCTTTGTTCCTTGAGGCATCAGCGTCGTGAAGTTCCCTTCTCCCTCCCCACTAGGCAGACCCACAAAAAGGAGGCAGCTCTAACTGAGACCCAGGTTTGCCCACTGATTCTACCCTGAACTGATTGTATGGCCTTCCGAAATCCCCAGGTGCCCCTGGGCTTCACATCCTTCATCTGTAAAAGCAAGACTATTGGACCTCACCAGTGATTCCCAGTGATTGGAATTTATGGATCAGTCTTTAAAAATATAGGATTGCTGGGAAATTCCCTGGTGGTCCAGTGGTTAGGGCTGGACATTTTTCATTGCCATGGCCCAGGTTCAATCCCTGGTCAGGGAACTAAGATCCTGCAAGCTGCTCAGGGCAGCCAGAAAAAAACAGGCTTACCAACTTTTATACCTTGCCAGGTATAAATATTGAAAACAAACCAAAAAGCGTTTCCATCAACTATGATCATCCTTTCAAAATGAAACACTATCTCGACATCAAATATCCATACATTTTGCTTTATTTTTTTTAATCTAGCTAATCATTTAACTTTATATTTAAAAAACAACAACAACAACTTTCTTCCCATAGAGCTGTTACAATTGTGTCTCTCTGGTCTGTGTTCCAGCATTTCAGAGCCCCCCTGATGACCTATCTCCCTCCCAGCTCTGCCTTCCCGTTGGTGAGCCGTGCAGGTGCTGGGGTTGGAGGGTTGGACCCCTAACCCGCAGGGTCGAGGAGGGGAGCTCAGGCAGGGACTGTCTTGTGCTGCTGTCTCGGCAGGGACTTAAGGTTAATTGAAGTCACGGAGACCATTTGCAAGCGGCTCCTGGACTACAGCCTGCACAAGGAGAGGACCGGCAGCAACCGATTTGCTAAGGTTGGCTTTGTATATGCCCTTCCTCCCCACTGGGGCCGGGCTTCGGGTCTCAGTGTGTCTCCTGGTCTGGGTGCCATCAGAAGATCATGCCCTGGGAGCTTCCCTCCTCGGCAGCTCCCTGTTCTTTATCCATTGCCATCTGCATCCCTCCCGTCCTGAGCGGCCTGACTTTTCAGTGCAGGTGGGCACATTCCTGATGTCTGGGCCTGCCCCCTGGGGTCCTGCCTCAGCCTAGGACAGAAACGCTCCCGGGTGGCAGCCCCCTTGGGGTCAGAGCACTTTGTGCAGGGAGAACTCAGGATTCGCAGAACTGTGGGAGTTTAGAGGAGATGTCAGAAAACTCTTGGGGAGGGGGTGATGGCTGCCGTATCCCTTCTCTGGGCCCATGGGGCCCTACCTGGACCTCCATCATGATGCCCTTTATGACATTTATTGCACTCACCATGTACACGAATGCTTCTTTCACTGGAGAATGAGCTTCCTTGCAGCAAGGCCCATGTTTCCTTTTTTTAAAATTTCCCCTTGTGCTATTTATTTTTCTATCCACAAAAGAAAGGTGCATGAATGTGTGAAAAAATAAAGTGAATCAGTTTAAGTTCTGATCCAAAATGAGATGTGTGATGGGAAAACAGATCCGTACAACAGCAGTCTTGCCCTGGCCCAGGGTTTTAAAGTCCCATCAAAAACTGGATGTCTTCCCTTTCCTCTTCTTTGCTCTTGCCCCACCTCACACATTCTGCTTGAAGACTGTGTCACACGGATGCAGTGGCTCAGAAGTCAATACACCTGTGTGAGCTCACCACTCTCATACCCAGAATCTACCAGCCACACAATTCCAGGGAGTGGCTTGACAATAAACTGACAATAAACTCTCTTCTGTGGCTGAATGATGCCAGGACTCCTGGACATTGATAAGATGTCATCCTACCCACCTATCTCCATACCCCTCCCCGTATACCTGTTGCCATGTGTCTTTCCAAAAGGATCCAGAGGGGGTTGTGAGGGGTCTGGAGGCTCATGTGTCTCCTGTCACTCCTATAAGGGCCCATGTTTCTTTATCTCTGCATCTTCTATGCCTGGTAGAAGAGCTGTCTCCCACACTTCTCCACCTAAGTACCCTTCTAGAAAAGGAGATCCTTCAGAAACCCTTGGGAAACCTAGAGAAATACTTCTAAGCCACAAAAGTCCTAGGTTTTATCTTTATAATTTGTATTAACATTGTACTTGGTAATAAACCCATGTTTAACGTAACAATGTTTAATTTTACTTTCTATAGCGAAAAAATTAGAAGCAGCCTGACCATTCACTAGTAGGGGAGTGGTTAAGTAAATTGGCCATTCAGTGGACTCTTAGGCAAACTGTACAATGAAGAATGAGGTAGTTCTTTATGAGTTGAACTAAAATCACCTCCAGAGTATAGTTGTTTAGTCGCTAAGTTACGTCCAACTCTTTTGCGACCCTATGGACTATAGCCCTCCAGGCTTCTCTGTCCATGAGATTTCCCAGGCAAGAATAGTGGAGTGGGTAGCCATTTCCTTCTCCAGGGGATCTTCCTGACCCAGGGATGGAACCTGAGTTTCCTGCATTGGCAGGCAGATTCTTTACCACTGAGCCACCTGGGAAGCCCTCTCCAAAGGATATTATTAAGTAAAAAAACGCACAGTGCAGAATGGTGTATATGATACGTACATACAGCTGCTTGTGCGGGGGTGGAGGAGAGGCTATTTTTGTGTGCGTAGTGGCTCGTGTCCACTTGCGTGGTCTCTGGGAGACAGAAGAAACAGGTAGTGTGTTGTCTCTGTGGAGAAGACCTAGGTGGCGGGCAGAAATAATTTCGTACAGAGCCAAGAGTCTTCCCTGCCTCGGCTGTGCTTCTTCCCAGCAAGGAAAGGTACAAGTTGTGGGAAGAACCAGAAGTAGGGAGTGGGCTGGACACGGGGGAGGCCACAGTGAGGGGAAAGAGACAGGACCAGTTTATTATCCTGGAAAGGAGTATTTGCTCAAAGGGCCCCGAGAGCAACCTTTCCGAAAGGAGGAGGTGTGGGGAGGCAGGACAGGCTGTGTGTGTGGAGGGGTTGTGGGACGCAGGCCACAAAGAGGGGAGGGGAAGGTGAGGATGAGCGTGAGAAGCTGGAGAGGGTCCTGACCTTAGCGGGGTCCCTGGGTCTCCAGCCGCACCGGGAGAGGAGCAGGGCAGGGAGGGGAAGGGTCTCTGCCTCTCACATCCCATCGTGTCTTCCAGGGCATGTCAGAGACCTTTGAGACGCTGCACAACCTGGTGCACAAAGGGGTCAAGGTGGTGATGGACATCCCCTACGAGCTGTGGAACGAGACCTCGGCAGAGGTGGCCGACCTCAAGAAGCAGGTAGGGGCCCCGCCGCCGCCCGGCCTCAGTGAGGGCAGGTCGTCAGTTGACGAGGGCCACCGGGAGCCTGGGGACTGTGGTCAAGCCGTCTCACCCCGCCTCTGGCTACGGCCTCCTTGGGGGAGTCACAGCCACCAGCCCGGTGGGTGGCGAGACGAGGCTTAGGCTCGCCCGGCTCCCCCGGGAGAGGCCAGGCCCGGGCGTTGCCGACGTGAGGCCTTGCGGTTAACAGTGCGACGTCTTGGTGGAGGAGTTCGAGGAGGTGATCGAGGACTGGTACAGGAACCACCAGGAGGAGGACCTGACTCAGTTCCTCTGCGCCAACCACGTGCTGAAGGGCAAGGACGCCAGTGAGTCCCAAGGCAGCAGGGCTGGGCCCTCCATGCTCCCCCCTCAGGGGAGGCGGGTGAGGAGAGGATGCAAAAGAAATAAGAAATGGCGGCGTTGGAGCCTCCATCCTCAGGGGGCTGGATGGTACAGGGCGGGGTCAGGGCCTGGTGCCTCAGATGCCCCCCCGACGGGCCGGGGGGACCCCAGCGAAGCAGAGCTGGGGCCAGATCGCATCACCGCCCCCAGTGGCTCTGCAGCCCGAGCTCCTCACTCAGCCAGGCAGCCAGCCTGTTGAGGGTGTGTCTCCTCCTCCCTGCAGGCTGCCTGGCAGAACAGTGGTCTGGCAAGAAGGGGGACACAGCCGCCCTGGGAAGCAAGAAATCCAAGAAGAAGAGCGGCCGGGCCAAGGGCTTGGGCGGTGGCAGCAGCAAACAGAGGAAGGAGCTGGGCGACCTCGACGGAGACCCCAGCCCCGAGGAGGACGAGGGCATCCAGAAGGCTTCCCCGCTCACACACAGCCCCCCTGACGAGCTCTGAGCCTAACCCAGTGGCTCTTGCTGACTGAGAGCCTGAGCTGGGAGCCCAAGGGTCTGGGCCCCTGGCTTCCGCAGATGGAGCAGCGCAGGGCCTCAGCAGTGCCTGCCTGGCCAGTGCCGCCTCCTGCCGTGGAAACTCCAGCCCCGGGAGAACTTGGATCAGCTGCGGGCAGCCCGGGCCGGCCTCTTCCCTCTGCCCAGCGTTCCTATCCCGACCCAGACTTCAGGCGGGCCCCACGATCTCAGGACTGCCCAGGACTCCAGTGTGAACTCCAGTGGGCAGGTGTTGAGTTGGACCCGGGACTGGGGCTCCAGAGCCCCCCACCCCCTCTCTCCTCTAGCACCAGCTCCTCCTCCCCGCACCCCCTCTTCCTGTGGACACCTTGTGCTCTGCCCGGCCCTCCCCTGGGGCTCACAGAGTAAAAACCTTTCGGCCTTTTTCATTCATATTTCTGAGTCCCCTTCAGCTCCTCAGAGGGGCCAGAGCCCCCCTTCACTCTTTCCTGCCCCCCTGCTCCCGCCTTGGGGGCTGAGGATGGAAGGCTGTTCCTGTAAACCTGCCCGCTGTGGGGAAAGCAGGTTGAGGGAGGGCCCTGGGGTGAGGGCTGGGCCTTGGGTATGGGGTGGGCATAGAGCTCCGGCCCTGCCCCTCAGCTGCCTGTGGTTTCCCTGAGCTGCTCAGGCCAGGAGAGCCGTCCTCACTCCTTCCCGGCCTCCCACCTCCCCTCTCCCCCTGCAAGGCCTTCCCGTTGGTTGTGTAAAGTGTGCACGGTGACCCCACCAGCCCCAGCCCCCCCTCTCCACGTCCTGCCTCTTGGCTTCTGGCCTCTTGATCTTGACCCTTGTTCCCTGATGACCATACCTGACCACTCTGCATTCCCTAGCTCTTGTGCCAGGAACCCACAGGGGAGGACAGCCAAGCCCCCAACAACACTGGTTACACCGTGTTCTCTGGGAGCAGGGGACGAACAGCAAGGCTGGCCTCTGAGGAGAAGGGGTGGGAGGCACCTCCCGGGCTGTCCTGAGGGCAGAGATCAGTGGTGGCGTCAGAAGCGGTAGTGGTGACGGCTGCGGGTAGTCCGTGCTTTAACCCTACGGGTGCCCCAGACTCCAGCTTCTGGCAAAAATGCTCTGGGTTCCCCTCACAAGGGCTGGGGACAGCCAGGCCACAGAGAGTGGAGCAGACTGGAAGCTGCTGCTGCCCTGAGTCACGAAGCTTGGAGCAGGCCCCCAGAGGATGGTTCTTTGTGGCGTAATCCCCGCCTCACTGACTGCAGTGCAGAGACTATCCCCACGTTGGAGGGGCTGTGGGCCGAGAAGCCATTCGAGACTCTGGGCCCAGCCTGGACTGTTTTGAGTGTAGGAGATGACTGGGGAGGGGTCAGGCATTGGAACTCAGGGCTAGGGAACCATTTGCGGCCCCCTGTAGACAGTTTGGTGGCCAGTCTCTGACTCTCCCTTCCTGTCACTGTTTCACAGCTCTTCAGTGCTTGGCTTAATTCTGTCCCCAGAGCTTCGTTGTCCTGTGAGTAGGTTGAGACAAAGACTAGGAGCCCAATCCCAGGCCTAGGCCTGGACCGGAGGGAGGGCAGCATGGTGACTGCTCTGCTCTTTGACCTGCGGCTGCTGGAGGATGAGCGCCCTCACCCGCACCCGCACCCTGCACCCCACCCCCTGGTCCCCACAAGGCCAGGTATGTTGCACACTCTAGCTCTCCACCCACCCACCCACTCTAGCAGGCAGCTTCTCCCTGGCCCAGCCTAGGAAAGAGCAGGATCCACTTCCCAGGTTTTCCTTTCCCTCTCCCCACCACACATACCAGCCTTTCTGAGCTTGACTACAGCCTCCCGCTTTCCCACACCCCTTCTCTCCATAAGGTGAGAGGTCTGGCTAAGCTCAAGTGAACCTGATCTCAGTCCCCTTAGTAGAAACCCAATCAGAATGGTGTCTTGTACCCTCACGTGGACCCGAGTCACTTGGATGCTTGTCAGCCAGACAGATGTCTGGGTGCTGCTCAGACTTGCCAGTCTGGGGATCTAGGAGTCGGCCTGGCTCTTAGGAGGAGGTCAGCTGGAACCCACTTCACCGGGAGAAATTTGGATGTTGTGTTAAGAGGGGCTGGGACCTCAATGAAGCCACACTGGAAGGAAGTCTTGTCCTCAGAAACGTGAATTGTCAGCACCTCAGAGAGGATGTGTCTCTGTTGAAGACTTTCATCATCCAGAACCTCAAAGGCTAATGGACTAGCCACAAGTCCAGTTTGTTCAAGTGCAGCGACAGTCAAGTCTCAGGGGTTGGGGCTCTGCAGGCTCAGAAGTGGCTGCATCAGGGCCCCTGTGTATCTGTTTGAAGGCACAGCTCCTAGGAGGCAGGCTCCTCTATTTCCAAGTCCCTGGGTGGTGGTTCCCTGCAACATGTTTTTGCACCTTAGCGGTGCTTTTCATATCTTTGACTCCCCTCTGTCAGACAGTTGTTTTAATAAAAAGTTTTGTTAGAATTAGACACTTGACCGCCAGAATTCCTGCCAGAAAATGATAGACAAGCCCCTGAGGCTTGGAGTTTGACTGAAAACCCCTTAAATGTGGAAACCGTGCAGTTCACAGCTTGTCCACACGTCAGAGCAGCCCTAAATCACTTTAGTTCACAAGTACAAACAAAATTCCTCTTCTTATGCTTTGATCCTGAAAGAAAAGCACATTTTTTTTTCCTGACAGATGCACAGTCCCTGCCTAACTGGTTTAAAGAAGGACTCTGTGTACTAATCCTAGCGGCAGAGCCAGCAGAATCCCTCTTGACCATCCCCTGATGGCCTGGTTTGTGCTATTGAGGAATTTCACTGGAACAATAATAATATAGTAGCCACTGTTTTTTGAATGCATATTATCGTGGCAAGCACCGCTCTACATGCTTTTACATAATTAACTGATTTAATACAGCTGTGATCTACACAAGGCCATGAAGTTTTAAACACATTATTGAATAATAAAATACACAAAGTACGTATATCATAAATGTACAGTTCAATGAGTTTTTATGAACTGAATACCAAAATCAACCAGCATGAAGATCACAAAACACTATTACCACCAACCCCACACATTCTACAAAAAGAAAAGGGATTTTGGTCTACTTTGTTCACTGCTCGATCCCCAGTGATTAATACAGCCCCTGGCACAGGGTAGCTGCTTCCCCCCAGCTCCCTGCCACACTGCAGGGCTCATGGGATCTTAGTTCCTCCATGAGGGATTGAACCCAAGCCCTTGGCAGTGAAAGCTCAGAGTCCTAACCACTGGACCACTGGGGAATTCCCAGAGTATCTAAATATCTGATGAATGAGTGGAGCACAGAAAGGTCAAATAACTTGCCCAGACGGCACATTTAGGAAGTGAGCCAACCAGGTTGTGAACCCAGAAAGAATGGCTTCAGCGTCCTGTGGCTCAGCCTCTGACATAGAGCTTTGCAGCCACAGCTGGTTGGCTCGTCCACCCTCTTCCCCTTACCTGGCTCTCCAGAAGGCAGGCCGAAGACCAGTTGCTGTCCAGTAGTCTATTTATGTCTTCAGAGTTTAAAGCTGGACATGCAGTTAAAAGACTTGAATTAACCTTCAAGTCTTTCTCCCTGTTCAAAATTAACAGTTGTGTGTATAGCTTAAAGGCAGCTTGGGGGCTTCCCTGGTAGCTCAGTGGTAAAGAATCCCCCTGCATATACAGGGGAGACAGGTTGATTCCTAATCTGGGAAGATCCCACATGCTGTGGAGCAACTAAGCCTGTGCACCACAGCTATTGAGCCTGTGCTCTAGAGCTCAGGAGCCGCAACTACTGAGCCCTCGTAATACAATTGCTAAAGCCTGAGTCCCCTAGAGTCAGTGCTCCAGAACAAGAGAAACCACCGCAGTGAGAACCCCCTGCACTGCAATTGGAGAAAAGCCAGCAACGAAGACACAGTGCAGCCAAAAATAAATAAATATTATTTTTTTTAAAGGCAGCTTGACCCTTACTGCTGCCCTTAAGGGCTGACTTCTTACAATTTCTTTAAAAGGAATCCAATTTTACTCATTCTTTCTTTAAAAGTGTATTCTCCACCTATTAAACTTCCACTAAAATGGTTGTGATTCTCTACTGGGAGATGTAGGGACACCTGGAGATGGGAGAAGTTGACCGGCTGCATTACCAGCTCCAGGGGTGGTAACATCTCCTAACATCATCACTCTTCTAAAGTAGAAAAGGTTCTCTGTCCAAAAAACAAACAAACAAAGCAAGACACTCAAAAGTCAGGTGTTAGTTTTTAAATTTATTTATTTGTTTTTGGCTGCATTGGGTCTTCGTTGCTGCATGCGGGCTTTCTCTAGTTGCAGGGCTCAGGCTTCTCACTGTGGTGGTTTCTCGTTTCAGAGCGTGGGCTCTAAGGTGTGTAGGCTTCAGTAGTTGTGGCTCACTGGCTTAGTTGCCCAGCAGCATGTGGACTATTCCTGGACCAGGGATCGAACCCATATCCCATGAACTGGCAGGCAGATTCTCAACCACTGGGCCACCAGAGAAGTCCCCAGGTGTTATTTTGTTAGAATTGCTGGCCAAAGTGGTCTTGGTATTTTATCATTCCTTTCATCAATATGTGACAGCATGTGCCAAGTCACCTGTTTCAGTGAGCAGTGTGTTACCAGGGCTCAAATGGTGTGTCATTTTTACATGAGAGAACAGCTCAGTGAATTCCCCGGTGGTCCATAGTTAGGACTCTGAGCTGTCACTGCCTAGGGCCCAGGTTCAATCCCTGGCTGGGGAACTGAGGTCCCACAAGCTGCAAAAAACTAAACAACAAAACAAACAAGCAAATAATAATAATAAAAAACCCAGATCAGTGAGGTCAATATATTCACAAGAGATTTTGCTGGAGGTTAGCACATTGATGAAATACTCATAGATGCACTAAGCTTAATAGTAATGTTAGTTAGTTCAGTTAGTTCAGTCACTCAGTCAAGTCCAACTCTTTGCGACCCCATGAATCGCAGCACACCAGGCCTCCCTGTCCATCACCAACTCCCGGAGTTCACCCAAACTCATGTGCATCGAGTCGGTGATACCATCCAGCCATCTCATCCTCTGTCGTCCCCTTCTCCTCCTGCCCCCAATCCCTCCCAGCATCAGAGTCTTTTCCAATGAGTCAACTCTTCACATGAGGTAGCCAAAGTATTGGAGCTTCAGCTTTAGCATCAGTCCTTCCACAGAGTGTAATAGTAATGTAGCCACCACCAATTAGTGCTACCACCCACCCATATAGGGACCAATTTTACACTTACTTGATGGGACTTTATTAAAGCACATTGAGTCGTACATCATATGTTGAAAAGGCTAAGAAAGGATCCACTGTGATAAAAATCCATTAGCAGACTTCATGTGGGCATCACAGTGGTCAATCTGGGTAGTCAGCAGAGAAGATTTTTTTTCAGCAGCTTGAACTAGAGTTTGGAAATTGGCATCACTCCATTGAACAATGAATTTCTACCTGTTCTGAATCAAAACAAAGACATCCAGAAGGTCTTCCATTTGTAGTTACTGTAAATAATTCCAATCTTAAGATTTTAATGTGTCCTTAAATAGGTATAGTGTGTCCTTAAATAGGTATAGTGTGTTATAGGTATAGGTATAATGTGTCCTTAAATAGGTATAGTCATAGAGTTTGTTCCATTGCAGCCATATTCCCAACCTAGAATCTCTTTCTAAACATATACATTTGGGGAGGATTCCCAGGTGGCTCAGCGGTAAAGAATTCACCTGTCAATGCAGGAGCCTCAAGAGGCGCAGGTTTGATCCCTGGGTTAGGAAGATCTCTGGAGGAGGAAATGGCAACACACTCCAGTATTCTTGCCTGGAGAATCCCATTCTTATTTTCAGCCGAGTCAAACTATAAATTGATTTATATTATGACTTTCCCTTCCTCGGCCCAGGGCCTCAGATTTGGGTTATCTAAAATTTACAGTGACTAACCAAGTAAAATAAAAGGCAGTTTTGATATATTTCGGTGGGCAGAGAACACGGACAAATAATTTAGCAATGAAGGACTGCAATTACGTGGTACATTTTGGTAGTGATTAAAGAAGATTACAACAATTAGATACAATTTTCTACCCAGTGAGATATCCATGAGTAATATCTTCATGTAGAGAAGCGTTGAAACAAACATTTATTTTGGGTGACAGTATCAATTAATAGAAAAATTCCATTTGGAAAATGGTTCCATCATAACCATCTACATGTTCACTCTTTTGAAAAATTATGGGTGCATTTTAAATGTTCATAACATGGGGAGTGATTAAACAAGTCATAGCACATCCTCTCAGTGTAGCCAGAAATGATGCTCGAGGCCAGGTAATTTATGGTCAAGAGAAGAAAGTATGTTTTGACAGTTAAAAGTAAAAAGAAAGAAAAAAGGTCCATGAAATTTTATATGTACTCTGATCTTGACTTTTTTTTTAATGCCTCTGAATGAGAAAGAAATCAAATAATTACTAACTTCAGAACAAAAATCTTATCTTTGAAATGAAAAGTATATTTAGAAGCTATAATTTTTAATAAAAAAGAAACTATTTTTTTAAAAATCCAAATTTACTATCAGCATTCATATTATTTTTTTAAAAATCCTATTATAAACTCCCCAGTACAATGTCTTTCTAAGCATGTGGCCAAAGATCCATCTGTAGCATGGTGTGAGCACAAGATTCTACTACCTGCGGGTGGGCAGGCCCATTTGAGGTCCTTTGTGAGCTAATATTTTCTATTGAAAGATAAGAATGATTACATATCTTTGGGGTTCCTCCAGCTCCAGGATTCTATAGATGGTAAAAGTGGGAGGGGAGTGGAGGATCCTTTGTTCTAAATTCCGTATCTTAGCTCTTTATTTCCTTGCTGTGTGTTGGCTGCTCCCTAGTTGCGGTGTGTGAGCTTCTCATTGTGGCAGCCTCCCTTACTGCGGAGCACAGGCTCTAGGTAAGTGGGCTCAGTAGTTATGGCTGAAGGAGGAAACAGAACAGGCTCTATCTTGAAAGCAGGACTCCATCTTGGGCCGGACTGTGGACTTTGAGCTATATGCCCAGTATCTATGGAAATGACGTACCAACTGAAAAACCAGGCCCCCAGAAGGAGGACCCCCAGGGCTCTCCATCGCCTAAAAGAATACCCAAATTATCTGTGTAACAGAACAGAATCATACATTCTATTATGCTTATTGGGGTATGACCACAAGCCTATTGATAATTGTCCACTGTTAACTACCTAGGCTTAAGGCTTATGAATCATGGGTTAACTTTGATTGTATCTTTCTTTTTCCTTTGTTCAGACTAGTTTCAGGGAATTTTGGGGAGGTGGGTTTGGGCACGTATGCTTAGGGTATATAAGGTTTTCACAAAAACTGGTCGGGGTCCTTGGCTAAGAGGAGATTCTGCCTTGGCCTCGCTGGTGTAATAAACTGCATTCTACTATCTGCATTGTCCTTCTGAGTGAGTTTGTTTCCCGGAATGCGGAACAGGTAGCTACAACATGGCCCAGGGGCTTAGTTGCCCTGAGGCATTGTGGGGTCTTCCCAGATCAGAGATTGAACCAGTGTCCCTTGCATTGCAAGGTGGATTTTTAATCTCTAGGGTTAGAAGCCCCACCCTGGTTCTTTCTGAAGCCAGAAGAACAAAGACAGGTAGGGAAGGCTGTTCTTGGTGTCTTGGGGTTCCCTGGGTAGCATCATTTTTCTGGGCACCATCCATCTCAGTGCAGGGTCTTGTCCCAGGAAGAGACCTTCTGCTTTGGGAAGGAAGGGTGGATGTACACTAATCAAGGCAAAAGACCAATTTATGAAATGATAATGAACAATGTGATAGCAAGAGCACTGGACACGCCCAGCCCTGACCCTGGACTTCCCACTCTGTGGGCACCTCCGTGGAAAGTAGTTGGGTCTTTAGAAGGGCGCGTGATTGGAGAGGAATTTGAACCAAACTGCATCTGAGGCATTTAGAAAAGGCTTGATGCCTCACCTACAGGATAGAGGAGCACCTGGCCCCAGCTGGGTGGAATTGAGCCAGAACCGCTCCTGGACTTGAATGGCCGAGCCAGCATTATCCCCCTTCCTTCCTTCCCTAGCTGACTAGGCCCTCCTTCAGCTGGACCGTCCTTCTTTAGATATGCTAATACCTTTCCACCCCTGCTACGAACGGTTCAGCCCTGGGCGCTCATCTCTGCGGACTCAAGTTTCTTTACAGCCTGGGGCGGGGGTGGAGCGGGCCTTCTCACTGCTGCCCTTCTCCTGCCCCGCTTCCCCGGCCCTCCAGCGACCTGGGGCCTTGGGAGGGTCCTTTCCCGCCGAGGGATGGTCCGGAGGGCCGGATCTTCAGGCAGGCGGGTAGGGCTCGTCCAGGATTGCCAGGCCGCGCCCTCCCGGCGCCCCCGGGCCGGGAGCCCGGCAGGGGCGTGTCCGTGCGCTCACCTGCCATTGGGCAGGTGGGGCGGCCGGCGCTCTGGCAGGGGCCGCATTATAAATGCGGAGCCGGAGCCGGTGGCCGCGGCGGCAGGGCCAGGCGCGTCGCAGGATGGTGGACAGCGTGTACCGGACCCGCTCCCTGGGGGTGGCGGCTGAAGGGCTCCCGGATCAGTACGCGGACGGAGAGGCGGCGCGCGTGTGGCAGCTCTACATCGGGGACACCAGCAGCCGCACAGCGGAGTACAAGGCCTGGCTGCTCGCGCTGCTGCGCCAGCACGGCTGCCAGCGGGTGCTCGACGTGGCCTGCGGCACCGGGTGAGCCCGGGCGGGGACCCGGGGACCGCAGTGAGCGCGAGCGGGGGCGGGGAGGAGGCCCGGGTGAGCGGGAACCCGGGGCACCGAGCGGATGGGGTAGGCTTGGCTCGGGCAGCCGGGCTGCAGGATCACAGGCGGGCACGTCGGGGCAGCCTCCTCCGCCGACCCGGGAGCCGAGGCTGGGGCGCGACGCCAGGGCGGGGAATGTGTGTTTGCCCAGGCAGAACGGGGCCTTGGAGACCCAGGATGAGAGCGAGGGTGTGGGCACAGCGGATGGGGAGGGCGGGTTCGCCAGGGCGGCGGCCCAAGGACCGGGTTTTGGGGCTAGCCTCACATAAGGTCGAATCCCGCTCCAGCGGCAGCGTTCACACTTAACACTTGTTCATCGTGATGTGCCTCTGCCAAAGCCTTGTGCCAGGTATTTCTGACACATCAGTTTTTAAAATCCTTTCAAAACCTCATAAGTGTGTGTGTGTGTTCGTTGCTCAGTCGTGCCCGACTCTTTGCGACCCCATGGACTGCAGCCCACCAGGCTCCTCTGTCCATGATATTTTCCAGGCCAAGGATACTGGAGTGGGTTGCCATTTCCTTCTCCAGGGGATCTTCCCAACCCCGGGCCTGAACCCGGGTCTCCTGCACTGCAGGCAGATTCTTTACCGACTGAGCTACAAGAGTAGTGATAGCTATTTATGGTTGCAGAAATTTGGCCTCAGAGAGGTAAAGGTGGAATGAAGATGTGGACCCCGGTTGGTTAAGGTCTGGCTTGTGCTCTGAACCACCATCTGGCAGTTCCCTGGTGGCTTAGTGGTTAGGATTCTGAGGTTTCACTGTCCAGGGCCCCAGGGTTCAATAGCTGGTGGGAGAACTGAGATCCTGCGAGCCTCACGGGACTGCCAAAAACAAAAAGAAAAAAATCCACTATGCTACACTATCTCCTGTGCTCAAGTTACTTAACTTGCAGGAGCTTCAGTTTGCCCCACCTCTCAAATAGGGATAACACAACCTACCTTACTGGATTGCCGTGAGTTTTAATTACTTATTTTTGCTGTACCGAGTCTTCATTTTGGGGCACAGACTTCTCTTGTTGCAGTATGTGGGATCTTAGTTTCCCTACCAGGGATCCAACCTGGGCCCCCTGCATTGGGACTGCAGAGTCTTAGCCACAGAATCACCAGGGAAGTCCCTGGATTGCCATAAGGATTAACGCCCATTTGTACAATACCTGACTTGGTGCCAGGTCACTTGAGGTTAGCGGAGAGAGCCTGGGGACAGGAAACAGGGGTGGACTCTGAAGAGTGGAGGAGACAGGAGTGTTCAGCGCAGGGCCTCCTCTTTGCCTCTCTAGGCCTCCCTGACTGCCCCTCTCTGACTGTCATTCCTGGTCCTGCCCAGGGTGGACTCCATCATGCTGGTGGAAGAGGGCTTCAACGTGACAAGCGTGGATGCCAGTGACAAGATGCTGAAGTATGCTCTCAAGGAGCGCTGGAACCGGAGGCACGACCCTGCCTTTGACAAGTGGGGTACGTGGGTCTGGCCAGGTGCCCTCAGTTCTCTCTACCCTGGGCTCCTTTATCAATTGTGGTGGGGAGCTGTTTTCCTCAAAGGAGGAAATCACTGTCATTTCCCTGAAAAGGGAGGCTTACACACCAGAATGAGGTACTGAGAATGAGCGGCTAGTTTTAATTATTTTTATAGTGTCCTGTGAAAGTCGCTCAGTTCGTGTTCGACTGTTTGCGACCCCATGGACTATACAGTCCATGGAATTCTCCAGGCCAGAATACTGGAGTGGGTAGCCATTCCCTTCTCCAGGGGATCTTCCCAACCCTGGGATCGAACCCAGGTCTCCCACATTGCTGGCAGATTTTTTTACCAACTGAGCCACCAGGGAAGCCCATCTTGGACAGTGGGCTTGTTCTGGACCGTGGGCAGTGTCCTGTCCCCCCAAATAAAAACCCATAAGCACAGAGCCCTCCTTCCCAACCATGGTTTCCTCCTCCCTGGGCCCCTCGTTCCCTTCACCCTCCACGTCCATAATGATCCCCTTCCCTGACTGGATGGGGAGTCCCTTTGTGTGTCTTGAAGGGGAAACTGAGGCAGGACTGCCCTTGGTGGAGGTGGGTGCCACCCTGATCCCACTTCCCCTCCCTGGCCCCCAGTCATTGAAGAAGCTAACTGGATGACTCTGGACAAAGACGTGCCCCAACCACCAGGGGGTGGCTTCGATGCTGTCATCTGCCTTGGAAACAGTTTTGCCCACTTGCCAGACTGCAAAGGTGAGAGAGGGTGTAGCCTGGGGAGTGGAACCTGCTTTGAACTATACCCTTTCCAGAGTAGAAAGACAGGAGGGAGACTGGCGCTGGGGGCCCTGAGCAGACGCAGCCTCTCTGTCCCCGCCTGGTTCAGGAGACCAGAGTGAGCACCGGCTGGCCCTGAGGAACATCGCAAGCATGGTGCGGTCGGGGGGCGTGCTGGTCATTGATCATCGCAACTACGACCACATCCTCCGCACGGGGTGTGCACCCCCAGGAAAAAACATCTACTATAAGGTGGGGCCCCCTGGGGAGGGCAGGCCCAGGGCAGGAGGTGTGGTCCCAGGGTCCTGGCCTCACAGTAGTTGCAGAGGTTGACACAGCTGGCAACACTGCCTGCAGAGTGACCTGACCAAGGACGTCACGACGTCAGTGCTGACCGTGAACAACAAGGCCCACATGGTGACCCTGGATTACACGCTGCAGGTGCCGGGGACTGGCCAGAGCGGCTCTCCTGGCTTGAGGTACTGACTTGGCGAGGTGGCGGGGGAGGGGGGGTGGGGGGGTGCCAAGACCACCAGTCCTCACGGCGGGTCCGGGGCTCTGTTGCAGTAAGTTCCGGCTCTCCTACTACCCTCACTGCCTGGCATCCTTTACGGAGTTGCTTCGAACAGCCTTTGGGGGCAAGTGCCAGCACACCGTCCTGGGTGACTTCAAACCTTACAAGCCGGGCCAGGCCTACGTTCCCTGCTATTTCATCCACGTGCTCAAGAAGACGGCCTGAGCGAGGCCTCGGCTCCCACCCTCTGCCCCGGCGCTGCCAGGCTCCGTCTGGGGAGGAGGGGACCGGTGGCTGCACGGTGCGGCCCCTACAGTGCGGATCCTGGGGGTGTGGGGAGGGGCAGACTTCCGCTGCGCTCAGGAGGACGGAAGGCTGAACAATACAGTCTGTGCCTTTTCAGGTCCTGTTCCCCTTGTGTTCATGTCAGAAGGATGAGGCTCTCGGGGGTTGCGCCTCCACAGCCTTGCTCGTCCCCACACCGACCGCAACTCCAGCAGGGGGCAGCATACACTTTATTTTCAGACCCACCTGGGGCTTTCCTGGTGGCTCAGATGGAGAAGAATCCGCCTACAATGCGGGAGATTTGGGTTTTGATACCTGGGTTGGGAAGATCCCCTGGAGAAAGGAACGGCTACCCACTCCAGTATTCTTACCTGGAGAATTCCATGGACAGAGAAGCCCCGCAGGCTACAGTCCATGGGGTCGCAAAGAGTCGGACACAACTGAGTGACTTCCACGCTTCCCACAGGGGCTTACCTCAGGACCAGACCGCTCCTCCTGAGCAGAGGGGCCTGAGGGTTGGAGACGGCCTGGAAGGCAGTCAGGTCCAAAGAGGGTGTGTCCTGAGCTCTCCTGGGGCTCCTGATGGCACTTAGCACCAGGGGGTCGCCCGGAGGTAGGCAGCATTCAGGTGGGCGGGCGTTGGCTTTTGGTCTCCCAGGTCTCCGTGAGCCCCTGTGGGCAGGTCCCAGGCTGCAGGGGGCTCCTAGCAGGCGGCAAACTTGCGTTGGATGCGCTTGTACCGGAGCAACTCCTGCTCGCTGACCGAGGGCTGCAGCCGGGCCGCGGCCTGCAGCAGGTCCTCCATGGTGAGCAGCAGGGCCGAGCTCCCGGGCTCCAGGCCTAGGGGTGACAAGAGGAGGCTGTGGCCTCTGCCTGAGCAGGGGAGCGCCCCGGGTAGGCACCTTCTTGCCTAGAGTCTCCCAGGGGGTCAAGAGACCCTCCTCTGAAATCCAGAACCAGGCCTGGTGCCCACTAGTTTCTGGTGGACCTCTGGGCCTGGGGAGCGGCGCACCTTCCTCCAGGTCCCGAACTCGGCGTTTGAGGGCAGCCGTCATGGCGTCGGAGCACAGGGAGTAGAGGTCCGCGCCCGTCAGCTGGGGCGGGCAGTGGTCTAGGACGTCCACCAGGCTCACAGAGGGCTCCAGCCTGAACCTGTTGTAGGTACACAGGAAAGAGTCTTACTAGCTTCCCTGACTCCACTGGAAGGCATCCCTGACCAGCTTATTGTGGACTTGGCACTCATCTCCTAACCATCCCAAGGCCCAAGCCCCTGGGGGGACCCTCCCTCTAATGGGGCGTACTTGCGTGTGATGGCACTCAGAACACGGAGCTGGGAGGCGCGGTCCTCATTCACTCCCACAAACACCAGCTTGTCAAACCTTTAGGGAGATAGGTGGGTGTCAAGGAGCCCAGCATGAGGGTGGAGAGGCACAGATAGGGTTCAAGGGGCAAGTCCAGAGGGGCCTGGTGGAGGTGAGAGGGATGGGGCACACACCTGCCGGGCCTCAGGAGGGCAGGGTCCAGCAGGTCTGGTCTGTTGGTGGCTCCGATCACAAACACATCCTGGGTGCTGTGAAGCCCATCCAGCTCAGCCAGGAGCTGAGACACCACCCTGCGAAGGAGGGAGTGGAAACGAGAGTGTGCGCGGTGCATCCTCACCCTCTCACCTCCACGGGGTGCCTCTGCAGGCTGTCTCCACAGGGCCCCTGGCTGGTCATGCCCTGTGGACCCTCCCACCCTGGCTCCCGTCTCCTCAAAGCCTCACACCCAATTCCACGGCCCCTTTTAGCTTCTGCTACGGGATCGCAGAACCAGAAGGGCAGGAACCCTTTGGGCGGCCAAGACTAGTACAACCTGTCTCATACCCCTCCGTCTTGGACCCCAGAATCCTGGCTCAGACCCCCACCTGTCCATCACACCTCCAGAGTCTCCACTTCGCCCCCGGTTTGGGGCCAAGGAGTCCAGTTCATCAAAGAAGATGATGCAGGGAGCTGCGGCCCTGGCCCGCGCAAACACTGAGGAGAGAGGGGCCCATAGGACGGAGAAGCCCGGTTGGGTGGGGGTTAGATATCAGGAGATGGGGAGGGCAACCCAGGTTGGCAGCTGATCACTAGCACTTCAGGTAAAGGCCCCTCCAGGCAGGAACCTGACCTGGAGAGGAAGACTAGAGGCGACGGCCAGCAGCCTGAGGGCTCTCCCTCCGCCCCGACTCACTCACCTTCCCGTACATTCTCCTCGCTTTGGCCCACGTACATGTTGATGAGCTCGGGCCCTTTCACGCTGAGGGAGGTGATAGGAGAGGGTGAGACTCCTCAAGATGCAGAAACACACAACTGACCTCCTGGCCACCCGCTTCTGCTGCCCAGCCAGCCACAGCCCCCAGTCCACCTGCCCTCCTGGCTGGGCCCAGTCACCACCTGAGGAAGGTGAGGCTGCACTCCGTGGCCACTGCCTTGGCCAGGAGGGTCTTGCCCGTGCCAGGGGGCCCGTGGAGCAGAAGGCCAGAGCGCCTCAGGCCCAGGCTGAGCAGCTCAGGGTGCTCCAGAGGAAGCTGAATCGTCTCCAGAATCTCCTTCTTCACCTCCTGCAGCCCGCCCACGTCGTGCCAGGACACCGAGGGGATCTAGGAGGCGGGAAGGGTGTGGCTGGGCACCGGCTGGTGGAGGGTGCTCGGGTCCCACCCCCATGGGCCTCGAGTGTCTACCCTGGGGGCTCCGATGGCTTGCGAGTGAGCGGCCTGCAGCTGCTCCAGTGCTTGCCCAAAGTCCTCAGCCAGGAGAGGGAAGCCCGCAGCACACAGCTCCCCCTCATCCTCCTCACTCAAGCTGCCAGCCCAGCTGCAAAGAGAAACCCAGGGAGGCCTGTGGAGGACCAGCCCTGAAGCCTCCTTCCCACTGGGGCCCTCACCTTTCTCCCTTCCTCTCCAGCCCCTGCCCACCCAGACTGCCTCTTGCCCCTCCCAGGCCCAGCTTCCTCACCCTGAGTTCTTGATCCTGGTGCAGGCTGCCCGGCTGCTGTGGGTCAAAAGGGCAAAGAGGTCCCCCACCACAAAGCCCTGGGGAAGCACAGGAGAGGATGTGTGAGCAGGCACAGCAGGCAGCCCCCGTGCGGGGAGGGAGGGGCAGTCCCCTGGCTGGTGCACGGGCCCAGCACTGAGGCCTCGGGTTCTCCACCCTCACTGACTGCCTCCCACCAGAGCGTGCAAGGAGGCCGGCGCCCTGCCGGGCACTCACCGCACAACGCCGCGCCAGCTGCACCAGGTTCACCTCTTGGCCCAGGGGGAGGTGGGCAGTGAGAGCCCGGAGGACGCTGAGCCGCTGCGCCTCTGCCAGCACGGGCACCTCCAGCTCGTGAGGAAATGCTGTCTGCACATCTGCAGGCAGGTCCTGGGCCCGGCTGGTCGTGGCCACGACCATCAGGGGAGGGCAGCTGTGGACAGGGAGTGGGTACTGAGGGCGGGAAGGTGGCCAGCAGCCTCTGAGTGCAGCCTCATCTTGAGGCTGGTACAGGAGGGTGGCTGCAGGGCAGGGATGAGAGAGGGAGATGGGAGCCCCAAAGCTTCCCAGATGGGGCATCCCCCCACACACAGGGAGCTCAATGAGGGCAGAGGCCGTGCTTTAGCATTCCCCAAGAAACAGCCCATGGCTCAGTCAGTTAAGAATCTGCCTACAATGCAAGAGACCCGGGTGCAATCCCTGGGTTGAGAAGATCCCCTGGAGAAGGGAACGGCAACCCATTCCAGTATTCTTGCCTGGGAAATCCCATAGACAGAGAAGCCTGGTGGGCTACAGTCTATGGGGTCGCAGAGTTGGACACGACTGAGTGACTAAGCACAAAAACAGCAGGGTCCGCACCCTCCTCCCTGTGGGCACGCCCACCTCCTCAGCTCAGGCAGGGCTGCCTGGAGAGTAGCCAGGTGGGATGTCTGAAAGCCACTGACAGGGTCGGGGAGAGAAGGCTGGCCCCACTACTTTCCCCGCTCAGTGCTGGATGCTACCTGGCGAGTGGGTCTTCATCCAGGAGGAGGTGCCGCAGCGTGGCCACCACCCGGGCGTCCTCACCCAGTCCATCACGGTCCCGGCCCAGCAGGTCCACAGCTGTCAGCAAAAGAACCACAGGCCGGCAGCGCCGGGCCCGGGAGAAAGCAGCCTGCAGCTTTGTCTCCACAGCGCCGCTACTGTCTGCACAGAGGCTGGAGCAGGGCACCTGGGGAGGGGGTCCCGACGGGCCTGTGAGTAAGGGAAGGGGCAGGCACGACCAGGGCAGGAGAAGGGGGGAGGGCTCAGAAGGGGCAAGCCATCTTTTTGGAGGGTGGGGATGGGGGAGGAAGGCAACACTGGCCAAGCCCTAACTCTTCTTTTCCCTAACCACATTCCCTGGACTGCCCACCAAAACCTTGGCAGTATCCTCTTTTTAATTAATTTTATTTTTGGCTGCACTGGACCTTCCTTGCTGTGCATGGGCTTTCTTTGCAGTGAGTGGGGGCTACTCATTGCGGTGGCTTCTCTTGGCACGGGCTCTAGGGCACGTGGGTTTAGGTGGTTGTGGTGCACGGGCTTAGTTGCTCTGCAGCACGTGGGATCTTCCTGGATCGGGGATCAAACCTGTGTCCCCTTCATTGGCAGACAGATTCGTAACCACTGGACCACCAAGGAAGTCCTGGAGTGTGCTCCTTCTTGAGAGCATCTCTCGGTAGCTCAGCATCACGGGACTATGCCTGATCCACTGGCCCAGTGGGCCCCGTGGTCAGAGAGGAGAGGGAGAATCTGGGCTGCAGAGGAGATGGAGTTGGGGGTCTACTCTCCAGGGACCCTCACCTTCAATAAGTGGAGCCCAAGGCGGCTGCAGGCTGCGGCGACTGCGGTGGTCTTCCCACTGCCCGGGGGGCCCCGTAGAAGGACACTGCCAGTCCCTGTCAGCAGGGCACCCCTGCAACCAGAGAACAGACATTTGCTTCCTCTATCTTGCCCAGAAGGGAGTCCCCAGTGACACAGGCCCCCTCAGATCCAGAAAGCAGACACTCTCCTTGATGCACCCCTTGCACCCCTCCCCGCCAGGGCCGTCACCACTTGGTGAGGCCATATTTCCCATACCATCAGTGGAATTCTGGCAGGGGCCTGGGGCATATCCAGGGGATTAACTTCTTTTTGTCATCAGTGAAACCTTGGCTGTTCTGTCTGGTCTGGATTGTATGGAGGGAATTAGGAAGGGGTCTGTGGCTACACATGGGCCAGCGGTATGAGGACCTTGTCTTTCAGGGCCCAGGTGGTGAAAATCGGGATGACTAGTGGGCTCTCCAAGGGAAGGGCAGCCTCAGAGACAAATGACCCTGGGGGAGAGTCTCCCTCCACAGCTGACCTTGGAGGGCAGAGGTTACTCCCAAAAAGAAGCCTGGGAATTTGCTTACGGACAGGACATGGGCTAGCGGCCTGGGCCCGATGGTTGGAGGGAGGCCCACCCAATCCCACCACGGCCAGGGCATCAGGTACTGCTTGTCTGGCCTGCTGCTCCTCCGGGGATGCTCCGGGCAGCCTTCTCTCACACCGAGGCTGCAGCATCCTCACTCACCCTGGCTGGAGGCGAGGCTTCAGGGCAGTACAGAGCTCGGTCACCAAGGCCTCCAGGCCTGGAGGAGACAAGCTGCTCCAGGGAGTGGAGTCCCCTGAAGGAAGCCTTGGAACCAGGCTCAGGGTAGAACCCACCTGTGAAAGGTGGGAGGAAGCTTTAGTTTCTAGAAGTTGTTTTTAATTTACTTTATTGAAGTATTTAATTTATTGATTTACAATGTGGTGTTACTTTCCACCATACGGCATAGTGATTCAGTTAAACACGTATATAAAAGTCTGCATCTACTAATCCCGAACTCCCACTCCATGCCTTCCCCAACTCCTTCCCCCTTGGCAGCCACCAGTCTGTTCTACAAAAATTCTTTCTGCTCCTTTCCCCAGGTCAATCCCCACCGCCAGGGCCTCACCAAGTACAAGGAGGTATGGGCGGAGTCGGCTAAGTAGGCTCTGGCTTGCCCGTCTGGAGCCTCCCCAACTGTTCTCTTCACTTTAAAAAACATCTCTTGCCACCTGTAGGGAGAGAGGCCCAATGAACCCCAGATCCAGAGCCCACATCCAATCCTTCTTAAGGGCAACGCGCTGTCTCAGTCAGAGGTCCACTGCAGGGACAAATGGAGGAGCAGCACAAAGAAATGCCCCCAGATGCGGCGGAGGTGGGCAGGAAGCGGGGGCGTGGCGGTAAAGGAAAGCAGGTGGTCTTCCTTATCTCTCTGACGGGATCATACACGTTTTAAGAGCAGGAGCTGTGCCTGTCCTTGGCACCCCTCATACCAACATCACCTTAGGGTGTGTTTCTCCTGCCTACTCACTCCGATGGAAGAAGCCACTGCCGCACCAAGCAGTGACCATTGCCCGTTTTCACTGGCTTGAGGACACAGACTCTCCCTCAAATATGCACCCACCAAAAAAAAAAATGTACCCACCAAGGCCACCTAAAACCTCAAAAGAAAGAGTCCTTCAGCTCTTAGTCACCCATAAGATATGATCGCAAGCAGATTCCTTCATAATGACATTTAGCGATTAATGTTTCTCTGTTTTGGCTGTACATTAGAATTATCTGTGAAACTTAAAAAAAAAAACAACATCTCTCACATACTGTGATTCCATTCAGTAGAGGAGTGGTTGCCAGAAGCTGAGGGAAGGAGGGAACGGGGAGTGACTGCTGGCGGGTGGGGGTTTTTTTCTGGGCTGAGGAAAATGTTTTGGAGTTAGTGATGTTGATGGCACAACCTTGTGAATATACTAAAAGCCACTGAATTATATACTTTAAAAGTGTGAATTTTATGGTATGTGAATTATATCTGAATTTTACAATTATCATTTTCCTTCCTTTGGGAAAAATAAAATAAAAAGACTGCAGAGGCTCTAGCCTAACCCTGATTCTGCTCTAATAGGTCTGGGGTAGGGCTCAGGCATTTTTATTTTTCAAAAGCTCCCAGCCATAACCAGGGCTGTGCAGTCACTGGCTAGTGTTAGAGTGAGTTAGGCTTCTCAGCCTACCAGGGAGGTGAGGTTGCTGCTGCTGCTGCTGCTGCTAAGTCGCTTTCAGTCGTGTCCGACTCTGTGCGACCCCATAGACAGAAGCCTACCGGGCTCCCCAGTCCCTGGGATTCTCCAGGCAAGAACACTGGAGTGGGTTGCCATTTCCTTCTCCAATGCATGGAAGTGAAAAGTGAAAGGGAAGTCTCTCAGTCGTGTCCGACTCTTAGCGACCCCATGGACTACAGCCTACCAGGCTCCTCCATCCATGGGATTTTCCAGGCAAGAGTACTGGAGTGGGGTGCCATCGCTTTCTCGGGGCGAGGGTAGCAGACAGCAATTACTAGTCCAGTTTTCCAGATACAGAGAGGAACTACTGCTGTCTGTAATCCTCAGGCAGCACAGCAATGGCAGAGCCCGGGCCTCTTTCAGGTCTACCTGGGGTACAAATTCCTTTGCTTAGTATCCCACAGTCACACAGCTGCTCCCTCTGGCAGCAGAGAGGGGTGGGGGTGGAAAGGCCTTCAGGTGGAAGGGGAGGCATACTAGGTTTGGGACCACCACCAGAGGCACTGACTGTGAAAGAACTGGAACATGAGGAAAGCTGTCCCACTGGTTTTTTCTGTTTGTTCGGTTGGCTGCATTGTGCGGTTGGTGGTGTTTTAGTTCCCCAACCAAGGACTGAACCCAGCCCTGGCAATGGAAACACTGAGTCTTTACCACTGGACCGCCAGGTAATTCCCTGTCCTACTGCTGTTCATTATAAATAGGTATTGTGTTAGTTGCTCAGGCGTGTCCAACTCATGGGGTCACTGCTCAGGACCCCATGGACTGTAGCTCGCCAGGCTCCTCTGCCCATGGGATTCTCCAGGCAGCAATACTGGAGTGGGTTGCCATTCCCATCTCCAAGCGATCTTCCCAACCCAGGAATCGAACACAGGTTTCCCACATTGCAGGCAGATTCTTTACTGTCTGAGCCACCAGGAAAGCCCATAAACAAGTGATGGGTGGGTCTACAACCTAGACTCGCAATCAAGCAGAACCACCTCGGTCAGATGCATCTGGCAGCCAATGGAATCCAAGGAGGAAGAGCCCTGGGGCAGGGAAGGGAGAGGGAGACACGCCCACCTCTCCCCTCACAAGCCCCCTTCCACCCCTACTCTCCATCCATGGAGAGTGGATGGGCCACCTCATTGAGGTTGGCCAGACCTCTGGAACATATCTGGACACTGCTGGGGAACACGGGGTTGCGTTCCTGAGAGCCAGACAGTGGAGCTCGATCCCCGCCCCAGGCCTGGTGTGGGAGGTGGAGCAGGGGGAGCATGGACCAGCTGCACCACCGCCAGTGGACTTCTGTGCCAGGGATCAGGGGAGCCTCCATCCAGGGAGCCTCTTACCAAGTCCAGGGAGTAGGGTACAGCACTCATCTCTGTCCTTGGACCCATCTGCCCGTTCGGCCCTGCTTTTCCAAACCCACCCAGAGGTAAGAACTACATGCTCAGCACCCAGAGAAGGGAGGCAGGTCTCCAAGGTGCTGGTATAGTAGAGGTCCAGGAACAGGACTGGCTTGCTGGTCTGTCTCAGGAGGGTCGAGTGCCTGTTTTCCTTTAAAAGTACAAAAGGTAGGCATTCTGCAGCTTTCCTACAGAGAGCTAGCTCATAGACAGTTGCTCTATTTAAGATAGAGGTGGTGGCAGAGCGGTATGAAGAATTTGCAAGCCAATGCAGGAGATGCAAGAGACATGGGTTCAATCCTTGGGTCAGGAAATCCCCTGGAGCAGGAAATGGAAACCTACTCCAGTATTCTTGCCTGGAAAATTCCATGGACAAAGGAGCCTGGTGGGCTACAGTCCACAGGTCACCAAGAGCTGGACACGACTGAGCACACACACACACAAGATGGAAAACAGAAGTTGGAAGTGATGGAGAGCAGCTGGGCATTCTCCACCAGGCTCGTTGTAAATTTGATGGGAAAGCTCAAAGCAGCACCCTGGAGCACCAAATGGAATTACACATGGCACCACAGGCCCCTCCTCTGGGTACCACAGCCCTGAAACTGGAGAGACTGAGCACTGGCCAGAACCAAGCTCTGAATGTTGACCAAAGCTGAATTAGGTACTCCAAACAAGGCACTGCTCTCTTAGTAGAGGACCCAGGCTGGCTCGGCCTGAGACCCTGGGCATGATGGCTCCTGTGCCCAAGTTTCTGCAGGGTGGTCCCACCACCTCACTGGGACTTCCTGGCAAGTTGGGTTAGTGTCTTCTTCTTCTAATAAAGCCTTATAGGAAATCCATCTGGGGGTAGGAAGCTACACATTTTCCCCCTTCATATAAAGCCAAGCAGTCTCTGAATTCTGAATTTTTTTTTGGCTGCGCCATGTGGTATGTGGGATCTTAGTTCCCCCATCAGGGATTGAACCTGCTCCCCCTGCATTGGGAGTGCAGTCTTAACCATGGGAAGTCCCTGCCTTACCATTTCATATGCAGTCTCTGCAGTAAGAATCAACAGGAGGAAAGGTTGGCCTCCTTGTTTTGGGTCCCTGGCTCAGTTACGCTCTCTTTCTCACTCTCTGTTGAGGATAAGGAAAGACAGCAGGTCTCTCAAAGGCAAATCTCTTCCTCTCCTGTCTTGGGAGACAAGACTGAAAAGCAGCGTGTCCACATTCCATCCACTAGAGCAGAAATCATGATGGTACTGGGGCTCCTCTGGCTCAGTGTACGGGAGGTGTGGCCCAAACAACATTGGTTGAGAATGGAAAGCAGGGCTTCCCTGATGGCTCAGTGGTAAACAATCCACCTGCCAATGCGGGAGACACGCATCTGATCCCTGGCGAGGGAAGATCCCATATGCCGTGGGGCAGCTAAGGCCGTGTGCCACAACTATTGAGCCCGTGCTCCAGAGCTGGGGAGCCACAACTACTGAAGTCTACGTGCCCCAGCGCGTGTGCTCTGCAGCAAGAGAAGCCACTGCAGTGAGCAGTCACCACAACTTGAGAGCAGCCCCCGCTTTCTGCAACTCGAGAAAAGTCCACACAGTAATGAAGACCGAGCACAGCCAAAACATAAAATAAGTAAATAAACAAATAAAAACTTATTTTAAAAAGAATGGAAAGCAGGGGGGACTTCCTTGGAGATTCAGTGGTTTAAACTCTGAGCTTCCACTGCAGGGGCTGTGAGTTCAATTCCTGGTTGGGGGAGTTCCTCATGCCACGAGGTGCAGCCAAAAAAAAAAGAAGACAGTGAGGAATCCCACCTTGGACTAGGCCATTGAACCATTCTTAGTGCTTTACTATACCTAGGACCACCAATCAATTTGAGGATAAACACCTCCCAAAAGCCAGCAGGCAGTGGCTCTTAATTCTCTTTTCAGTCACATGCCTATTTGAGAACATGAGAATAGGTACCTTCTCTCCTGAAAAACATGCATGACAAAAACAAAATGCTCTTATGCACAGAATTATTCCATTCAACTTGAGGACTCCTGCACGCAGGTTAAGAATCCCAGCTGCAGGAGAGAAGGCAGCTCCATACCTGGGCAGTTTCTCTGGGCTTGCTTCCAGGATTTCTACTTGCCCAACTGTTGGCACACACAGGACATCCCCTTCCTGGACTGCCCTGTAACACAGCGGTAGCCCTGGTCAGCTCACAGTGGGAGTTAATAGCAGGCGCCTGACATATCCCCGCATGCCCCACCCCCTCAACCTGCAGACTGTTTCTCGGGGGTCTACTGCCCACCCAGAGATCCCAAGCAGTTGTCCAGAGAACAAACCTGACCTAGTAAGAGCTTTGGGATACGGCAGAGAGGGCATCAGAGTCCAGAGAGAGGGGCAAAGCAGGATCCTGGCTTTTGGGGGGCCTCCTCAAATCAAAGTGGTTTCTCAATCTAGAATGTCTGGATTTACCCTCCTGGCCCAGATTTCTCTTGTCTATCTGACACACCAGGAGGCTCAGAGGCTTTCTGGTATCTGAATCTCAGGCCTGGGATAGGAGGAGTTCACTGAGGGTGGTGTGCTACCCTCCTGCAAGGGGGAAGCGGCTAACCTGGGTGTCTGAAAATGCCGGTAAAGGACATGGTCATAGTTTCCATTAGTGCTGTAGTGAGGAGACGACACAATTTCGATGTGTAACTCTTTGGCAAACGGAGGCCCAGGCAGCACTGAGCAGCTTCCTTTGTCTTCAGGGGTGCTGGAGCCCTCCAAATACCTCTATGAGAGAAATAACCACCACCTTAGAACCTTCTCCCAGGGACTCAGGCTCTGCCCAGTCTCTTAGCAACCAACACTTCCATCCTTTATCCTTCCCATAACCACAAGGGCTGTGGGACGGGAGACCTAAGAAAGTAGAGCTGAAGACCTACATCTTCCTTAGAAAACAGAAACCTCTCCTTCTAACGGGCACCCGGAAGAGACTTCTGACTCTGACTTTCCTGACTCTAGCTCCAAAGAGTTCACCAGTGATGATAACCATTCTGTGACACCTTTATACTGGCCCCGAGCCAGTGAAATGGTAAAGACATTTAACTCCCACAAGTCATTTGAGTGACACCAGGCAGCCACTGGGAACATTAATTGGACAGTAGTGAGGACACTGAATTCAGGCTCCAGTTAAAGGACATGATCTCACTGAAGCTGAAAGGGCTGGGTCAGGTGAATGAGCTCCTGCCTGAGTGCTCCAGTATTTTTCCTCCATTTAGAAGGAAAGCCACACCTGACTCCCATTCACGCATATCTTTTATTTCTTCTTGACATCCCATAGCACTAACTGTCTATGGCAGCATTACCTAATATAACTTTCTACAGTGATAGAAAAACTCTATATTTACATGTGGCTACTGAACACTCAACATGTGACTAAAGCAATCAAATAACTGAATTTTTTACTTTACTTACTTTCAGTTGATTTAAAGAACCACCCAGGGGCTAGCAGCTTTTGTACTGGTCAGTGTGGGCCTAAATCATACATCCAGGTGCTTAATTAAACAGTAGACTATATTTGTCCCCCTGAACACAATTTTCTTTTTGAAGTAAGTTCCTTAAAGGTAGAAAGCAAAAACTCCTCTTGGATGTATTTAATCTAATATTAAAATTAAACACCAAGCACTAAGGATAATAAAAACCTGTCCCTTCAAGAACAATATACAATTGAGAATGAGAGTATATGATCATAACAAAACTATAAAATAAAAGCTCTCAGAAAGATAGAAAATGCTATAGGAAAAAGTAATGTTAAATTTGTGGTGTGAGATTTTGCAAGGCTTTAAGAAACAGTGTCAGGCTTTATTTTTGGGGGCTCCAAAATCACTGCAGATGGTGACTGCAGCCATGAAATTAAAAGACGCTTACTCCTTGGAAGGAAAGTTATGACCAACCTGATAGCATACTCAAAAGCAGAGACATTACTTTGCCAACAAAGGTCCGTCTAGTCAAGGCTGTGGTTTTTCCAGTGGTCATGTATGGATGTGAGAGTTGGACTGTGAAGAAAGCTGAGCGCCGAAGAATTGACGCTTTTGAACTGTGGTGTTGGAGAAGACTCTTGAGAGTCCCTTGGACTGCAAGGAGATCCAACCAGTCGATTCTAAAGATCAGTCCTGGGTGTTCATTGGAAGGATTGATGCTAAAGCTCAAACTCCAATACTTTGGCCACCTCATGCGAAGAGTTGACTCACTGGAAAAGACTCTGATGCTGGGAGGGATTGGGGGCAGAAGGGGACGACAGAGGATGAGATGGCTGGATGGCATCACTGACTCGATGGACATGGGTTTGGGTGAACTCCGGGAGTTGGTGATGGACAGGGAGGCCTGGGGTGCTGCAATTCATGGGGTCGAAAAGAGTCGGACACGACTGAGCGACTGAACTGAACTGAAGAAGCAGGTGGCATTTGTAGAAGGGCCTTGAAGGAGGAGGAGGTTAACAGAATAGGAAGGAACTTGAAGTCAAGGACAGCGTGAGCAAAAGATGGGAGTACGATCTTCCATACTACCCAATACAATACTGGATGTGTGTGCGTGCGTTCTCAGTCATGTCCGACTTCCACCAGGCTCCTCTGTCCATTGGATTTTACAAGCAAGAATACTGCAGTGGGTAGCCATTTCCTCCTCCAAGGGATCTTCCTGACCCAGGGATCAAACCCACGCCTCCTGCATTGGCAGGTGGATTTCCACCTACTTGGTAAGCCCACAATACTGGATACATTGCAACAATTTGACAAATAACTGATTAGATTCAGTAGATTACTACACATGGTAATTTGGCTGTAATTCTCACCTTTCACCTGAATAGTGAAAGCCCTTCCCATGCACCAACATGTTTTAATTGTAGAGAATGGATAAATAAGGCTAAGAGGTGTTAAGGGAAAAGTCCAAGCTCTAAGGAGTAAAGGATCCGAATTTTACAGCTCTCATCTTCCAATTTAGTTAAGGCAAAGAAGAGATAAAGAGGAAGAAGCATTCCTGATCTCAGTCCTGTATCCTACCTGGATTTTGAGCTCTCCCACGTCCAGGGGATCACAACCGAGATTAAAAGCCAGAGTGGCAGGCACGAGGGCCAGTCCGTCAGCGAGAGGCTCTCCCGGCTGCCCAGAGCCGGGTCCCAGTCTTTCAGAGAGGTTCCAGCGAGGCTCTAGAACTTGGACTGTGGCCAGATGTGGCTGAGAAGTGTTCGATGACTCTCCAGCCCGGGTCACCCACACCCATTCGCCCTGGAAGAGGCTGAGGCTGCGGAGACAGCTCCGGCTCACCCCCAGTGCATCTCCAGTCCCTCCCAGAACGCCCCTTAGTCGCCGGACTGTGCCAGAGGCCGCGAAGGAGGACACCACCGGCGGGAGAGGGAGCCGGCTGCTGTTCTCAGCCTCTGGACCCAGTTTAGCCCGCCCACGGAGCTCAGTCACAGCTAGCCGCGTCCCTGGACCCAGCAACCCTTGCAACGCCGGCCGCGTCTCCAGCACCCGCGGTCCGGGCACGGGCAGGGTCTCTCCGCGCCTCACCAGCAACGGCCCGACTCTCGGTCCGAGTCCGGGCCCAGATGAAGTGCCAAGCAGCGCCCAGCCCAGCGACGGTGGCCGCCGCACCGGCCGCGCCCGCACCCACGCCCCGGAGCCCAGAGCCAGGAGCTGCAGCAGCGCGCGGCTAACCAGCAGCTGCGGGGGCCCCGGGCCCTGCTCTTCGGTGCCCGCGCCGGGTCCCTCCACGGCGGCCACCAGCAGCGCCGGCCCTGCCGGGCTCTCCCCTGCAGGCCTCAGCGCCAGCACTAGGCCCAGCCCTGCCGCAGGCCACGGGCCCCCGGGCGGCAGCAGCACCGCCAAAGCGGGTGTCTCGGTCGGGAAGGGCTCCAGGACTCGCAAGACTGCCAGCGCCATGGTGACAGGCGACCAAAGAGCACAGCGAAGAAGGGCGCCTTCCTGAGCCGGAGAGCTAGACGTCCCAGCGGCTCACACGCCACTTCCGCTTCCGGCAGGGGCAGCCCTAGGGAAGTGGGCGGGGCGTCGGGTGCAAGGGCGTGCTCCAGGAGGGTGAGCTGCGCCTTGGATAGATCGGAAAGGTGCCTCGGTGGCAGTAACACAGTCACTGTGGTCGGGTAGTCCATGCACACCGCCTGTGAGACGTGTGTACAGGGGTTTACCTTCCGCGCCTGCCTGGGGAGTAACGTCTGTCAACTAACCTCCCCACGGGCATATCCTCAACAGTTTATTGAATGATCAGTGAACGATCATTGTGGCCTGGACCAAACTTGGCCCACTGCTGGGAGCTGTGGGTGTAGTGTTTAGGAAGGTGTCCACTCGTGGAACTGTAGGCACTGAGGTTTGGAGGCTTGCGGGAAGGTTGCAGGAGGGAGTGGTAGGGTTATATGTCTCAGACAGGCATTTGGATGTGGAGCGGCTGCTGGCTGAATTACTGCAAGTGATTCATGTAGCCCTGTAGTGGTTGGTGCTGCCACACCTATTCCAACACATTCTACACAAAACCCACGTTCCAGTGTTTCTTGTCCTGCTTATTGTCCTGTTCATTCTGTTCCCACCAAGCTTGAAACAAAGACAAAGCAGCTTCCCTTTCTCATCTCTCCAAAACTAGATGTTCTCTCCTCCCAATCCTTGTAGACTGGAGATCCATTCCCATTTCCACCCTGGAGAGGAATGAACAGCAGAGCAGGCAGAAGAGAGAGATTCAAGGCTTCACTCATTGAGTACCAGACCAACAGCTTGTTTCCCATCTGTGTTACTTAACAGTCCTTCCTTGTCCCCACCTCCACTGCTCTGTATAGACACCTGGACACTAGCTGGCCACACTCCCAGTTATTAACAGTATACTTGCACTTAGAATCAATGGATTGGGGGATTCCCTGGTGGTCCAGGGGTTAGGACTGAGTGCTTCCATTGCAGGAGTCACAGGTTTGATCCCTGGCCAGGAAACTAAGATCACACATGCTGCTCAGTGTGACCGAAAACTAAAAAGAATCAGTGGATTGGTTGGTGGCAATCTCCTCTTTCTGGACCTTGCATTCTCTTCCTTGCCTTCTCTACCCAACTTTCTCCTTTCCTTCATCTTGAGGCAGTCTTCTACTTTGTACATTTTGCATTCCTGAAAATTTCCTGAAAATCTGAGAGGTTAATATAAGATTTACATATTGTAAGGTATTTCTATCCCTAGAAAGACAAGAAAAAATATATATACTTAATGTTTTATTATAGTTTCAGGAGGTACCTCTAGTCCTAAACCTGAAATTGCCAAGTTGTACCTCTTTAAAGCAGCATGCTTCCCTGAAAGCTCAGTTGGTAAAGAATCCACCTGCAATGCAGGAGACCCCAGTTTGATTCCTGGGTCGGGAAGATCCACTGGAGAAGGGACAGGCTACTCACTCAGTATTCTTGGGCTTCCCTTATGGCTCAGCTGGTAAAGAATCCACCTGCAATGTGGGAGACCTGGGTTTGATCCCTGAGTTGGGAAGATCCCCTGGAGAAGGGAAAGGCTGCCCACTCCAGTATTCTGGCCTGGAGAATTCCATGGACTGTATAGTCTATGGAGCCGCAAAGATTTGGACTAAACTAAATGACTTTCACTTTCAAGAATGTACTAGGTACCTGAATTCACAAGGATAAAGTTCCCATTTCACGGACAGAGGAGCCTGGCAGGCTACAGTTCATGGGGTCGCATAGAGTCGGACATGACTGAGTGACTAACACTTTCACACTTTCTTAGCAGTTTTCCTGGCAGCTCAGACAGTAAAGAGTCCCTGTAATGCGGGAGACCCAGCTTTGATCCCTGAATCAGGAAGATCCCCTGGAGAAAGGAAATGGCAACTCACTCCAGTATTCTTGTCTGGAAAATCCCATGGACCGGTGGAACCTGGCAGGCTACAGTCCATGGGGTCGCAAAGAGTGACACAATTGAGTGACTTCACTTTGAAACTGTTATGTGGCTCTGTCCCCCGTCTCTCAGAAGACCCAAGGACTGAGAGGATGGTGGAGTGATTCCAAAGAGAATATGCCTCCTTTACACAGAATAAGTTAAGCTATGGTGTTCCTTGAGGTCTTGCAAATGGGTAAGTATATCTGGTATCCTGCCCGGGTTGGCATCCATATAGATGCAAATATCTATTCACAGATAAACGTGCTTTTCTCTTAAGTGTTTCCTTGAGCAAATAATGGTTAGCATGTCGTCCACTCTGCATTACCTTGAAATCATCATTAGTCAATGAAAGTAATTACTTCTGTAAGACAGCTAGCAGCCTAGATTTGTTGCCTTTACTTCCATATCTCTTGCTCATTCTTTAACCCACTATACCTTCCTTCCATTCTTTTGAAACTTTCCTGCAAAGATCATCTGTAACCTTTTTAAAAATAATTTTATTTATTTATCTTTGGCTGTGCTGAGTTGTTGCTGTGTGGGTTTTCTCTAGTTGCAGCAAGTAGGGGGTACTCGCTGGTCGAGAGTGTGCAGGCTTATTGAGGTGGCTTCTCTTGCTGTGGAGCTGTGGAGCATGGGCTCTAGGGTGTGGGTTTCAATAGTTGCAGCTCACCGGCGTTAGTGTGGGCTCAGTAGTTGTGGGCTTAGTTGCCCCGTGGCATGTGGAATCTTCTCAGACCAGGGATTGCACTTGTGTCCCCTGCATTGGCAGGTGGATTTTTAACCACAGAGAAGCCCTGATGCTATTCAATCTTTTTTTTTTTTTTATGCTATTCGATCTTGATCAGCTTTTTTCTAGAATTTGACATTACTGACCAATCCTCTTATACTTCCTTTGTCATTATGACACACAGTTTCCTCTCACATCTCCGATGGCTTTCAGAAGTCATCCTGAGCTCTTCCTTTTCCTTTACCACTCTCTTTGCAATCGGATTACTCACCAAATCCTGTTAGTTCTACACGTTTCCCAATGTTGTCATTTCTTCTCTATACCTATACTGCCTTATAACACTGCTCTCCTGGACAAGGACCACAGGCTTATTCTTGAGCCTTCCTCAGTGTCTTCATGTAGTCAACTTGCTGCTGGAAGTTGACCTTCTGAAACGTTCCTCCAGACACTTCTCAGATCAGATCAGATCAGTCGCTCAGTTGTGTCTGACTCTTTGAGACCCCATGAATCGCAGCACACCAGGCCTCCCTGTCCATCACCAACTCCCGGAGTTCACTCAGACTCACGTCCATCGAGTCAGTGATGCCATCCAGCCATCTCATCCTCTGTCGTCCCCTTCTTCTCTTGCCCCCAATCCCTCCCAGCATCAGAGTCTTTTCCAATGAGTCAACTCTTCACATGAGGTGGCCAAAGTACTGGAGTTTCAGCTTTAGCATCATTCTCTCCAAAGAAATCCCAGGGCTGATCTCCTTCAGAATGGACTGGTTGGATCTCCTTGCAGTCCAAGGGACTCTCAAGAGTCTTCTCCAACACCACAGTTCAAAAGCATCAATTCTTTGGCGCTCAGCCTTCTTCACAGTCCAACTCTCACATCCATACATAACCACAGGAAAAACCATAGCCTTGACTAGACGGACCTTTGTTGCCAAAGTAATGTCTCTGCTTTTCAATATGCTATCTAGGTTGGTCATAACTTTCCTTCCAAGGAGTAAGCGTCTTTTAATTTCATGGCTGCAGTCACCATCTGCAGTGATTTTGGAGCCCAGAAAATAAAGTCTGACACTGTTTCCACTGTTTCCCCATCTATTTCCCATGAAGTGATGGGACCGGATGCCATGATCTTCGTTTTCTGAATGTTGAGCTTTAAGCCAACTTTTTCACTCTCCACGTTCACTTTCATCAAGAGGCTTTTTAGTTCCTCTTCATTTTCTGCCATAAGGGTGGTGTCATCTGCATATCTGAGGTTATTGATATTTCTCCCAGCAATCTTGATTCCAGACACTACTAGTTTGGTGTAATTTATTACATTGTACCTTAATCATAGGTTTATACAGGGCTGTGCACTTCACCAGACTGTGAACTCCTTGAGGACAGGAACTGATCTTATCCTTTAGGACGCTGGCTTAGCGGGAGTAAGGGATGTATTTCCCGAGACGCTCAAGAATGAGGTAGCATGTCCACCACCTTCTCAAGTGCTCGTGTCTAGCTGGTTCCCCAACCCTAGGACAGATGCAGTAGGAACGGGGATCCTATTCCCAAAGCTGGAACAGATCCTGGATTCTCATCTCATTTCACCCCGGTCCCTTCCTGCCAGGCTTCCCCTTTGATCCTCCTCAAGCCTCCTCTAGGAAACAGGCCCTCGAGGACTCCTGGGAGCTCTCTCCAATTTTGCGTAGGCAATCAGTGTCACGTTACCCTGATGAAGAAAGGTACCCTTCATTTTAGGGCTTCTTTCCTTCAATTCGGACTGGGCGGAGTCGCAGTGGGGAAAGAGTGAGAGCCACTTTAGAGCGGAACGAGCTGCGAAGAATGGCCGAATCCAACGCACACCAGACGCCGAAGTGCGGCACTCGGTGCAAAGCCCGGGCTTCCCTTGACCCCCGCCTCTCACGCTAAGCTCGACCCCCTTTAGGGCGGGACCTCCCACTTTAGCCAATTCTGGGAGTCGAACCCTGGCGGTTTGTACTCTTCCTTTCCAATGAGAAAAAAAAGAAGCCGCTTGCTTCCAGCGACCAATCGGAGGAGGCGGCGCCTGGTTGTCAGGCAGGTTTGTAAGAGTTCGGGCCAATTGGAACACAGACACCGCTCGACCCGGGCGCAGCGCGCAGGCGGTGGCGAAGAGACGCCGAGCGGGCCGAGTGCGGCCGAGCAAAGCCGGAGCCGGAGCGGGGCCGCAGGAGCCGGGCAGGGTCCGGACGGGCCGAGATGCCCTATAAACTGAAGAAGGAGAAGGTGAGCGTGGTCCTTTTCCCCGCGCCTCCGCCTCGGGGGCCTGCGCGGAACTCTGGGAGGGGCCCGAGCCAGGCCCGGGACAGCCCCAGACCGACCCTCCCGTCCGGCCCCCGCAGGACTCCCCGGGGCCAGCCCTCCATCCCCGCTGCTCGTCGCACCTCCAGCCTTTGCCGCAGCTGAGAAAGCTTCCACCCTTGTCCGGGATAGAGTCCGCCCCACATGCACCTCCCTTCCTCTCTCCACCGACCCCCGGCCCAGGGTAACCTCCTCCCTCCAGATCCTGCCTCGCTCCCAGGTCACTCTCCTGCTTTTTCTCCCCCCATCACCTCCCCATCCCCCACCCGCTTGCCGTTTGGGACAGCCGCTTATTTGAGACAGCACCTCCCTCCAGAACTAGCCCCCCCTTTTCAGCCCCGCGCAGCCCCTTCTCGACCCTCCTCTTCTCACCCGTCTGGGCTTGGGCCTGGGCCTGCCTTCTCCACCGTCCCTTACAGCAACCTTCTCCCTCCCCGCCAAGCTCCTTGACCTAGAACAGCTCTGCTTTTCTCTCTCCTCCACCGAATCTGGCCTAGGCCCCTCCCTCTAGTTCTTCCTTCACACACAAACTTGTAAACCAGGACCGAACCCTTCCTTCTACTGATGGAACCTTGGAAGTCAGGGTGTCTGAGCGCATTCAGTGCAATCCCTTATGATACAGATGAGGAGACTGAGGCCTCGATCCTAGGGGCAGGGGAAGGGACTGGGCCAAGGTCACACAGTCTCCTGGAGGCCCATCTGTAATATCAGGTCTCCTGACTTAAAGGCCTCCTCTGTACCAAAGCCTTGATAACAGGCATCACCCCGCTCCCAGGTTCATCCTAAACCAGTCACCTTTCATCATCTGGGCAGGCCCCTCCCCTTATTCCTAATTGAGGATAACCTTTGCAGTTTTCCTTTTTTGTACCAGTGCTGGGTTTCTGTCTTTCCAGGGCCATACTATCCTCAAATTGGGAATCTGCCCTCACAGACAGATTAGCTTTTCTTCTTAGCCCACAGGCGAGCCACCCCTGGACACCCTTGCTTTTTGTCTGGTGTCCTGACAGGCCATTTCTTGATGTTGCCTTCTTTCACCTTCCTCCTCTACCTCCGAACTGCCTTCCCATCTTCTTCATTCCTGTCTTTCTGTATCCTTTATTTCCTGCTGTTGCTGAGGTCTGACTCAGAGGTGTGGTTCCTTTGAGGTACAGACTCACACAGAGGATGCTAGGATACCAGTTCCAGCCTCCCCTAGCTTCTTCTCTTCCCCGGGGCTGGCCCCTCGCGGTGGACGCCAGCTCTGGCCTGGTGTTCTCTTCACCCACTTTATGACCCCAGAGATGTCTTGTTTTCCTTTGCCCTCTGATTGGCTGGGTTGCTGCTTGTGCCATCTCTGACCTTATCAATTAGACTCCTTATCCTGGGGCCGATGGAGATTTGTCAGACGGCTCTGATTCTGGATTGCCCCCATAACCTCTCAGGGCCTGAGATTCTGAACGTTGGGTTAGTAATGGTATAGAAGGCACTGTACCTCCTAGGGAGCTGAGCTGGGCAGGTTTGGGTGCCCCACCCAGGCCCCGTGCCCTTGGGAAGCCGGCATGCTGAGGTGGTTTGGGCAGCTTAGCTGTAGGTGATACACGCACAAGTCAGCCACACCAGGGGCTGAAGGGCTTCTACGAGGAGTGTGGAGAGGGATGAAATTCAGAAGAAGCTGATGAGTTCCTTGCCGATCTGTAGCTTGTTTTTTTGTTTTTTTAATTTTTACTTTTTGGTCATACTGCCCAGCCTGTGGGATCTTAGTTATCCTATCAGGGATCAAACCTGAGCCTTTTGCACTGGAAGCATGGAGTGTTAACCATTGGACTGCCAGAGACATCCCTGATCTGTAGTTTTTAGTCTGATGGAACAGACACTGTCTCATCCACAGAAAGCCTTTATCTACTAGAGGACTGAGAAGAAAATCTCTTAAGACTTTCTAGGACCACAGGTGTAAGTGTTTGGTTGGGAAAGAGTATGAGAAGGATCGGGGTGCATGGGCCAGGCACCTCTGATCCCCTTTAAGGTGTAACTTTCTACTTTTGATTTCCAGTTGCATTTGGCCTCCTTCTATGGTTGACAAGTCCTGACAATGTGACTGGGGTTTGCCTAAGTGGGGTGGGGACAGAGAGGAGGAGGGGATGGAGGATCTGTATTGCTCATCTGTCGTTTCTCCCCTTTCTCCTTTATCTCTGGTGGTCCCATTCTTGGCCAAACATCATGGCCTCTTTCCTAAAGCCCATTGCAAACCCTTAGTTGGGGGTGAGCCCTCCCTTCTCCCCTGGATTTGCAGAACACTTGGTAGGTTACTTATGGCCTTTTTGTGTTCCCTTGGACTGGAACTGTGGACATGTCTTTTCTTCCCCCTGAGAAAATAACTAAGCTCCATTTTGGTTTGGTGTCATCCTTGTACACCTTAGGCGCTCAATGTATGAGCGCTGAGTCAACCCTTGGGGAGATTTGCATCCCTCCTCTTCCCTCACATTCTGATCTAGGACTTCTGTCTTTTTGGTTGCTGGGTGGAGGTGTCCCCACTCCCTCCCACTTTCTTGTTCATAATAATAGTAATAACATTGACTAACATTTCATTTTTCACGTGCCAGACACTGTACTAAAGGGAACTAGGGGGACTTCCCTGGTGGCCCGGTGGTTAAGACTGCAAGCTTCCACCGCGGTGGGTGTGGGTGCAGTCCCTGGTCCGGGAACTAAGATCCTGCATGTCGTGCGGTGCAGCCAAAAAATTAAAAAATAAAAACATTAAATAAGCAGAAGGAATCAGGTACTTTGATTGTCGGCACTGAATAGACGAGGAAACAGGCTCAGCGAGGTTAGTTAACTAGCCCATGATTGTGTAGCTACAAAGAGCTGGGCTGGGAACACATGGCTGGCTGTAAACCACAGTGCCGTGTGGCCCTGGACGGCTGGGATGGGCTGAAGCGTGTGCACTTTGCCTGTTGTCTTGCGGGGGCCAGGGAGCAAGGGTGGAGGCCTGGTTCCCACTGCCCACCACCCTTCAGCACACACCCCCGCAAGCAGCCGGGGTCTCTCTTTGGCACATTCCCTGAGAAAGATGTCTGAGCGCTGCAGGGTGGGTGGAGGGGTACAGAAAGGAACGAGGAACCCACGGTCAAGGAGAGAAGTGAGACGTGTGTGCACGTGGGCCAGCTGTGTCCCAGAAGCCCACGACTGGGGTGTGTGCAGACGGTCGCCCCAGTGTTGCATCCTGCAGGCACCCCCTCATCCTTCTCCTCTCTGCCCCATGTTCTGTGCCTCTCCCTGGCCCCTTGGCGAGGGGTGAGGGTGCCCAGCCCAGTGAGGGGCCACGGGGGAGGCGCTCAGCCGCCTAGAGCACACGCATGGCTCCTTCATGACTGGAGCTGCTCCACGCCTAGAAACAGCTCCCTGCCTCCCCGCCCCCAGGAAGCCTTCCCCCTGCTCCAGCCCACGCAGCGCTCGCTTCTCCCTGAAATCCTTTAGCCCCCATCAGCATAATCACTGGGTTTAACACTTCTCACTGAAGGGGCTCAGGTGCTCAGGAGTCGCAGGATCTCAGAGCTGGAAGTGATTTCCAAGTCCCCCAAACCCATCTGCCTTTAAGGCTGGGGTCCCTTTTGCGTCGTGCCTGGGAGGAGGCCTCAGTGCACCTCTGCTCGCGTGCTGTCAGGTGGGGCGCTGCCGCCTCCCTACAGCAGGTTTCTGTGCAGCTGCTCCAGGAGAAAAGTCTTCCTCGTTTGTAGTCTCAGCCTGTCTTCCTGCTACCTTAGCCCGTGGCTCTTAGGGCTTCTGGGTCCACGTAGAACAAGTTGCATCTTTAGTCCACATGGCAGCCCTTCATTTATTTGTAAGGATCCCTCTAGCTCCCCCACCCGCCAGGGCTCCTCCCTCCCATTGTTAACTATCCCAGTTCCTGCAGCTGTTGCTCTCAGGACATGCTTTTGAATATACTCCCAGTATGGGTTGTATTTCCCTCCTGAACAAAACCTAGGATTTGTCTTTGTCCCTCCCAAAGTCTGAGGCTCCCGATTGAGCTAGCCTCCAGGATGGCTCCGTCAGTGTCAAGGACACGCACGCTGCACAGGTCTGCTAACCGGACGGCAGGTCACATGAGCTGCCGTGGCAGCCACAGCACATGGATGATTTGTGTTGAGCTTGCAGTCGGATCGAAATCCCCAAGTCTTTTTCCCATTCTCCCCATCCTGTTCCCTGGGCAGTTGTTTTTTTTGGCCTGGAGCATAGGAAGAGATGCTGGGCAGGCCAGGGCTCTGAGCCCGCAGCCAGGTTCCCAAGGGAGACTTCAGACTAGTGCTCACTCTTCATAACCCTTCAGGGCCTTACCCCCATCCCTGTCCTTGTGCCTGTCCACCAAGGCCTTCTTGGGACAATTCCCATACCTGTCAGCATTCTTGGGCCCCACTGATTATGCCAGTAGCAGTTACTAGTCTGGGTGCTGTTTGTGATATCCAGAAAATGCTTCCCGGTCTTCCCAGATAGCCTCGGGTGTAGCGTGATGACCCTTCCCTCTAGCCTGAGAGCCTTAGGCCCGCTCTGCCCACTTTAACCAGAAGCCAGTCTGAGCAGCTTGTTCCAGGATTCGTTTCCCTTGAGCCTCCTCGCCCTCGTTCTTACTTGACAGAGGCCCTGACTCATACACCAGTCCTGTGAGGTGAAGAAGCATGATCATGCTGTATTATTGTGTGTTGGAGTTGTCTTTCTAACCAGATTCTAAATTCATTGGTGCCCTTGAGGGACCGATCTCCCTTGGTGTACCCCAAACCCCACCCTACTCCCCCAGGTTTAAGGTACATGCTCAGGGGTCCTGACTGATTGATTCAATTGGATAATTGGATAAGACCGAAGGGATGTGGATAGGGCCTCCCCCTGCCTGATCAACTGCTAACTCTCCATCTCCCCCTCTCAGGAGCCCCCCAAGCTTGCCAAAGGTACGGCCAAGCCCAGCAGTTCGAGCAAGGATGGTGGAGGCGAGAGCACGGAGGAGGTAATAAACGTGGGCACTGCCCTAGTTATGCTGCAGGCAGCAGCTCCAGCTGCGTGATGGCCAGTGGGATGAGGGGTCCCTGGGGGGGCCAGAGGTTATCGGGCAGAAGGGAAGGAAAGGCTGGCCAGACCATCCTCAGGCAGCATTTCACTTTGGCTGCCATGGACCAAAGACGCCTTCCAGTTTTCCCGACTCCCCAGCCATTCCTGTGAAAGTCAGTTCTCTGTCTGCCAAAGGGTTGAGAATTCCTTTTCTTTTAGGGCAAAAAGCTGGGGGGATCCTGGGTCCTGGGGAGGAGGGGAAAGTGCACAGGTGCTCAATGGGGGCAGCAAGTGACCTCAGCGTGGCTCTGGGTGGGACCGGGGGTGGGGAGTGGCTAGTGTCCCTGAGTTGGGCAGGGCTGGGCCTGCTGCCCTTGGTGCGGATCAGATGGGAGCTGCTGAAGGACAGTCATGAGCAGAGGTCAGCGCAGCCTGGCAATCTAGGGCCATAAAGTAATAAATGGCAAGCTGTGCGTGCACAGGATGGGGGAGGGACTTAAGGAAGTCTGGAGTGTGTCCGTGGAAGTTTGGGAAGTGTGTTTAGTAGGATGCTCAGATGCTGAACGGTCCTGGGAGCATCAGCAGGTGTCTGTGTTACCCGGAAGCTAGTGATCCTTGTTACTATGCTTCCCGCCTCCTGTGCTAAGCTGTTCAGAGGGATGGAGATGAAAAGGAAATAGAACTCCCTAATTCCAGGCAGGTCTTAGGGGTTGAGGTGGTGGGTGGAGAGGAGATGGACTAAAAAGTGTTTGGTTGGGGTTAACTGTGGCCCTTGATTCTTCTGGATACTCCTGGTCCCTGTCACTTCCAAAGAGGGCCAAGCACTTTTTACACCTATAACCATCATTTTTCGCTTCACTCAAGTGGTGGGAGGCAGCTGGGGAGGTTTGCCCCACCTTACAGAGGTGGGAGTTGAGGACCACAGAGGAGGAATTTACTCTGGTGTCTGGACACGTGTCTCGGCTTGTCCTTGTCACCCAGTGCTGGACAAGCAGTGGCTTGTCCCCAGATGTGTTTCCCCCACCACACTATGAAAGCAGCTGGCTTCCTCCTCTGTGTGCTGGGGCCCTCGGTTCACAGGAGGTCACCTGGAGATGCTTCTGCGGGGGGGCGCCCTCTCCGGGCTCAGTCTCCCCTTCAGGAGCCATGACATGTGGGACCTGCAGGGAAGGTGGTCAGAGCCAGCAACTGATTCCAAAACGGCATGAGAGACTTAGAAACAGGATTAAAATACATATTTATTTGGCTGCACTGGGTCTTAGTTGCAGCATGCAGAATCTTTAGTGGCAACACGTGAGCTCTCAGTTGCAGCATGCGGGATCTAATTCCCCGACCAGAGATGGAACCCAGGCCCCCTGCTTTGGGAGCAAGGAGTCTTAGTCACTGGACCACAGGGAAATCCCAGAAACAGGATTTAAAGGGACAGAATGGAGTAGCTCAGGGGCAGCTCCCACCTTCTGCCTGACCTGCTCCTGCTCGTTCAGTTACTGGACACATTGGCTGTCGTTTTCTGCAAGCAGCCCTTCTGAACCACCTGCCCCCATCCCCATGCCCAGGGCATCAGGGCTTCTATATCACCCCACGGCAGCGCTCAACCACAGCAGTAACGGAACAGTTCCTGGGAATTCATTGTGTGTCAGTTGTCTCCTATGTTAGCCTGTGAGCTCCAAGAGGCTCTTGTTCACACTGAAGGGCCTGGCACACGAGAGGCACTAGCATTTGAATGCATTCATGAGTGTGTGAGCAAGCAAACCAGCTTCAGGTTAGACCTAGAAGGAGCCTGAGAGGCTAACTGTCTTCTTTCATAGGTAGGGAAATGAAGGTCCAAGCAAGTTAAGAAAAGAGCTGAGACTAGCTGCTGTGATTCCTCTGCCGCCCTCTGGAAAAGGGGAGTGTTGCCTTCACCTCGGCCTCTGTTTTGTGAAACGGAGCCTCACGTGTCTGAGGCAACTGCAGGAGTTCTGCTTTGTGAATTTGCAGAAATGCATGAGGGTGGTCGTAGGCAGAGGGATGGTGGAATGGTTGGGGACCAGGCCATGAGGCCCAGGACATCAGACACTGTTTGACATAGTCCTTCTCTCTCTCTCTTTTTTTTTTGGCCATGCTTCCCAACTTATGGGATTTTAGTTCCCTAACCAGGGATTGAACCCAGGCCCTCAGCAGTGAGAGAGCAGAATCCTAACCACTGGACCATCAGGGGAGTTGCCAGGCACAGTCCTTCTCTTGCCCTTTTTCTAATCCTGAACTTTGGGCTCTTACAGTCAAACTTATCCTGTGTCAAACATTTTCCGGTCTTTCCAGTTAATCCTAATAATACTTCTAGCAGCCAATGTGTATTGTATTGAGCAGGTACTTGTGTATAGTTTCCTAGGGCAGCCATAACTAGTTACCACCAACTGGGTGGCTTAAAATAACAGACGTTTACGGTCTCACAGCTCTGTAGGCTGGAAGTCTGGAATCAAGGTGTCAGCAGGCCACGCTCCTCTGAGGGTCTAGGGAAGACTCTCTTCCGTGCTTCTCTCCTTTCTGGTGGCTTTCTTCCGTCCGTGGTGTTCCTCAGCTCATGTACTCAGTCGTGTCTGACTCTTTGCCCTCCCAGGAGCTGTAGCCCATCAGGTTCCTCTGTCCATGGGATTTCCCAGGCAAGAATACTGGGGTGGGTTGCCATTTCCTCCTCCAGGGGATCTTCCCGACCCAGGCATCAAACCCGCATCTCTTGCATCTCCTGCACTGGAGGCAGATTCGTTACCACTGAGGCACGTGGGAAGCCCTTGGCTTGTAGGTGCATCAATCTCTGACTCGGCCTTCACTCAGCGTTCTCCCGTGCCTCTGTTGAGTCACTAAGTCACGTCAGACTCTTTGCGACCCCATGGACTGTAGCCTACCAGGCTCCTCTGTCCATGGGATTTCCCGGGCAGGAATATTGGAGTGGATTGCCATTTCCTTCTCCAGGGGATCTTCCCAACCCAGAGAATGAGCTTGCGTCTCCTGCGTTGGCAGGCAGATTGTTACCACTGAACCACCAGGGAAGCCCCCTGTGCCTCTATGTCTGTGTCCAAATTTCCCTTTTAATAGGATACCAATCATGTTGCATTTAGGGCCCACCCTAATCCAATGTGACCTCATTTTAACTTGATTACATCTGCAAAGATCCTGTTGCCAAATAAGGTCACATTCACAGATGTTGATGTAAATTTTGGGGGGACCCAGCACACTCTGACCCAGGCAGGGTGCTAATTACTTGGCATGCACTTGATCTTATAATCTTATCATTTAATCTTTACAGCACTCCCCTGAGGGCATCTGTTATCATCCTAAGCTCCATTTTACAGACAAAACTGAGGCTGAGTGATATGAAGTAGCTTGTACTCGGCAGTAAAACAGCAGAACTGGAATTCAACCCAGGCCTGTGTGGCTTGGGAGCCAGTCCTCTGGTGTTCTTAATGACCTGATAGGCTGGTGAAGAATCTTAGAATGGAAAAGAGTCTTGAGAGATCAGGTCAGACCTGCTGCAAGCCAGGGGTCTTTCCTGGTCTGTCTTTGGAGAGAGCAGTTCATATGCTCTGTGCCCTGTCTTGAGTTCTGGGAGCAGGGACAAAGGGAGGAGGAAGTAATCTGAGTCTCCTCCACTTCAGCCTGACACCCCTGTAGACAGAGTTGTTACCCTGAAAGCATTTTTGGTCCTATCAGGCCTTTTGCTGAAAAACTCCTGTTGTCATCTCATTGCTCACAAATTCAAATTCCCACCCTCAGCCCTCGTGGGCTGGCCCTGCCCTGTCTTCCAACCCCCCTAGACCTCCCACCTTTCAATGCTATGAGCCTTATTGATGTCATCCCATTAGTCTGGGGGCTTCCCTGGTGGCTCAGACGGTAAGGAATCTGCCCGCAACGCAATGCTGGAGACCTGGGTTCAATCCCTGGGTGGGGAAGATCCCCTGGAGGAGGGCATGGCTGTCCATGCCAGTATTCTTACCTAGAGAATCCCATGGACAGAGGAGCCTGGTGGGCTGCATACAGTCCATGGGGTTGCCAAGAGTTGGACACGACTGAGCAGCTAACCAGAGAAGGCAATGGCACCCCAGTCCAGTACTCTTGCCTGGAAAATCCCATGGACGGAGGAGCCTGGTAGGCTGCAGTCCATGGGGTCGCTAAGAGTCGGACACGACTGAGCGACTTCACTTTCACTCTTCGCTTTCATGCATTGGAGAAGGAAATGGCAACCCCCTCCAGTGTTCTTGCCTGGAGAATCCCAGGGACGGGGGAGCCTGGTGGGCTGCCGTCTATGGGGTCGCACAGAGTCAGACACGACTGAAGCGACTTAGCAGCAGCAGTAGAGCAGCTAACACGCACATTAATTAGCCTGGACTGCTTTTTTTCCCTCTCCTTTCATTCTTTTTATTTTAAAATTTTTTATTTGATTTATTTATTTGACGGTGCTGGGTCTTAATTACGGCTTGCAGGATCTAGTTCCCTGACCAGGGATCAAACCCAGACACCCTCGTTGGGAGCGCGGAGCCTTAGCCCCTGGACCACCAGGAAAGTCCCCTTTCCTCTCATTCTCTGCCTGAACCTGTGTTTATCCTTTAAGAGCCGAAGCAAAAGTCACCTCTTCAGGGATGGCTTCCCTAGGTCTTTAGGCAGCGTTTGTCACTCAGCCCTCTGTGTTCCCAAACCTTTTGCTGCTCTCTGGTTTCGTATTGCCTGTGTACTAATGATTGCTTTCGTGTCTGTCTTGCCAACTGAACTGTGAGCGCTTTGAGGGCAAGGGCCCTACTTTATTCACCTTTTCATCTGCAATGCATAGTGTGATTCGTGCATAAATGAAGGAAGGACTGCATTAAGCACAGGTGGGTAGAGCTAGCTCTTGGTGTCAGTACAGGAGAAAATGCCTCTCTGATTTCCAGAGTTTTAAACTACAATGATCTTCATTCAGCCAGTTAATTCACTGTGCAAAAGCTATAACATTAATCTTTCATTTTTCACTGATAATTTTATCTTTCATCTTTTTCCTACAATACCTTCTATAGTGCTTAAATTATATTTCTACATGCCAGTTTATGTTTAAATATATGGGTTTAATGATTACTGGTGCCTGCGTTAGGATCAGCTTGAAATGCGATTGGTTCAGAGTGGGCAAGTATGGTTGCAGTCTCTCCTGAGTGTGGGTATGATGCGTCAATTCACGGCCCCACTGGATTGCTGGAGGCCTGCATCCAGGAAGGCTTCTTGGAACTTGATCCTGTTGTAAGTTTAGAAGTGGGAGGAGGGGACTTCCCTGGTGGGCTACAGACCAGTGAAGTTGCTCAGTCGTGTCCGATTCTTTACACCCCATGGACTGTAGCCTACCAGGTTCCTCCATCCATGGAATTTTCCAGGCAAGAGTACTGGAGTGGGTTGCCATTGCCTTCTCCAGGGGATCTTCTCAACCCAGGGATCAAACCCAGGTCCCCCAGATTATAGGCAGATGCTTTACTGTCTGAGCCACCAGGTGATCTACTGGTTATGAATCTGCCTTGGGATGCAGGGGCTGCGGGTTGGACCCTGATACGGGAACCAACATCCCACATGCTGTGGGACAATTAAGCCTGCTCCCCGCCCATGTGCCACGACGAGAGTCCGTGACCTGCAACAAGATCCGACGCTGTGAAATAAATAAATATTAAAAAAAAAAAAAAGAAAAGAAATGGAAAGGAAGGCTCTTCAGGCAGAGGTGACAGCCACTATGGAGTCTCAGAAGTGGGAGCAGGCAGGATACAGGAGAGGGTAGCGGGCAGGTCACTAGCTTGCCCTTGGGCAGTGTCCACCCATACTTTGATGGCTGCAGAAGGTTCTCCTGGAGATGCCCCTGCCTCTCATCTCTAGCCCAGGTCAGTGAAGGAGACATTGGATGCTAGAGCCTTAAGGAGAAAGGGTTGAACATGAATGAGTTCCTGGCACACACCCATACTCCCTCTGACAAGTATGTTTCCTAGACCAGGACTTTGCTGGCCAGACCAGCTGTCTCTCAGCTGCTCCTTGTATCTGGGGCCTGGGAGCCAATGGTCCTTCTAAAACCAGGGTGGCCCAGTGGGGTAGGGACAGGGCAGGGCAGGGCAAGCTGGCTCAGCGGCTCTCTGGCCACCCCAGCCTTCAGTCCCTGCTGGGGAAGGGACCTTAGGCATCAACTCATTGGGTGGTTTTTTTAAAACTATGATTTTCAGCCATGCAACGTCTGTTTTCTTAAAACCTTACTTGGAGAATGTTTGGCAAACTACTGATCTAGTCCAACCCTCTGCTCGTTAGCACAGAAAATTGAGGTCTTGCTTTTCCCTTTTTGGGAAGAATGCCTCATTTCTCTGGATGTCCCCTCAGTCAGAAGTTCATGCAGATGCGGGTTTTTGCATCTTACCTGGACAGATGGAGAGAGATGTCTTATTCCTGAGTCTCACTCCTCAGCTGCCGCCGAGCCCATCACTGTCATCTCCTCGGTGTTTCTCGCTCCTGCTGTGCCCCAACCACTGTGCAGGGCTTTGTTTGGAGGGTCCCCGGCAGGCACAGGAGGGGCCTGTGGGGATGGGCCTGGGCTTGGCCCCTCCATCAAACAACCAGTCATCTGCTGAATGCCTGCTAGGTGCCAGTGCTGAGGAGACCTAGAGGCATACAAACCAGGGTCCTGGCTTTAAAGGGGCTTGCTTTCTAGTGAGGGGATGACACATACACAGAGCGAGCAAGAGGTGTCACTGGGGATGATCACAGAGCCAGTGGAACAGGCAAGCAGTGTCAGGAGGTTGGGGGCGGAGTGGGGACAAGCAAGGCCTGGAGAAGGCTTTTTGCGAGAAGGTGGGTCTTTTCAAATATTTATTTGGCTGTGCCAGGTCTTAGTTGCAGCTCTCGGGATTTTTAGTTGTGGCATGTGGAATCGAGTCCCTTGGCCAAGGATTGAACCATGGCCCCCTGCATTGAGAGCATGGAGTCTTAGCCGCTGGACCACCAGGGAAGTCCCTCTAAGGAACGTTTGAGGTGCTCGTTTCCGGGATTTCCAAGGATGGGAAATGATAAGAGTATTAATAGAGAAGATACTACTTATAGGATACTTCCATGTGCCTTGTACTGTTCATTACAGCCCTGTGAGGTCAGTCCTGTCGCTGTCCCTGCTTTACAAATGAGGTGCAGAGAGGCTGTGACCTCCTGGAGGTGGTATTGTTGTTCATTCGTTAAATTGTGTTCAAGTCTCTAAGACCCCCTGAACTGCAGCATGCTAGGCTTCCCTGTCCTTCACCATCTCCCAGAGTTTGCTCAAATTCATGTCCATTGTGTCAGTGATGCCATCCAACCATTCATTCTCTGTCATCCCCTTCTCTTCCTGCCCTCAATCTTTCCCAGCATCAGGGTCTTTTCCAGTGAGTCAGCTCTTTGCATCAGGTGGCCAAAGTATTAGAGCTTCAGCTTCAACATCAGTCCTTCCAATGAATATTCAGGGTCGATTTCCTTTAGGATTGACTGGTTTGATCTCCTTGCAGTCCAGGGGACTCTCAAGAGTCTTCTCCAGCACAACAGTTTGAAAGCATGAATTTGTCAGTGCTCAGCCTTCTTTATGATCCAACTCTCACATCCATACATGACTACTGGAAAAACCATAGCTTTGACTAGATGGACCTTTGTCAGCAAAATGATGTCTCTGCTTTTTAATAGGCTGTCTAGGTTTGTCATAGCTTTTCTTCCAAGGAGTAAGCGTCTTTTAATTTCATGGCTGCAATCCACCCACAGTGATTTTGGAGCCCAAGAAAATAAAATCTGTCACTGTTTCCACTGTTTCCTCATCTATTTGCCATGAAGTGGTGGGACCAGATGCCATGAAATTAGTTTTTTGAATGCTGAGTTTTGAACCAGCTTTTTTACTTTCATCTTTCACCCACGTCGAGAGGTTCTTCAATCTCTCCTTGCTTTCTGTCATTAGAGTGGTATCATCTGCGTGTCTGAGATTGTTGATATTTCTCCTGGCAGTCTTGATTCCAGCTTGTGAGTCATCTAGCCGGGCATTTCACATGATGTACTCTGCATATAAGTTAAATAAGCAGGGTGACAATATAGAGCCCTGATGTACTCCTTTCCCAATTTGGAACCAGTCCGTTGTTCCATGTCCAGTTCTAACCGTTGCTTCTTGACCTGTATACAGGTTTCTCAGGAGGCAGGTAAGGGGATCTGGTATTCCCATCTCTTTATTTTATTATTATTATTTTTTTAAAGAGTATTTATTTATTTGGCTGCCCTGTGAGTTTTGACATTCAAACTCTTAGTTGCGGAATGTGGGATCTAGTTCCCTGACCAGGGATTGAACCCAGGCCCCTTGTGTTGGGAGCATGGAGTCTAGCCACTGGACTACCAGGAAAGTCCCTCCCATCTCTTTAAGAATTTTCCACAGTTTGTTGTGATCCACACAGTGAAAGGGCTTCCTTGGTGACTCAGTCGGTAAAGAATCCACCTGCAATACTGAGACATGGCTTCTATCCCTGGGTCAGAAAGATCCCCTGGAAAAGGGCATGGCAACCCAAACTAGTATTCTTGCCTGGAGAATCCCATGGACTGAGGAGGCTGGTGGGCTACAATCCATATGGTCTTAAGTATATGACTAAAGCGACTGAGCATGTATGCATGCACACAGTCAAAGGCTTTAGTGTAGTCAACGAAGCAGAAGTAGATATTTTGTTTTGAATTCCTTTGCTTTTTATATGATCTAGTAATGTTGGCAATTTGATCTCTGGTTCCTCTGCCTTTTCTAAATCCAGCTTGAACATCTGGAAGTTCTCGGTTCATGTACTGTTGAAGCCCAGCTTGAAGTATTTTGAGCATCAACCTTCCTAGCATGTGAAATGAGTGTAATTGTATGGTAGTTTGAACATTCTTTGACATTGCCTTTCTTTGAGATTAGAATGAAAACTGACCTTTTCCAGTCCTGTGGCCACTGCTGAGTTTTCCAAATTTACTGGCATATTGACTGCAGTACTTGCACAGCATCATCTTTTAGGATTTGAAATACATCAGCTGGAATTCCATCACCTCCACTTGCTTTGTTTGTACTAATGCTTCCTAAGGCCCACTGGACTTCACAGTCCAGGATGTCCAGCTCTAGGTGAGTGGCCACACCATCTTGGTTATCTGGGTCAGTAAGACCTTTTTTGTATAGTTCTTCTATGTATTCTTGCCACCTCTTCTTAATCTCTTCTGCTTCTGTTCAGTCCTTATAGTTCTGTCCTTTATTGTGCTTGTCTTTGCATGAAATGTTCCCTTGGTATCTCCAATTTTCTTGAAGATATCTCGAGTCTTTCCCATTCTTTTGTTTCCCTCTGTTTCTTTGCATTATTCACTTAAGAAGGCTTTCTTATTTCTCCTTGCTGTTCTCTGGAACTCTGCACTCAGTTGAGTGTATCTTTCCCTATCTCCTTTGCCTTTGGCTTCTCTTCTTTCCTCAGCTATTTGTAAGGCCTCCTCAGACAACCACTTTGCCTGCTTGCATTTCTTTTTCTTGAGATGGTTTGTCACCACCTCCTGTACCATGTTACCAACCTCCATCCATAGTTTTTCAGGCACTCTGTCTACCAGATATCATCCACTGAGTCTATTCCTCACCTCCACTGTATAATCGTAAGGGATTTGATTTAGGTCATATCAGAATGGTCTAGTTGTTTCCCTTACTTTCTTCAATTTAAGCCTGCATTTTGCACTTTGGAGTTCATGATCTGAGCCAGTCAGCTGCAGGTCTTGTTTTTGCTGACTGTATAGAGCTTCTCTACCTTCAGCTGCAAAGAATATAATCAGTCTGATTTCAGTATTGACCGTCTGTGATGGTCCTGAAGATTACCCAGCTAATAAACAGTACAATCAGGGGTCAGACCGAAGTCTGTGCTCTTGACCATCAAGCTCCGCAGATAAGGATTTGGCTGTTCCTGCAACAGAGAAATGGAAGCCTGAAGCGGGGAAAGTCCGAGGCACACCAGGCTCTGGCCCCGCTGACCTTCTGCCTCTCTCCCCAATCCTCCACCGATGTGTGATCTGTCCTCCATGCACAGGAAGAGAGACCCCAGACTCCAGGGTGCCTTGCACTCTCTAACCAAGATCACGCTGGCTTGGTGTAGTCCTGGCAAGCGAGGCATTTGGTGGCCGCTCTTGCCCCACTTCTTTGGGTTCCCCTGGTCAGATTGGTGTCTGGGGTTCATTTCAGGTGGAGGAGAGGGCCAGATGGCTGAAGCGGTCGTGAGCTACACTGGACTCACCGCCTGCCCAGGCTGGACCCAGCGCTTGTCTTCTGCCTCTGATCCTGAGATAGGTCACAAGCTTGAGACATTGTTTTTATAAAAAATTCAAGAGCACACAAAGCATAGTGTGTGTCTTCCTCCTTCCCCCTTATTGCAGAGAATTTCATATTCTCCTGTTCTTTTTTTTTTTAAGTTTAATTAAAAAAAATTTTTTTTTGTTTGTTCGTTTTTTTGGCTGTGCTACATGTAGGATCTTAGTTCCTCAACCAGGGATCGAACCCGTGGCCCCTGCAATGGAAGGGCAGGAAGCTTGGAGTCCTGACCACTGGACCACCAGGGAATTCCCCCCATTCTTATTTTATGAAGTGCAAGTTTGTGGAGGGGGCTGCAGAGGAGGCAGGGATGGCAGGTGTGAGGACAGGAGCACAGCTTTCCTGTGGAGTGGGTCCCCAACCAGACGTGACCTCACTCCCATGGTCCCCCCACAGTCTCTTCTCTGGTGGGGGCAGGGGTTGTCCTGAGGCTGAGTCTCCCCTCTCCCAGCCCCGCAGACCACCTGGGTGCGTGCTTCTGAAAATGGGCTTCATGGGGCTCTGATTCCCGTGTCCAGGAGGAAGTAAAGAAACAGCTTTAGGAAATTAGCTGTCTTATAAAAGCAGTGTCAGCCTAAAAAAGAAAGTTAGAAGAGTAGGAAACAGTCATGTCTAATTCTGCTGTCACAGGAGATAGTCATGAACACAGTGCACTTGTTCTTCTCTTTCTTACCTGGGTTTTGGGTTCTGTGCATGTGCTCTAAAGTAGGTGAGCTCATTTTGTATATACAGGTTTGCATTCTGCTTATTTAACTTAGCATAGGGAGCAGTAGGGAGCAGTTTTCTCTCATTCTATACTTTTAGGCTTTTTAATTTTTATCAATATGGTAATAGTTCAGAAAGCCAGATAGTGTACTGTTTATATATGTATGTATATTTTTCATTAAAAAAAATTTTCTGGCCACGTTGTGTGGCATGTGGGATCTTAGTTCCCTGACCAGGGTTTGAACCTCCACCCCCTGCATTGGAAGCACAGTGTCTTAACCACTGGACTGCCAGGGAGTCCCAGATAGCGCTCTTGGGCTTATAATGAGCAGGGCAGCCCTGTCCCTGGTCTTTGTTGTCCTGTTGTGGCAGCCACATTCAACTCCTAACTCTTTCCTTGGAGGTTGACTTTTCTACTCCAAATAACTTTTTTACTGCTTTTTAAAAAAAGTTTTCGAGGTTCAGCTATCTCTTGACTTCCGAATGTGGAAAGTTAAGGCCCCAGTGTCTTATACCTCTGTGCCCAATTTTCCCCTCCTCTCAAAATACTTACCATCCATTTTGGGTAAATTACTATGACTGTGTAAATATTGTTCACAGCTGAACCACGTATGATTACACTGAGTACATAGTTTTCATAAACATAATTTTAACTCTGTGATTTCCATGTATTCATTTATGTATTTGCCATTATATGACCATAAAAAGTATTTTCCCACTAAACCTTTTTTTATATTTAGGATTTTTCACTTTTTAAAATTTCCACGCCCTTTAAAATTTTTTATTTATGTGGCTGTGCTTAGTTGTGCCTTGTGGGATCTAGTTCCCTGACCAGGGATAGAACCCAGGCCCCCTGCATTAGGAGTGTGTAGTCTTAGCCACTGGACCACCAGGGAAGTCCCTACTTAGAATTTTTCTTAAACTGCATTTCTAGAAGTTAAACTACTAGAAGGAATTTCTTTCTTTTAACTTTTAACTAGAGAATGTCACATATTCGGTAAATGATAAAATCCGGTAATCTCCAGCATACTGCTTGATGAATTTTTACCTATGTTTGTGCTATGAACCACCTCCCTGATCCAGTCAAGATACAGAATGTTTCCATTAATCAAAAGGTTCCTCATGCACCTTCTCAGTCACTTCCCACATCCCCCTCCCCTCCCCGGTGCGCGCACACCACTGGCATCTCCGCCCTGGCAGGAGAGCCACGGGTCTCACTTCTGTCACCATCAGTCCGTCAGTTAGCTTTAGCTCTTGAAGAACACGAGTGAGTGTTCTAAAGGCTCTTCGTGCACAGGCAGTGGGCATCACTTTGGGTGACATGGCTTCTAGGCCACTCACTCCCTTCCAGGGCCACAGTCTGAAGTTGCCTGTGACTCTGGCCTTGGCTCCTTTGGGGCAGGAAGCAGCTGTTTGCTGCTCAGGCCTGTAGAGGCATAAATGTACGTGGGGCCGGGGGGTTTGTCGTGGAGGTGGCTGGAGGTGGGCAATGGAGCAGGGCAGGAGTGGGAAGTAGAGCTTGGCGAGTGGACTTCAGTGAATTGCTCGTTTGACCAGGCCCAGCCGCAGCCGCAGCCCCAGCCCCAGCCACAACCCCAGCCGCCATCATCCAACAAGCGTCCCAGCAACAGCACGCCGCCCCCCACGCAGCTCAGCAAGATCAAGTACTCGGGGGGCCCCCAGATTGTCAAGAAGGAGCGACGACAGAGCTCCTCCCGCTTCAACCTCAGCAAGAACCGGGAGCTGCAGAAGCTTCCTGCCCTGAAAGGTACTCGGGGAAGGTCAGGGGGGCTGGGGATCAGGCCGAGGGGACAGTGGGCGTCGGCAGAATAGCAGTTTGGGGGTATTTGGGGGGTGGACATTCTAGAGAATGTGAGGCGGATTGCCCTGGGGTGCCAGGGGAGCAGGATGGCAGCAGGAAGCGGGAGGGGAAGGCCCTGCAAGGCGAGCAGGGCAGCGCAGTGAAGGACCAGGGAGGAGACCTGACCACGGCCCCCCTCCCCGCCCCAGACTCGCCCACACAGGAGCGGGAGGAGCTGTTTATCCAGAAGCTGCGCCAGTGCTGCGTCCTCTTCGACTTCGTGTCAGACCCACTCAGTGACCTCAAGTTCAAGGAGGTGAAGCGGGCGGGACTGAACGAAATGGTGGAGTACATCACCCACAGCCGCGATGTCGTCACCGAGGCCATCTACCCTGAGGCCGTCACCATGGTGGGCGCTGGGGAAGGGGAAGGCAGGCAGGGCAGGGGCCCCGGAGGAGCGCAGACGGAGCTCTCACCTGGGCCCTCCCTACCCCTCAGTTTTCAGTGAACCTCTTTCGGACGCTGCCCCCTTCATCGAATCCCACTGGGGCCGAGTTTGACCCCGAGGAAGATGAGCCCACCCTGGAGGCTGCCTGGCCGCATCTCCAGGTACCAGGGCAAGGGGGGCCGGGGCCTAGCTGTGGGCAGTGGGGTGCCCTGCAGCAAGGGGGCGCTCGCAGTCCTGGGGGAATGCCCCTAAGCGCTATTCCTTTCCCCCGCAGCTCGTCTATGAGTTTTTCTTACGTTTCCTCGAGTCTCCTGACTTCCAGCCAAACATAGCCAAGAAATACATTGACCAAAAGTTTGTCCTTGCTGTGAGTCCCTGAGGTTCCGCCTCCCCCTCCAGTCCATCAGCTCTAGCCCCTCGTCCCGACTCATCCCAGCTGCCTCTGCTGAATATCGGTACTGTACTGGGGTTCAGCTGTGTCTACTGCAGACTGACTTGGGGGTCTAAACAAACCTGTGTTCATAGAAGCTTCCAGCATAATGGAAGAAAACACAAAAGCAGCAGAGTTACTGCTCACCGCCCCCCCCACCCCCCAGTGGGGTATGCAGGGTGCATACCCAGACATCACCGGGGGGACAGCGGTAGCATAGAATCACTCTTCCCAGGGGCTTGGCCCCACATGCCCTCTTCGGCCTCAGAGAACCTCTGGGCTTCCCCTGGCCAGGACCCAGGTCACCCCAGCCCCGGCCTTCCCCCAACTCCGGCCTCACTGCTGCTTCTCCTCCTGCCTGCTCCCAGCTCCTGGACCTGTTTGACAGTGAGGACCCTCGAGAGCGGGACTTCCTCAAGACCATCTTGCATCGCATCTATGGCAAGTTTTTGGGGCTCCGGGCTTATATCCGTAGGCAGATCAACCACATCTTCTACAGGTGAGGCCAGGAGCCGGGGCTCAGGAGCAAAGCAAGCCCCCCACTAAGGTGGAGGTGGGAGAAGGGCGGTAGGTGGGACTTGCAGAAGGGCGGAGGGGTGTTGGGGGTTATCAAGAGAGCCTCTGTTCCTCCCTCAGGTTCATCTACGAGACAGAGCATCACAATGGGATTGCTGAGCTCCTGGAGATCCTGGGCAGGTGAGAGGCGGGGCGGGGGCACACAGGTCTGGACAAGGTCGGGCAGGGGTAGCAGGTGCCTTGAGCTTGGACATGGCCCTTTGGTCCTAACAACCCTCCTTTTCCTCCCAGCATCATCAACGGCTTTGCCTTGCCCCTGAAGGAAGAGCACAAAATGTTCCTGATCCGGGTCCTTCTTCCCCTTCACAAGGTCAAGTCCCTGAGTGTCTACCACCCTCAGGTAAGCTGCCTTCCTCCTGGTGTTTGCTGGCCCTGGGGGCAGAGACAAGAGGGGGGGAAGCATTCTGGCTGCAGAGGGAATGAGGGCGGGATTCCTTTCTGCCTCCCCTTCTGTTCTGAGGTCTGGTCTCTGTTACTGATCTCTGTGACCTTCTGACCCCTGATGTCACCTCCTTTTTCCCTCAACCTCCCGCAGCTGGCATACTGCGTGGTGCAGTTCCTGGAGAAGGAGAGCAGCCTCACCGAGCCGGTAACTACCCCCCGGGCCCAGGTTCCATCTCTCCCCGTCATCAGTCCTTGCCAATGGGTTCCTTTTGAGCAGCGCCAGAAGCAGGTTCCCAGAAGGGATGTAACCCAACAGGTGACATGGTTTCCTCTCTGAAGGAGCAGGAAAAACCTTTGTGCACCCAGATCCAAGCTGGAGAAATACCAGTACTTAGCCAAGGCCACCCCGCGCCCACCAGGGTTGGCGGGGAGAGGGCAGGAAGGCTTCCTGGAGAAGCAGGCGGGGGTTGAGGGCGAGTTTTATTCCAGGTCCTCCTCCTCTCACAGGTGATTGTAGGCCTCCTCAAGTTCTGGCCCAAGACCCACAGTCCCAAGGAAGTGATGTTTCTCAATGAACTAGAGGAGATCCTGGACGTCATTGAGCCTTCAGAGTTCAGTAAAGTGATGGAGCCTCTCTTCCGCCAGCTTGCCAAGTGTGTTTCCAGCCCCCATTTCCAGGTGAGACCCAGGCCCAGAAAATCCCAGCCCCGGCCTCCCAGAAAACCGAGGCAGGGCTTCAGCCTAGTGAGCCATGTCCCCACTGAGTCCTGCTGGTCCCCACCAGGTGGCGGAGCGTGCCCTCTATTACTGGAACAATGAATACATCATGAGCCTGATAAGTGACAACGCCGCCAGAGTCCTGCCCATCATGTTCCCTGCGCTCTACAGGAACTCCAAGAGCCACTGGAACAAGTAGGGAACTGGGGTGGCGCTGGGCAGTGAGGATCTGGTTTTGGAATATGGGAGGGTGGGGATGGACTCAAGAGCCAGTGGTCTCACCTGGTCCCTCAGCAAGCCGGGGCTGGCACCCACTGTATATTAACAGGGCCTTGAGGGACTGACTGGGGAGAAAAGATACCCACATGGGAGATCTGTGCCATCCAGCACCAGATTAGTGGCCTCTATTGCATCTCTTCTTGAGGTCAGATATTCTGCAGCTTTGGAGAGTTAATTCCATGTTGTGAGAAGCTGATGTGATCCTCTTAGAATGTATTAAATCCTAGTGTTGTAAAAAAGCTTTCCTGCTAAAAGCAAGTGTGTGGGAGGCCATTAATGCTGGGTGGACAAATGAGAAGTAATGGGGAAGAGTGGGCTCTTGGAGTGCATGGTTCAGGCAAGGATGGACAGGCAGACCCATATTTGTAAAGGGCCTGAAATGCCAGTCTCAAGTCACATGATCTGTCCAGAGCAATGAGCTTATAGCTGCAGAGGCTGATGGGATGGGAGGAGTCCGCTGGAAAGCTCTCGGCAGAGTGAAAGCTCTGGGAGAGTGAATTGAGGCCCTGGCACAGTAAGGGTAGTGCCTCCTCTAATCTACCTCATCTTTCTTCCTGGCCGCAGGACAATCCACGGGCTGATCTACAATGCCCTGAAGCTGTTTATGGAGATGAATCAGAAGCTGTTTGATGACTGTACGCAACAGTACAAGGCTGAGAAGCAGAAGTGAGTCTCTCCTGGGGGGTGTTTCTCTTCCACACCAGCCCCCGGGCTTCTCTCTCAAGCCCATCCAAATCTTGTCTTTGCTTCCTCCCTAGGGGCAGGTTTCGCATGAAGGAGAGAGAAGAGATGTGGCAAAAGATTGAGGAGTTAGCCCGACTTAATCCCCAGGTGAGCTGGTTCTGCCATCGCCCTGCACTGAGAGGTCCCCGCTGGGGGTGGGGGAGGGACGTTTGAGGAGGGCGGGGAAGCGGACAGGGCCACACACCACCCAGGTGGCCACTTGTCTGCCTCCTTTCCTCCCAGTATCCCATGTTCCGAGCGCCTCCCCCTCTGCCTCCCGTGTACTCGATGGAGACCGAGACCCCCACGGCAGAGGACATCCAGCTTCTGAAGAGGACGGTGGAGACAGAGGCCGTGCAGGTAGGAGCGGGGAGCACAAAGACAAGACAGCCCTGGGAGGGAGAGGAGGCTGGAGCCGCAGAGCCGGGGACTAAGGGGAGGAAGACGGTGGGGTTACTCGGGGTACTCGGTCGTCATCCCCCACCCTCTGCACACGCACACACAGATGCTGAAGGACATCAAGAAGGAGAAAGTGCTGCTCCGGCGGAAGTCCGAGCTGCCCCAGGACGTGTACACCATCAAGGCGCTGGAGGCGCACAAGCGGGCGGAAGAGTTCCTAACTGCCAGCCAGGAGGCCCTCTGACCTCCTCGCCTCCCACAGCAGGGCAACGGCCCACTCGGCCCTGGGACACTGCCCCAGCCCTCCTCCACCCTCTGCTCCCCACTGGTTGACTTGGGGCAAGGCAGGGCCTCTCTGCTCTGGGGACGGGGGGACGTGGCCCTGGAAGCAGGGGCACCCAGAGAGTGGCCCCTCTTCTCCCCCAAAGGTGTTCATGCCTCCCTGCGCCTAGTACAGACAGGCTGGGCACGGCGGTGCTCGGCGCTCTGAGAGTGACATGGGGATGCCTGGCCCCCTCCTGCTCCTCACCCCACAGCTACCTGAGGCTGCTCTGAGAAATACACACAGAAATTAATACGCTCCTCTCCCCCTCAGCCCCAGGTGCCCCCTCCTCGTCTCCCTCCCCTGCAAGTCTGTAGGGGGCAGCAGGAGACGATTCTCACCAAAGTTCTGTCAAGCCCCACTGGCCCCTGGAGTGAATTAGCCGGTGGGGAGCCAACCCTCAATGGCCCAAATAGGCCCCCAGACCCAGAGGCGTGCAGGCTGATGGGGCTGCATTATTTCCTCTTACCCCTTGCCTGACCAAGACAATGTGGGAGGGCAAAAGGAGAAAAGCATAGGCTCTGGACCACAGCTGATGAATAGAGGGCCCAAAGGGACCGAGAGAAGGGGATGAACAGACGCCGGACCCTGTGCCCCCTCTCCGGTGAGCAGCAACCCTGGGATCACTGACATGGAAGGGACCACCCGGGGCTGACTGCTTTCCTGTGCTGTTGGTCCCCAAAGCCAAGAAGAAGGAAGCAGGGAGCAGTGCTCCAAGCATGGCTCCCCCCAACACCTATTTATTTCCTTGTTTGTGTTGATGCTGGGCAGGTCCTCATTTGTCCCTTTCAGGTACCTTGGAGGGGTGAGGGGCTGGGGAGGGCCAGACCCAGGTTCCGAGGGCACAGGCAGTGCAGCTTTTGGCTGTGTACATAGGGTGCTTTATTCTCCACAGAGTGATACATGCTACGGTGGGTTGGGCTTGGGGATGTCCCCATATGTACAGAACTGAATAAAGTGGGTCTCTGAGAAGAAGTCTGATTTGCCTTGATGTGGAGGGGAGCTGGGGAGGATGGAGATGAATGTGACACCAGGATATGTTCAGTCCTGTGCTGGTTCTGGCCTGGAATGCAGGGAGTTAGGGCAGCTCTCAGGGTGGTCACTTCCAGGCAGGGGCGGCCTGCCGGGCTTGGAGGGCCTTCTGTACCACGTCTTCCCACTGGGCATCTGATAGCTCGTGAGCCCAGGCAGGAACCCCTGGTGCAGGCAGGCTTATACCAGCCATTGTCCTTTTCACCAGCTCTACATGTTCTGAAATCACAGGCAGAGACCAGTTAGTGGGTAGGAACGATGGGACCAGCTCCCCTCCCCATTCGTTGAATCAACTCAGAGATTCTGGACTAGTAAGGTCACTGTATCTGTCCAGTTATTCCTAAGGAAGCCTGCCCATCCTGGCAGTCTAAAAAGAATAGCATCTCACCTGGATTCTGAAGTCCGCAAAATCTTAGATTACAAACTATTCTTTTAGGAGCAGGATGTTCCTCTGGGACTTCCCTCTATTGGCATTAACCAGTCCCCTTCTTCCATAATTATGCCAGAGTAAAAGAATGATCTCTTTTACCTGGGTCCATGGGAATAGAGCTGTGGTTGTTCAATGCTGTAGCTCCCTGCTCATCTTCGTCCTCACTTTCTAGTGGTGGGTCCGGCAAATGAAGCCCCAGGGCCTGCAGAACCCAAGAAGACAGTTCAGGGTCAGTTCTTCAGGGACTCCTGCTCCACCTGCTCAGGAACAATGCCTCCCCCACATACCTGGATCCGATCCTGGATATCAGCAACTACATCTTCTCCATCCCCCACTGGTGCCAGTTCCACCTCCTCTTGTTCAGGATCTTGGTTCAGAGGCTGGTAGGAGTAGCCAGCTGGTCCTGCCCCCGTTTCCTCTTGTTCTTCCTCTGGTTCCTCACTGCTCCAATCCCCAGTGCCTTCCGTGGGGCCCTGATGTGGCCCCAGTTCCTCAGTCTGATTGGGGAAGATACGTTCAGGACCCATGGTGTCGCCCCCTAGAACTACTGTTGCCATCGGGCAGGGGCTGCAAGAACAGGGAGGCAGGAGAACACGGGTCGGATGAAATTAAATCCACTTTCAGCCTCTCAACCAGCTCCTGGTGGTCTCCTGCTAAAGTCCACAAACATTTAAACGCCTCGAGTTTCCTGCACTTCATACCACCCAGCCTGTCCTGGCCCCTCACTTCTTAAAACCACTCTTATTCCTAATCGAGGCCCACCCGCCTTTCTCTGCCAATTCTTAAATAGCAGCCCAACCGGAGGCCATACCACCTCTCAAAAGACACCCCTTCGAGAACGCCCCCTCCCCCCAATCCACTTAGGAACTCCGGGTCGCCGAACAAGATACCTCGGACTAGGCATACCCGTCCCCTTCTCTCCCCTCCAAGGGCTTCCCCTCTGTACCGCCTGACAAACGCTCTTCGGGCCCCTGGGGCTCCCTTCAAATGGCCCGAGTTGCGGCGTTCCCCACCCTCCCCACTGATTCTCCGCAGTGGTGTTTCCGCGCGCCTTACCCGCTCAGAGCCCGCGACCCAACCCGCACCTTCACTTCCGGCGGGGCAGGACGTGCGGGTGGGGGCGGGTGCCCAGACCTCCAGCCCCGCCCCACGCTCGTGATTGACGGGAGCTTGGACGAAGAGCCCGCCCCTTGCCCCGCCTCCACCACCTTCTCCCAGACCCAGGACTACATTACCCAGTAAAGTCCGGGATCTTTGACACGTATCTGCGCACCACCTCCTCCGGCTCCTGCCCACTCTTCGGCAGCTCCAGGCCCACCGGAATCCCGTGGACTACAAGTCCCGGTACGCTTCGAGCACTCAGCTCGGACTGCACGTGCGCATCCAGCTGCCCGCCGGAAGGACACAGCCTGGCTGTGTTTATCTCGTTGGGGACGGAGTCGTCGGTTGGCGCGCAACGGGTTCTAGGCTGCAGGCAGCGCGAGGACCCGCGGCCCCGCCCCGGCCCGGCCTGGCAGGTAGCCCGGGGTGGGCTGAGGGACAAAGAAATTTGTAGGGGCTGGAGACGCCCCTGCCTAGCGCTGGGGTCTTGGGGGAGGGGCCAAGAAGCAGCTCACCTGCTGCGGTGGGGGCTGGGAGGGAGCTGGGGGGATGATGGGAAAGGAAAGTGTTAATGGGGAGAGAAGGGCTCGGGGAGGGTGGTGAGGAACCCGTGGGGGACACCTGGTAGCTGGAGGAGGCCCTGAAGGAAATTGGGAAGAAGATCGGGTTATGAAGGGAACAGGGAGGCTGAGGATAATGGAAGAAAAGGGCGGGGGTGTCTGGCGTTGTGGGGGAGGGGAGGTTGGGATGACTGGAAGGCGACAGGGATAGCGTCATATACAGGGAGGAATATCTCAGGCAGAAAGGGGTCAGTGAATATTAGCCTTTTTTCCCCCTTAATGGAAGAGCAAAAATGAAGGGCTGTCACGGTGGAGCTTGGAGTTGTGGGGGAAGGAAGAAAGGGGAAAAAAAATGCAAAGCTCTCAGGAGATCAAGAAGGGCCAGAAACTGGGAATGAAAATTGCACGAGAATAGGAAGGCGGGGGGCGGGAGGGCAGGTTCATGAGGCGATTGAAGATGCTTGAGAATGCGGCAGTGATGGAGGATGGGAGAGACCGGGAATAAGAGGAGCCTCTGAGACCCTGGGGGCTTGTTGTCCCTGAGCTTGAGTTGTTTTTTTGGAGGAGAAGCCATGGGGTTTTTCCTCCACCTTTGCACGGAATTGCTTCTCTCTTGCCTTCTGAATGCTCTACCTTGATCTAGCTGAAGGGGAAGGTGGAGTCTATGAGGGAAGATGAAGGTCTCCCATTCTTAAGCCCGTCAACCTCCTTCCTATCTGTCCCCATAAGCTCAGATCCAAGAGCTTTTGGATTGAGGACAGAGTAATGAAGTGAGAGTGGTTTCCTGCTGGGGCTATTTCAGGTTTGGCAGAGTAGCTATTTAAAGCGTGGGGTTGGGGGTTGAGAGAGGTTGGGTAGGGGTGGAGGACTGGCAAGCCAGCTGAAGCCCATATGTCTTTCTTACGAGGGCTGGCCATACTTGAGCTTTTTGTGTGCCTGAGGTTCTGCCTGGCACTTCCCTCTGCCAGGGCTTCTTGAACAGGGAGAGATGATCCACCCAAACCTATCAGGTGCCTGCCAGTGAAGGCAATAACAGCTATAGGAGACCTGCCTGATAGAGCCTTCAAATGTACCCATTATCACTAGGTTGGCGGGTTGTCTTTAAGAGACCATGACCTCTCGTGCCTGGGTCTTTTTCTTGTCCTGGCCAAGGGCATTTTTGCTTTCCTTTACCTTTCCACTGCACAATCCTACCCCTCTCCCCTTTCAGGGACCCGAGTAGGAGAAGAACTGCTGGAAAACAGCTTGTTCTCTATCACAATGGGCAGGTTGGGCAAATGGCAAGAGGAGAAAACGCCTCCTCCCCACCCCCACGCCTCAGTCCCCAGCAGACACATACCTTTCTGGCTTAAGTTCTTGGCAGGATACCAGGTACAGCTGTCAAAGGGACTCCTCGTGCCCGTGAGGGGCCCCAGGTGACCTCGATGACAACTGCTTAGCTTGACAAGCGCCCCCAAAGAGGGGCTAGCCATCCATGGAGGTCCCTGTCCTGGATCGATCCCACCCCATTCTGGATCGAGGGACCGTTCCACTCTAAAAGCCTAAAAGCTTTTCTGCGTGGAGGCACTCGTGCCAGCTTTCAATGGACAGTCTGGGGCTGGCTGGGCTATTAATAACTCTTGAGTATTTTGAGATCCCTCTCCCCACCTCAGAGAGCACAGAGATTCTTAGAGAGGTGGCAGTAAGCAGAGCAGGGCCAGAGAGACGAGAACTCACTGACCTGGGAAGGGGGCTTAGAGCTTGGGCCAGGCCAGGGACAGGGTACAGCCTCCGTGGGGAGGGGCGACCATGCTGAGCCCTAGCTCAGCAGTCTGAGCTGTTAGGCAGGTCAGAGCGGCCCCACCCTTCGCTGTTGGAGAACACAGGGCCAGGGCTAGCTCCCTGACCTCAGCGGCTCCCCTGGGGCAGAGCCAGCCACCTGAGCTGCAGGGGGGTGGTGTGGGAGGGCCACCAGGGTGACACTTACAGGCAAGGGCTAGTCTGGGGCAGAGTCACGGTGAGCCAGGCAAAGGCCCCTCCTGAGGAGCCTGTGGCCCCAACTTGTGTGCAGGTAGCAGAGGCAGCAGGCCGTGCCGGGGGGGCATGTTGCTGTAACCAGAGGCCCAGGGGATGTTACGGTGGACAGTGCACCTGGAGGGCGGGCCCCGCAGGGTGAACCATGCTGCAGTGGCCGTGGGGCACCGGGTGTACTCCTTCGGGGGTTACTGCTCAGGTGAAGACTATGAGACTCTGCGTCAGATTGATGTGCACATTTTCAACGCAGGTAAGTGAATTCAGGGACTGTCCCTGGGTACCCACATCAGGGAGGGCAGTGGGCGGTGGGTGCCCACATCAGGGAGAGCGGTGGGTGGCTGAATGAGGTTTGATGGTGGTCCCTACGGCCAAAGAGGGTGGGGGAAACCAACGTGGTTGGGGAAAAGGTGTACGGCCTGAAGGGAGGTGCCCAGGGCTGAGCAGAGCTGTGCCCACAGTGTCCTTGCGTTGGACAAAGCTGCCCCCGGTGAGGCCCGCCGCCCGCGGGCAGGCTCCCGTGGTACCCTACATGCGGTATGGACACTCAACCGTCCTCATCGATGACACAGTCTTCCTTTGGGGCGGGCGGAATGACACCGAAGGGGCCTGCAATGTGCTCTATGCCTTTGATGTCAGTGAGTATGGGTCTCAGAGTGGCTGTGTTCTGCCAGATGGTGCCTCAGGGGGCCTGGGAAGGGTGTGTGCTGAGGGGGCTGGGAGTAAGGTGCCCTGGAGTCTAGGAGGGAATGTCAGCTTGCTTACCGGGCCCGCCCTCTGCCCTCTTCAGATACTCACAAGTGGTCAACACCCCGAGTGTCAGGAACGGTTCCTGGGGCCCGGGATGGACATTCGGCTTGTGTCCTGGGCAAGACCATGTACATTTTTGGGGGCTACGAGCAGCTGGTAGGTTTGGAAGCAACCAGAGGTTTAGGGTGGGAATGAGGAGGAAGAAGGGGAATTGAAGGTGGTGGAATGGGAGGCTTTGGTTTGCTTGCAGGTTCTGAGGTGAGGGGCTTGGAGGGTTGGGGAGTGACCCCTGCCCCTCTCTTTTATTCTTTCCTTCACTTCTTTTCTTGTCCCTGTCAGGCCGACTGTTTTTCCAATGACATCCACAAGCTGGATACCAGCACCATGACATGGACCTTGATCTGTACAAAGGTCTGCCCATTTTCCTCTCTTCCAGACACCCATCCTCAATTTAAGAAACCATAGGGAGCTCAAACTGAAAGCTGACCCTCTCTCCGTGCCATCTTTGCTCCTGCCCAGGGCAACCCTGCACGCTGGAGGGACTTCCACTCGGCCACAATGCTGGGCAGTCACATGTATGTCTTTGGGGGCCGGGCTGACCGTTTTGGGCCATTCCATTCCAACAATGAGATTTACTGCAACCGCATCCGTGTCTTTGACACGAGGACTGAGGCCTGGCTGGACTGTCCACCCACCCCAGTGCTACCCGAGGGGCGCCGGAGCCACTCAGCCTGTGAGTGTCTGTCAGGTCCCTGCTGAGTCCCTGTTCCCCCGCATTGTCCCCACACTATTGACACACCTCTCTCCTTCCAGTTGGCTACAATGGGGAGCTGTACATTTTTGGTGGCTATAACGCAAGGCTGAATCGGCACTTCCATGACCTCTGGAAGTTTAACCCTGGTAAAGAGCACTGCCTTTAATGGGGAGGGAACAGGGTGCCATGGAGGCGGGGTGTAAAAGAAAAGCATAATCCTGAGTAGGTGAGGGGTGCAGTGGAGAGGATATCTGGATGAGCAGGTACTGAACCTCCATTTAAACTTCTCTTCAGTGTCGTTTACCTGGAAGAAGATTGAACCGAAGGGGAAGGGGCCATGTCCCCGCCGGCGCCAGTGCTGCTGTATTGTTGGGGACAAGATTGTCCTCTTTGGGGGCACCAGGTCAGGAGGAGAGAAGGGAGGGCCGGAGCCCTTGGGAGTCAAACGACTCCCACGGGAGAGAGTGGGAGTGCCTAATTTGAGCAAGAGAGTCTCGGGGGTAGCCTTTGCTCCGCTCGTCATTTCTCTGTTTGATCCTACAGTCCGTCTCCAGAGGAAGGCCTGGGAGATGAATTCGACCTCATAGATCATTCTGACTTACACATTTTGGACTTCAGTAAGTACACTTATTCCCAAAGGGCTTCTGCCATCAGGGTCCCTGTCTTTGGATGGTGATATCCAGGACGGGACCCTTTCCTTGGCTTTGACCATCTCCCTCTCCCGTAACTCCTCCTTTAAAGGCCCTAGTCTGAAGACTCTGTGCAAACTGGCTGTGATTCAGTACAACCTGGACCAGTCCTGTTTGCCCCATGACATCAGGTACAGTGAATGGTTGGAAGGGAGGGATTAGTTGAGGATGAGAGGGCAGCACAGGCATGACCTGATTGACTCAGTCTAAGTGTGGAGGAGAGAGAAGATTTTGTTCTGTAGTCTACTTGTGGAGAGGGTGCTGGAAGGAAATATAATAAAACTGTCAGCTGAATAAATGAGCGTGAAAAAAAAAAAAATCCAGTTTTCAAACCAAGCTCAGAAGCATCACTTCCTGAGACCTGAGCTTATACAATTATTTCTGTTAATGTGCTGAAAAAGTTTGATTAAATCTTAGAACTGAAGAAAAAAGACAAGTTTAGGAGTCTCTGGATCACATTAATTCCAGAAATAAGGGCGGTTTTTTCTAGCCACTTCCCTTTTTCCCACTTCCTTTCCTAGGTCTGAATTCATAGGTCTAAAATCAAGCACCAGAAGCTACTTTGTATATAATTGTACTCTTCTGGGTCATTTTGTGACACTTTCCTCTCCGTGTATCAGTTCAGTTTAATTCCTCTTGCTGAGGTTCTGTGTGTTCAGTATTCAGTATTGATACTCAGGTGATAGAGGATACAAGGCTGAACAGGTGGGTCCCAGGTTGGCCCAGGATTCACACATGTCTCAAGTGCCTAATACCAAGTAGACTGCAGCCTTGGTATAAGGAGGTACTTGGTGAAATTTTGTAGAATGACCATTGTCAAAAAGAGAGGAACTGAATTTTAATATGGTGGGGGGGGAGGTCTTTAAGAGGATGGGAGTTGAGAACAAAACCTGGCATTCCTGGTGGGAGGAGGGGCTTCCTGGTTGGATCTGAGCAGAGGAGGAAAGGTAGGTTGGGAAGTTTCATTGAGATGTATACACAGATGGTTTTCTCCAGGTGTTGGGCATAAGACTATCGATATATAAACAAAAACAGGAAGTTCACAGGAGCTTGCAGGTGGATGAGTGGGTGGTGGTGGTGGATTTGGTGGTGTGTGGGACCTGATTGTTAAACCTAACAGGGCTGTAAGGAAGAGGTGGCTGTGGGTGGCTGAGCTTTAGAGAGTTGAAGGGACTGGTGTGTTCATTGCTCTGTTTGAGCAATTCTGGATTTGGGGGTGGAGGCTCCCCCTTCTCTCCTTTCTGCCTGTCAATTTTGGCCTTCCAGGTGGGAGCTGAATGCCATGACCACCAACAGCAATATCAGTCGCCCCATCGTCTCCTCCCATGGGTAGGAGGATGTCTCTGCCACCTTCCTTCCTGAGCCTGCTGTTGTCTTCACTGCCCTTGCCCATCTCTTCCCCCGCCTGCCCCTTTAGACCTTGGACTTGGTATACCTCCACTTGGAGTTGTTGGACTAGAGGTGTTTTCTGTGCTGTGAACTTAGTGGGGAGCTGTAGCAGGAAGGGCTAGGTCCCTTCCTCCTTGGGCCGAGGGCCCCTTCCCCTTGGTGCTCTGTCCCATTCACCTCCCTCCAACTGCTCCTGGGTTCTGCTCTGCCCCAGGTCAGCCACAGGCTGCTGGGAAGTGACGGGAATGGGAAGGAGGGAGAAGCAAGCAGTGTGTGAGCCTCAGGAGCTTCCCCTCCCCACTCCCTTTTCCACCTGTTCCCCTCTGCTTGAGCCATGGGCATTGATTGCGAGCTGAGAGGAGTTGCAGCTGTTGGCATGAAATCTCCTTCTCCCTGACCTGGGGAGGCGAGGACCAGCAGATAATCCCATCCTTCCTTGAGCTGTTGCTGTACCCTGACACTCTCAGCCAGCTCAAATTTTATACAAATGAATTAAAAGTCTCCAAACGTGTGATCTCTTTTTTGTGGAATACGACCGGGATGGCAGGAGTTTACAGTGGGGGCAGGGTGCTGAGGCTCTGGCTTCTCAGCCAAGAGCATTAGGAAACCAAATACCATCACGACCTGGCTGGAGTTTCTCCGGTGTGGAGTGCAGCGTCTTGCGACAAAAAGGTGGCGACGTTTGGTCGACGGGTCGCCCATGGAGGGTACCCCGGCCGCCCACCAGCAACCCGCTCGGCCCCGCCTGCGCTGCTGACGCCAAGCCTTCCGGAAGGGGCGGGGCGGGAGCCTGTGTGGCGGAAGTAACGCCATTAGTTTTCTATACACCGCTGAAGCCATGCCGAGAGCAAGCTCCTGTGGCGGCGCGGTTGCAGGGTCTCCCAGCGAGGCTCAGGATGGCGGAGAGGATGACGGGAGTCTGCGCAATGGTGAGGGCACGGTGCTGGGACAGGGGGAAGCGCTGAGGGCCGGGAGAGGGGCCCTGCGTCTGGTGCGGGCTCACCCCGAGACTGCCAAGTTGTCTGAAAGACGCAGACACCGGGAGCGCCCCCCAACACCCTAGAAAGTGGGGAGTGAGAGGATACTGAGTTAGGACACCCTGAGCAGTTTTTTAAAGGGCAAAGAGGGTTTTTCGCAGGGAGAAAACTTATGTTCCAAAGCAGAGTCAGAAGGGCATTGATTATTGGGGAAGGCTTAGGTAAAGATTCAATAAATTTCGCCGACGTTATTGAACATCTCTTGTACGCAGGCACAGTAGATGCTGGAGATACAACAGTGAATAAAGCAGTCCAAAACTGCTCTCATGAAGCTTACTTTTTGGGGTTAAAAAAAAAAAAAGGCACGGAGACCTAAGGAATTGCATATTTTTAAAGGATAAGTTTTATGGTATGTGAATTATACTACAGTTTTGAGAAAGGTGATAAGAGCTTTGAAGAGAAAACGGGAAGGGTTATGGTGTTAAGTAATCACAGAAGGCCTCACTGGATAGGTGGCATTTGAGAAACCCTGCGAAGGAGGTAAGGGAGCAAGCAATACAGCTGGTGTAAGTGTTACAGGCAGAGGCAAAGTCAGGTGCAGAGGAACTGAGATGGGAATATACCTGTTTGCTTAGGAACTGCTTGGAGGCCAGTTGACTGGAGAGGAGTAGGAAAGAGATAGTAGAAGAGATCAGAGACAAAATGGAATAGGTCACATGGGATCTTCATGCTATTACAAACCCAAAGCTTTTACTCTTGAGTAAGATGGAAGCCATTGGGGAGTACGGAGTCTGGAGTAAGTGATCTAAAAAATATGTATGTGGAAATGAGGTGGGAGTGTTAAGATTAATTTGTCTCTTTTTTTTGGAAAGAGAAAACTTTTATTATTTAAAGAAGTTAAAGTGAAAACTTCATGTCTCTAGTAGTTTCCTTCCTTTTTTAAAAAACAGTTTTTATTGGAGTATAGTTGATTTACAATACTGTGTTAGTTTTAGGGGTATAGCAGAGTGAATCAGTTATACCTATATCCACTTTTTTGGATTCTTTTCTGTGTGGGTCATTACGGAGTATTGACAAGAGTTCCCCTGTGCTGTACAGTTGGTCCTTATTAGTTATCTCTTTTCTGTATAATAGTGTGGATATGTCAATCCCAGTCTGCCAATTTACCGCCATCCCAGATTTGCCTTTTAGGCATCTCTCCCATGTTCAGTGAACATAAACTTGGGCAAACTCCGAGAAACAGACAGACAGGCCTGGCATGCTGCAACCCATGGGGTTGTAAAGAGTCAGACATGACTTAGCGGCTGAACACCAACAACTGAGGCTGAACTTGAGAGAGAGTTTTGAAAGCAGTGAGACTGGTGGTTGGGCGAGCGGTAAGGAGGCTAGAGCACTGAGGTGAGATGCTGAGCGTACACTGAACCAGAATACGGGTAGCTGAGCCACGAACAGAGACAGAGGTCTCTGTGGGAAAACCTGTGAAAGAGAAATTTAAAAGAGAAGGGGAAAACAAAGAGACTATGGGTTAGTCCATCTCCAGCCTTACATGTACACCTTCCTTAGCAAGGTGAGGCCCCAGATAGCTGGAATAGTTGGGGCATTAGGTGTCAGTGGAGCACTGTTACAACCTGTGTTGCTTGGAGCCTGCAGCGATCGGTCTGAAGGGGATATTGGAAAGGGTCACTTACCTAAGGAAAGAGCATGGGGCGATGTCTCTGCAGCAGTGGCAGATGCTGAGCTGAGTTGCAGTCCCCCCACCCTCCTTTCACAGACACGTCTCACATGTCATTTGAGGAGCTGTTGGAATTGCAAAGCCAAGTGGGGACTAAAGCCTACAAACAACTGGTAACAGGAAGCAGCACTAAGAAGCAGAGTTCTAGACCACCTGTCCAAAAAGGATGTGTCGCAGATAAGCACAGGTGAGGAGCACGGCCTTTCCCGGGAATTGGGGGGAAAGACACCTACTTGAGTAGGTGTCTGCTTTCTTGGGTGGCAGGTGGGAGGCCTTTAACGAGACTGGAGTTCCCTTGACCTGCCCTTCACTTTCTCCATAGGCCTCTGGAAATGTCAGCCAAGGTCCGGGTGCCATTTTTGCGTCAGGTTGTCCCCATCAGTAAGAAGGTGAGGCGGAGGCAGTGAGCATTTTCTCAGGGAAAGGAGACGTAGCAGTTCTCTTACATTCTCTGTTCTCTCCAAAGGTAGCCCGGGACCCCCGCTTTGATGATCTGTCAGGGGAGTATAATCCTGAGGTGTTCGATAAAACGTATCAATTCCTAGATGACATCCGAGCCAGAGAGAAAGAGGTGAGTAGCGTGAGGCGGTTTGTGCGGATTCCAGGAGGGACTGGAGCACAGGTTAGAGAGGCAGAGGGGAGCAGGGTGAATCAGTTTGCTAGTTGTGTAATCATTGGCAAGATACTTAACCTCTTTTCAATTCAGTTCCCTTATCACAAAAAGCTAATAGTTCCCATTTCATAGTGTTAATGTGAGTTAACATATGTGAACCTCTTAGAATGATGCTTGGCACAGAGTTTCAGCTAACATTTACAGACTGCTAACCATCATACTCATTTTCCAATGTGGAGCTGGTGAAAAAGCAGCTGAAGAAGCACCGTTCAGGGGAGGAGCATGAGAAACTACAGCACCTGCTTCAGCGAATGGTGAGCAGGTCAGAGTATGGGGTGGGAGGTGACTCACAGTCCCTGCTGTTCACCTGTCTCACCCCTCTCATCTCGGCTCCTCAGGAGCAGCAAGAAATGGCCCAGAAGGAACGAAAGCGGCAGCAGGAGCTGCGCCTGGCCCTGAAGCAGGAGCGGCGGGCTCAGGCCCAGCAGGGCCATCGGCCATACTTCCTGAAGAAATGTGAGTGGGGCACAGCTACGACCTGCGAGTCACAGGGACAGAGATTGGGTGGCCATAGTGACTGGATGCTGTACTGGGGGTCCTGGAGCTCCTAAGGGAGGCTTGAAGGCTGGATCCCATGGTAATTTAGAGGAAAGTAGAAATAGTAGTAGTAGGGAGTTGTTTGTAACCATTCTCATATCCCTAATGAGACTGTGGGCAGGGAGTGTCACTTATCTTTGCCACGCCCCTTCATATGTTGGGTTGGGCACAGAGAAGGAGCTCATAGTTCGTTGAATTGAGAAAGAGTGGAGTTGCGGAAGTCATCTTGCTTTTAGACACCAGTGAACCCCTGACGAGTCACATATCCCTGCGTAGTGGTTGAGAGTTACTGACCTGGGGCAAGGGGAGGCAGGGAGACTTTGTCCTCTGTTTACTGACTTTCTTTCTCCTTGTCCTCTAGCTGAGCAGCGCCAGTTGGTCCTGGCTGAGAAGTTTAAGGAGCTGAAACGAAGCAAGAAGCTAGAGAGCTTCTTGAGTCGAAAGAGGCGCCGAAATGCAGGCAAGGACAGACGACATCTCCCTTTGAGCAAAGAGTAGTAAGGAACCGTGCTCAGCTCTGCTGCTGCCCCAGTGAGAAGTGCATCTGTGGGGACACTTTTGGGCTTGGCCTGTTCTGGTTCTTTCCCATTCAACGGTGAGGGTCACAGCTGCCTTGGAACTTGACTGGCTCAGAGATGACTCGAAGCCTTTTGGACGGCCTGAGGGCTGAAAAGGAAGAGCAGCTGAGCCTTCTGCCATGCCACACTTCGTCTGCTTGGATCTGGGTCATTGTCCTCGTGTCCTCCCATCCTTGCCTTAGTGATTCTGATACAGAAGGAAAAGGACCTTGAGGCTGGTTGAAGGCCAGAGTCTGAGTGGCTCCCAGGACTGCGACTTTATGCAGGAGCAGTTCATAAACACTCCTGTCTCTCATCTTTTTATCCTGCTGCTTTTGTAGGTGGCCTAGAACTACTGTTTCAGGGGCCACATGTGGGTAGGCAGTAAACCTAAGCCTCCTACAAAGTGGGAACTCAGATCAGAGCCCCTTCCTCCTTCAGCCCAACAGATGACACCCTCATTCAAAGCAGGACCCAATCCCACAACTCATCTTCTTAGCTTTGGTTTTGGATACAAGGGGAGGTAGGAGGCGGGGACAGAAAGTGTCCCTGGTGATAGGTAAGCGCAGCTGGCTCTCAGTACTGTTTGGGTGGAGAATTCATACTGCTTGTGGACTGGAATATCTTCACGCTACAATTCAGTTTAAAGTGGTTTCTGGTTGGGAGTGCTTCCAGGTATACCTGGCAGAAGCAAATGCATTCCTCTCTTAAAAAAATATTCACTTATTTTGGTTATGCTGGGTCTTGGTTGTGGTTCACAGGATCTTTGTTTCAGCGTGCGGATTCTTAGTTGCAATATGCAGAATCTAGTTTCCTGGGCAGCTTGAACTAGGGAGAGTGGAGTCTTAGCCCCTGGATCACCAGGGAATTCCCAAAATGCATTTCTTTCTTGAGGATTGTACTTTAAACCCAGACTTCAAGGAATTCCTTAAGATAAAATTTCAAGGAATATGAGCTTACACTGAAAACAAGGCACAAGAGGAAAAAAAAAAACGCATAAACAAGTCATTAGGAACAACAGGCAACAGAATCAGACCAGCAAAGTCTGAGATGTTGGAAATGTAAAATACAAAAATATAAAATGTCTTATTTATGTTTAAAGAACTGTGACTGATGAAAAAATATCAAAAAGGACAGAATTGGTTTGATTAAAATTTTTTGTTTAATGAAAAATACACTGACATTGGAAACTTCAGCAGATGAGGCACACCTAGAAAGGAAGATGAAATGCAAGTAGATGTGAAGAAACTACACAGATGGAGCCCAGGGACAGAGAAATGGAAACTAAGGAAAAGACGTTACAGAAGTTGGAGGATGGAATGAGGAGATGTGACACAAATCGAGTTCCGGAAGGAGAGGGTAATTGTCTATAGTTGATAATCTATAAATCCTAAGAATCAGGAAGATGGGTTAATCACAGACAGGGGACGTTGGGAACCTAGATAAATCACAGCAACACAGGACATGGGAGGGACTGACATCTAAGCAGCAGCGTTAGGAACTTTCTGATGGTCCAGTGTTAGGGACAGAGCGACTCCAATTCCAGGGACATGGGTTCCATCCCTGGTCTGGGAACTAGGATCCCTTGTGCTGCTGGGTGGGCAAAAAATAATAGCAAAAGGCAGCCTGAAAGGAAGAGGTAGAGTTAGAGACTAAGACTTACTGCTTGATGCCTCCTGGTTGGGGGGAGATGATGTAGTTCGGAGGGAAGAAATGCATAAAACGTGCTTCTCTGGTGGTTGTTAGATGAAGGCTGTAGCTACCAGGATGATTGGCCTGGCCCAGAGAGTGAGGGAGCACTGTGGAGTCCCAGTTGTCACATGAATAAATCCTAATCTAATGCCCAAACAGTGATTCTAGCTGATAAAAGCAGAAAGAATACTGAACTATTTGGCTCACAGAAACACTAAGAAGGCTGGAGAGAAGCTCCAAAAAGGAGCGAGGGATAAAGTCAGAGCAGTGAGAAGCACTCCAGGTCCTACTGCAGAACCAGAGTCACTGTGAAGATGTCAGCTCCACCGCCAAAGGTTCACTCCCCTTCCCTCTGCTCCAGACCGAGATGTTCCCAGCTGAGGCCTCTAGTCACCTGCCTGCAAGGGGGATGCTGGGAAAGCAAGTGTCTGGTCTTTAACGTGGTGGGAGGTGAGCTCTACCTTCTTCCTAGGTTTGTGGTAGGGTGTTTCCAAGCATGAGAAACAGGTTCAGATGAAAATCGGTTGAAAACTGATACATGCCCACCACAAGGCTGTATTGGCCCCAACTTCCAACCTGCTACTTTCCCCCTTCAAGGAGGAGGCAGAGGAGATGTAGGAAAGCACTGAGCTTCAGTTTGGGTTAGTTTGGTTGGTTTTGGTTTTTATTAACAGCTTTATTGAGATACAATTCACATACCGTAGACTTTACTCATTTAAAGTGTTAACAGTTCAGTGATTTTAAATATATTCACAGAATTGACCATCACCACAGTTTTTTAACATTTTCAACACCCCCAAAAGAAATGCCATACCTTGTAGCAGTTACTCCTCAGTTTTTCCCAATCCCCCCAACTACAGGCAACCACTAAACCACATTCTGTCTCTAACTGGCCAACTGGGGGACATGACTATAAATGGGATCATTATGTGGTCCTTGGTGTGCAAACCAGCTCAAGGGCTTTAAGGATCAGGGAAGCAAAAGTCAAAGCCTGGGAATGTTTGCCCTGCAGAGACGGAAAGTCCTGAGGGCAGGGAAGGCTACTGGTGTGCGGGAGTGCACAGGGGCAAGGAGGAGCCATGGGAGCTGCAGTTCCTTCTAACCCAGATCCTAGAGCTTCCAGGTGGAACATGTTAAGGTCCTGGGGGCCTGCAGTGGCCACAAGGGTCCTTTATCTCACCTTCCCTGTCAGCCTTAGCTCCGGAGGGCACAGTGTCCAATCAATTCCACAAACGAGGAAAGTAGATCCCTGCTTGATGATCTGCTGAAGTTGCAAGCCATCCAGCTAGTGGCGAGATGGGCTTGACTCTCCAGCCTGCCAGGTGAAAGCTCTTCTGACCACATACCCTTCAAGAAGGCTCATCCCTGGAGTACACTTAATTCCCCCAGCTGAGAGGAGGGTGCTCAGTCCCACACAGCCTGCCATCCTCACGCAAAGGACCCTGGCATGGCATGATTCAGCCTCAGAGCTGAGGGCTCCTGTCTCCTTTCAGCCAGGAAAGTCCCCACCCTTGGCAGACCCCTGGCAGTTACCACACAGGCCAAGTAATCAAACTCCTGCATTTTATTCTGTGGAAAGCCCTGGCCCTACCTAGCCCTGACCCTGTCTCCAGGGCTACCGGAAGGTAGAGAAGCTCTGGGTGCTTGTGCAGGAGGCATAGGGCACGCCCCGGGAGCGGATCTGCAGGGTGTGGAAGGTGAGGGGTGGGTTGGGGCCCAAGGAGCCTGGGTTCAGGGACTCAGTGTGAGGCTCCATGACAGTCATGGGAACCGCATAAGACAGCATCTGGGGCCGGTCGTCCTGGCGTCTCACCGTGCCCTTGCCCAGCAGGTGCAGGATGCAGGAGAGAACGTCAGCACTGCCGCAGGTGGACCCCCTGCCAAGGCTGCTGACCAGGCCCCTGGGGGGACACGGGCCCTTCTGCCAAGCCTCCAGCACCTGGTGTAGAGGGCCAAAGGGAAAAGAGGTCAGGGACGCCCAGCTTACCCCACCTCTAGCCCCCAGTCCAAGGACAGCGAGGCCCAACCTCACTTCTCACCCACCTACAGGGTCCACAGTGAGCCAAGACTTTGCATGGGGATCCACCTCCTCCTGGAGACTGCCCCCACCCCGCAGGGCCCCCACCTCCTCCTGGAGACTGCCCCCACCCCGCAGGGCCCCCACCTCCTCCTGGAGACTGCCCTCCAACTGACAAAGCCCCCTCACCCACCACCCACCCCCACCTACCAGGCAGACAAGCTGGTCGATGTGCAGCCCCTCGTCCCCACGGGCTTTGAGGATTCGGACGATGAGGCAGTTGAGAAGGTTCCGTCTCTTCTCCAAGTTCCGGCCCTCTTCGTCCTCAGCTTTCAGGTATGTCTGAGCTGGGATGAGCCACACGTTGCCCCTCCGAGGCCTGGGTTCCTCACTGCTGTCTCGAATCTTGAGCAATCCTGAAATAAGCGCTGGTCACTTGGCAGGGGTCCCCTGAGGACACTGGCCCCAGCTCAGGACACAGGCCCCAGTGCCCTAAGTACAGACCTGCTGGGGTGTCCTTTGTCTCATCAAGGTCCAGGGGGCCCCTTGAGGAAGTCAGAGGCCCAACTGCCTGATTCAGCACATCTGGAGGGAGCCCCGAGAGTGCCAGCAGACTCTCCACAGAGACCGCCTTGGGAAGAAGAGGGAAGCATCAGGGCCTCCCAGGGTGAGGGGGCAGGGAAGAGAGAGGGTGGAGAGAAGAAAGAGGATGGACAGGTCGCGGGAGCAGGGAGGCGTGGGGGAGCTGGGCCACCTTCAGCTCGTTGAAATGCAGTAGCAGCCACATCTGCACGGTGGACACATGCAGCGTCTGGTCCCCGAACTGCAGCTCTGCCCGGCCCAGCCACGTCCACTGCAGTCGCCTTTGCGGGGCCCGCTCCAGGGCAGGGTAGGTCTGACCTGAGGAGTGTCAGGGAGGCGGCAGGAGTTGGGGAGTTGGAGAGGACGCGCCATCGCTGGAGTTTTGTCCTCACTAACCTCTGCAGAGCCTGGGGTCCAGCGTGTCTGGACACTGGCTCTTGGTCTGAGCTTCCAGAGCTTGGCCTTCCTTGAGTCTGCCTCCTGGGTCAGCCTCAGGTATCTGGGAGCCCACCCCGTGCCAGGCAGCTCATGATCAGTGCCTCCGAGGGGTTCTCCATTTTTTTAAGGGAGACAAAGCCACAAAGTGAGAAAGGACTGGGGCTCTCATCAAGTTGGAAACAATGTCTTGAAGCTGGTGGAGGAGCTCTCTGAGAGCAAGGTCTCAGTATCACCCACCTATTTTTCACTGCCCAGCCCAGGATCAGCCCCCAGTGGGGAGCTGAGGTTACGATGACTGACCAGGAACAGACACCCACCACCTTCTGTGGACCTCAGGTGCCTCCTGCCTCCATCCTTCCCACCATAAAGGAAGTCCCAGGTCATTATTTGAAAAATAGAAACAGCAAGAGTCCCGGGATCTGGTGCCCTTTCACCCCACCCCTACTCCAAACCTAAGCTCCAGTCTTTTCTCAAATCTACAGGCTGCCAGCCCCAGGTTATTTCCCAGCATCTCATCCTCTTCCCAGGTCCCCAGTTCCCTCAGCCCAGCTGCTCACGCTTGTTGTAGAAGTTGGAGTATCGGTTCAAGGTGCCCCTCAGGTAGGCAGGCAGGCAGGTTCTGGGGTTGAGCGTGTGGCAGATGGAGGCGGTGGGCCAGCAGCGTGGCGACAGGACGAGCACAGACACTTCTGGCATCGCCCCTTCATAGTAGAGGTCCTCGCTCTCGTCCTCCTCCTCCTCCTCCTCCCCCGCCACGCCGGCTGCTGCCGCCGCCGCCACGGCCCCAGCTTCCAGCTCAGCTTCCTCCCCGGTCCCTCTCTCATGGCCCCTGCCACTGGCGCTGGCGTCACGGCTCACCTGAAGATGGAACACAGGGTGCCCCTAAGCCAGCCGGCTCCTCGGTCTGTCCCAAGCCTCTCTCTGCCTTCCTCTCTTCTTGCTACTTTAGTTCCCTCCCCCGCTCCCACCTGTATCTTCTTCTCTGTGTCCTCCAGCTTCAGGAGCTCCTGATCCAGCCGCTGGAGCTGGTATACGTGGAACTGGCGCTGCAGCTCCTCCGAGGTGCTCAGGCTCCGCAACATCTGCTGGGGGAGGCGGGTGGGGAAGCAGGGGCCGATCTGCTCCAGCACGGCCCCCTCCAGCCAGCTCGAGCCCACGCCCAGGAGACGGTCCGCCATGTAGTGCCTGCAGCGTGCACAGCCCAGGCCGAGCCTTGGTGAGGCTGCCTGGCAGGGCCTCCCACTCCAAGACTCCAGCCTACCCAGACCCCAGCCCCCCAGACCCCGAGCGCTTGCCTTGCCCATCATCCTGCCTCCCCCCACCTCCCACTCCCTCGGTCCACACTCACTGGTAGTAATGCTCGAAAGTGGTGGCTATCTCCAGGCCAGAGAAGATGAGGACGGTTTCCAGGCATCGCTGCAGTTGGGCCAGCATCTCCATTCCCCGGGCCCCACCAATCCGGCTGCCCTGGATCCGCTGGTCGATGTGTCGGGCAAACTGCTCACTCACCTGGGCAGTGGGAAGAGCACAGGAAAACTGTGAAGGAGGCGAGATCGGGTGTGTTCAGGGTGGTATGATCGTAGTCAGAAACTGAAGGAGAGAATGAAGCTGGTGAGTGGGAGCACAGGGAGGAGGAGGGTCTGAGGAAGGAAATATGAATGGCCAGCAGCTTTATCAACTGGTCAACAATTTTATAAAATTCATAAAATCATTAACAACTGTGTACATTAACAATTCTGGGACTTCCCTGATGGTCCAATGGTTAAGACTCCATGCTACCAATGCTGGGGGCCCGGGTTTATCCCACGTGCCACAACTAAGACGTGACACCCCCAAATAAATTCAGTAAAATAAAGAATGTTTAAAAAAATACTAACAATGATAAACACAATTTTCACATTTAGCATGTCTGCTGCTGCTGCTAAGTCACTTCAGTCGTGTCCGACTCTGTGCGACCCCAGAGACGGCAGCCCACCAGGCTCCTCCGTCCCTGGGATTCTCCAGGCAAGAACACTGGAGTGGGTTGCCATTTCCTTCTCCAATGCATGAAAGCGAAAAGTGAAAGTGAAGTCACTCAGTGGTGTCCGACCCTCAGCGACCCCATGGACTTCAGCCCTCCAGGCTCCTCCGTCCATGGGATTCTCCAGGCAAGAGTACCGGAGTGGGGTGCCATTGCCTTCTCCTTAGCATGTCTAAAATCCAACAATAATAATTTAACACAAGGAGACAAGCACACAAGGCCACTGAGATAAAGTGAGTCACGTGAATTTTCCGATTTGTGAACTTGGAGGGAAGGGACTTCATCTATCTTCAGCTCTTATCACAGTGCCTGACACATATTAAGTATTAAAAGTGTTAGTTGGTCAGTCATGTCCAAGTCTTCGTGACCCCATGGACTGTAGCCCACTAGGTTCCTCTGTCCATGGGATTCAGCAGGCAGTAATACTGGAGTGGGTTAAGCACTTGTTAAATATTTTTGGAATAATAGGAATGGTGGAGGAAATTATAGTACATCCATTTGATGGACTCTATGCAAAAATTTGAGGACAAATAGCAACATGAAAATGACTTTTAATGTAAGGGTCAAAAGAAAACAGGATAAAGCATTTAGCTACTCGTGGGTAAAACTAAGTGAAATCAAGCACGCAAGTAGAAGAAGGTATGCAGAGAGATATTAGAATGGCACAAAGCAGGTCATTTTTTTCCTTTTATCTTTTTGTGTGTGTGTGAGATCTTAGTTCCTTGCCCAGGGATGGAATTTGGGCCCACAGCAGTGAAAGTACAGGGTCCTAACCATTGGGCAACCAGGGAATTCCCTTTTTTTTTTCTTTTTAGATTTTTGATAACATGGTCTATACCAATACATGCTTCTTGCTGAGTGGGAACATAGGGGGTGGGCAACTCTGAGGAGGGGAAGAGAGAGTTTGAGGGGAGAGGTCCCAGGGGAGGGGACACAGGAAGCTTACGTGGGCAGCTCTGAGGAAAGGCAGCTTCAGCAGGGCACCAGCACAGCCATTCTGCAGCGCCAGCAAAAAGGCTGCCCGTGGCCCAAACAGCTCGGAGCTCGCTTTCTGCAGATTACTGAAGTGTTCGCAGTAGCGGGGCACAAAGTCATCATCCCGCCAGCGTGAGGTCAGAAAGCTGTGCACCTGGAGAGTAGGAGGTGGCAGCGTGATGGCAACCCAACACACCAGGGGCACAGCTCCGCCGGCCCGCCCCGTCCGGCCCGCCCCGGCCCACCTGCTCCTCCACCACCGCCCGCCAGCAGCGCGTCAGGTTTCTCATGATGCTGCTGGGAAGCCCCCGGGTGGCCAGGGAGCTCCAGTCGTGGCTTCTGTTTCTGCCCTCTGTGGACACAGGGGAAGGGGCAGAGGAAGGGCAGGGGAAGCCCCTCAGCTCCTGGGTCCCCCATTCAGTGGTGAGCCCAGGGGATCTTTCCAGACACACTGCCCACCGAAATGATGCTCCCCGGTGGGGGTGACACAAACCAGGAGGCGAGCAGCAGGCTGAGCATGCAGGGAGGGGACAGTGAGGAAGGAGACGCCCCCACCCCCAAGCCAGCTCCCGGCACTCACTGGGCCGAGGCGTGGCCGCCACCGCGGGGGGCGCTTCGCAGGGCTCCACGTGCACCAGCAGGTGGGTGAGGCGGCGCACCCGGGAGGAGAATGCTGCCGCGCGGCTCTGCGGGTTGTGGGCAGCCTCCCGACACTCCAGGTACTGGTCCAACAGCCAGCCCAGTGGGCTGACGCCTTCTTCATCTGGAGGTGGGAAGAACAAGCTAAGGCAGGGCGAGTGTGCAGAGCCTGCCGAGGAGGCTGGCCTGGATGGGCGTGCAGAGGAAGAGCAGTGGACCGCATGGGAGGGGAGGGAGCAAGGGCCCTCCTGACTGCGTGGGGTCAGCTGACACTGGGACACGTGGAAAGGAGGCGCCCCTGGGCTGTGAGAAGCGGGGGGCTTGGGGAGGCTGAATGAATTTCAGGTGCCAAATGGGCCAAAGGCGTCACCCAGGGAAGAGCAAGAAGGGGCTGGTGAGTGGGGCTGAGTGTCGGGATGGTGAATGGGTCGGGGCGGTTACCAGGGCAGGTGATGTTCTGCACCAGGGGGCTGACCAGGGCCTCCCAGCAGGTCTTGCCCAGCGCCTGGGCGGCCTCTTCATCAGGGAGGAAGCGACTGGCAAAGTTCTGCTCGTGGCGTAGGGCCCCGTTGAGTCTGGGAAGGGGAGCGGGTAGGAAGGTGTTGGGGGCTACAGGCCCAAGTCCACCAGCCTGAGACTGCAGGCTACCCCTCAGGCACACGGGCACGCCTGTGCTCGCACACCTGGAGCTCAGGTGCAGGAGCCCTCTGCGGTCCTCTGCGATGTCCTGGCTCCAAGCCTGTGCCCGGACCATGTAGAAGAGGCGCGTGTGGCGGCACAGCTGCTCCCGGAACACCGGCCAGAAGGTGGGCTTGGGGCCCAGGACCTCCAAGCCCCGAATGCGCGTGTCAATGCCGCCCTGCAACGCACATAGGCCCGTTTCCCCCGGCCCCACACACTCCTCAGGACGGGCTGGAGTGCTGGTCCGAGAACTACAAGTCACAGTGCAGAGCGTGGGGCCCACGGCCCCCACCCCACGTCCCCTAGCCCCACCTGCTGGCAGCGCTTTATGCGGATCTGGATGACGGGCCAGACGCGGCTCAGGTTCTCCAGGAGGACCACTCGGCTGGCGGAGGGCATCACATTCACCTGGCGGGGTGGGGGCAAGCAGAGAGCATGGTCACTGCCCGCTGTGTGGATGGGAGTGCTGAAGGCACCCTAGTCTGTTCCTGTTCCCTGCTGTCCCTCCTTCCCCCAGCCCTAGGGTGCATGGGGTCCTGACGGAAGGGATCCTAATACCACCCTCACCGCTCGGGGCCTGATGCCATCACAGGGGTGCAGGGGCGGACTTCATCTTCTATGGGGCTCAAGAGGGAGGAACACGGGCTTTTAGGGATCTGGGTAGGAGGGTTGATCCCGTGAGGGGTGGCCAAACGGCACAAGGGGCCCTACCGAGTTGAGTTCCGTGTTAAGGGAGGTGGCGCTGTCGCCCCCGAACACCACCACCCTGGCGGGCATGTAGCTCAAGTCCTCGCTAGCCACCAGCAGAGCCAGCTGCCTGGGAGGGATGAGGGCAGAGGGAACCAGTCAGCACCAGATCCAGTCACGTCCCCACAGTCACAGCCAGGGGGACCTTTTGGTCACGTTCAGGGGGACGGGGGCCCTCCCCAAGACCAACAGCAGGGAAGTCACGAGAAGGCGAGGGTGTGTGCCAGGCGCAGGCCTGGGGTGCGCTACCTGATGAGGATGCCCTGCTGCATGTGCAGGGTGATGCGGTGGGAGCCGGCGCTGCCGTTGGACTCCCAGTAGGTCTTGGGGTTGCGGTCCGTCAGCTTGCTGGCCCGGTGCGGGTTGGACGACACCTCCACCTTCTCCCAGCACTTGTCCTCCTTCACCTCCATGCTGGAGCCTGCAGGCACGCGGGAAGGGGTGGTGGTCACAGCCTGGCAGATGCAGGGGGGAAAACACTTGGAGGTGTGGAGACTCGGGGTGGTGAGGGTACACGCACGAACCCTGGCACAGGTATCTGAGGAACACATCGAAGAAGGGGATGTTGATGGGGCGGTGGGTTCGTCTGTGGTCTTCGATCTGGCCCAGCACCATCTGCAGCCGGGACATGGAGAGAAAGGGTGCAGGGAGGGGGCAGGGACACGGAGACACGGGTGGAGGAAAAACCCAGCAGCTGTGGGACCACTTCCATGCCACTGGCAGAGCAGGGTCAGCGAGCCAAGAGGGGCCGAGAACCAACGCCCCCCAGGTTCACTAGACTCACCTGCCTTCCAGCTTCAGAAACACACACCCCTTCCCCTGCCACCGCTAGGGTTTCATACTCTCACCCAGCTGTGAACCACTAGTGTCCCCTGACCTTCCCCCTGACCTGGATACAGCCTCCCAGGATGTTGGTGGTGAGCTTCCGGTAGAGGTGGGCATGCTTCTCGCACTTGAACACCATGTCCCGCAGCTCCTGAGCCAGCTCCAGCTTTCCCAGGTGCTTCTCCAGGGCCTTGGAGATGGCATCCCGGGCTCCCAGCTGATTGAGCACCACAGCATAGTCCCTGCTCACGGAGGCCAGGCGGTGCAGGAAGAGGATCAGCTCCTGGAGCACCTGGGATGAGCGTGGGGGTGGTAAATAAAGGGGATGGACCACAAGGCATCTTCAGCAGTGCTGACTACACACCTACTGTGTGCCGGGCTACTGCGGTGAACACAGAGTGAGGAAGTGAAGAGACAGGGATGGGGCTTCCCACAGAATCCGCCTGCCAATGCAGGGGACACAGGTTCAACCCCTGGTCCAGGAAGATCCCCCATGCCTCGGGACAGCTAAGCCCAGGCGCCACAACTACTGAGGCCGAGCTCTAGAACCCATGAGCTGCAACTACCAAAGTCCACACACCTAGAGTTTGTGTTGCACGAGAGAAGTCATCGCAATGAGAAGCCCACGCACCACAACGAAGAGCAGCTCTTACGTGCCACAACTAGAGAGAGCCCACACGCAGCCACAGAGACCCAGAGTGGTCTTAAGTAATACGCAAATTAATAAAAAGAAAATAAGCAGCTTGAAAACTCAGCATTAAAAGAGAGAGAGACAGGGATGGGGAGGTGTGAGGGCTTGGTGAAGTTGGAGAACCAAACAAACTGCAATGGGAAAGCCAAGAGGTGCCCTGGACCTGGGGTTGTGGGCCACTGACTACGCTGCCAACAGGTGTCGGGCATCTCTGGTTGTTTCTTCTCAGGCCCAGCTGTCCCAGAACCAGCTGTGGGGCTGGGTTTTGAGATGCTCAGGCCTCAAGCAGAGACACCTGAGGGCAAGGAGGGGGCCAAGAGGGAGCAGATGTGTGTAAGCCCACCACAGCGCTAAAACCTGGGGAGCAGCCAAAGGTGTGTGCTGCAAACATGCACTGCCTCCAGGACTCCAGTTCTCTGACCCCTTCCCAAGCCTTCAGTGCCCAGGAGCGCTCCAGGGCAGGCGGCTGTGATGGCCCCCACCCCCACCCCGCCTCCTTCACTCCCCTTTCCTCCACAGGCTCAGCCAGACAGGAGCCACTGAGGCTCTTCTTTGTTGTTGGATTTTTTGGGGCATTCATTTTTTTTTTTTTTTGGCTATGCCCCAGCATAGGGGATCTTAGTTCCCTAACCAGAGATTGAACCAGTGCCTCTTGTAGGGGAAGCACTACCTGAGGAAGTCTCCACTGAGGCTCTTAATGTAACATAAATATAACCTTTTATGTAACAAAAAGAGATGGCAAGTAAGATCACTTCTGGGCTTGTTTATCTAAGGAAACACAGGAAAGATACATAAATGAATACAAGTGGTTACCAAAAAGGGGCATGTTGGGGGGCACTGGGAAAACGGGACTCAGGTGGGAGTGAGAATTTTCAGTTTATACCTTGTTACACTGCTCTCATTTGTGAACTCTGAACAGTATGACCTTTTTAAAATATATATATAATTCAGTTTCAAACACAAAACCCAAACCAAGAGCACAAAGGCTCCATGGTGCCCCCCCCACCCAGGGTGGGGTGGAATGTCTGCCTTGCAAGAAGCTACCTGGCCTCCTCCCCACTCAGTATCTCCCCAGGGCGGGGTAGGGGTACCTCTCGGTCAGTGTTTGGGGACCGCAGGCAGGCCATGCAGGCGTCCATGGCTTCATGCCAGGGGAGCAGCAGTGCCTCAGGGAAATCCACCAGCTGCATCAGGATTCTGGGGAGCGTGGGGGCGGGGTGGGAGAAGAGAGATGCACAGTCAGGCTCAGAGACCCTTCTGCCCCGCCCCGCCCCGCCCCGCCCCACCGCACCCCCTCACCTCAGAACAGCCAGGTGCAGGGGCTTGTTGGCGGCAGGAGTGTCGAGGCTCCGCATGAGCACGAGGAAGGGCTGGGGCTGCCGCTGCAGCTGCAGGAGGAGGGGCTTGGCCTCTCCCTGCTGGGGCCCCTCTGAGCGGAACGCTTCCTCCAGATCTAGGAAGATTTTCCCAGCCGGACCGAAACCCTCTGCCAGACGCTGCAGTGGCGTGTTGGAGCCCTGAGTTGGGGCTTCTTTTGCTACAGGAGAGGGGAAGTCACAAGAGTTGGCCACTGTTAGTGACGGGAAAGGTCGGAAAAGGAGAGACACATTCGTAACTCTCCTGTCACTCTTCTAAAAATATTTTTGATTTTTTTGTTCCCCCTAAAAGTTAGGTTCTGGGGATCTCAGAGCTCTTAATGACAGCTTCATGACAAACTTTTTGTTTTCTTAAAATAGCAAGGGAGAGACTTCCCCAGCAGTCTAGCTCTGTGCTTCCACTGTAGAGGGCTGGGTTTGGTCTCTGGACAGGGAACTAAAATCTCAAAAGTTGCGAGGTGAGGGCCCCCTTCCAAAATAAAGCAGCAGAGCTTCCTATCCGCAAACAGAAGAGCATTTTCCAGAAGCATGCAATAATCTGTTTTTCCCTCCAGCAGAAAAAATTCAACGTGAGGACTTCCAGGGCTTCAAAATCTCTTGCGATGTTTGTGCTGTTTGGCTGTGCCTCTCACCTTGCAGGATCTTAGTTCCCCGACCAGGGATCAAACCCAGGCCACTGTAGTGAAAGTGCCAAGTCTTAATCACTGGACCGCCAGGGAACTCCCGCAACGTTCTAACCTTACATCCTCCTTCATTCTTTGGAGGGAGCACAACGTCTGCTTCTCCATTCACTGCTAATCTCAACATTTCAGACTCTTCCTAAAGTGCCATCGGTCTCAAGACAGGATTGCACAAAACCCAGCACAGACGTCTCTCCTGGGCTAACGCCCTTGGGCCACTATGCAGAGCTGCTGTCCATGTGGCACCCCACCTTCCACTCTGGCCGCGTCAGCTGATTCCTGAGGCTGGGCCCGGGCTTCCAGCAGGGACGGATGGGCCAGCTGCCCTGCCAGGGCCTCGGGCCCATACTTCCTGTAGACGCGGCAGTTGAGCAGGTCCCTGAGGGCGCTGTCGTCGAGTCGCTGTGGCAGAGCCAGCAGCAGGTCTTGGGCCAACTCTGTGGGCACGGCCAGTTCAGCCAGGATCTCGTCATCCAGAACCTGCCATCAGGGGAAACGCTCTCGCTGCAGGTGGCTCTACCCGCCCGCACAGGCGCTTGCCAGGGGATGGGTTCTCTGCATGCGCCTTCTCCACCCCGAACCTCTCATGGCAGGCTCCTCCCAAACAGTTTGCCAACCCCAAACATCCTAGACTCCTCCCCTGAAGCCCCTTACGCTGTCAGCCTCTGCTTCCCATCCCCAGCCTTCCACACCCCCCTAACACAGTCCGGCTCTACCTCCCCGTCCAGGTTCTCCTGAAGGATCTGGAGAACCTCCTGATGGTCAGGGCCGTCCAGCTTCTTGATGAAGAAGAGGAGCTCCCACCACTCGGCCTGAGTCAGGTGTTCACTCTCCTCAGTGTCCTCGTCCTCAGGCCACACGTAGGGCACAGCATAGAGCTCGGTCATGGGCTTCCAGCGCCAGGATGGCAGGGCTGTGGAAATGGGCCACAGGGCGCAGAGATGTCGCTGCCCGCCCCCACCGGACCACTGCTCCGAGCTGACCCCGGCTTCCTCTCTGGGCTCACCTGTGCCCACGGCTGCACTGACCGCTGCCCCCTGGTACTCATCCGCAGCCTCAACCATGTTCTCGATGTCTTCCTCAAAGCCCAGAATCTCCAGCATGTGCCAGTGCACCCAATAGGTGCGGCCTGTTGACTCCCACAGCACCTGGGGGAAACGGGAAAAATAGGGAAGGGGCCAAGAGGTTACCTAGTGACTGGCTATGACCTGATGATGAATGTGGACCCACAGCCCTCAGGGTGACCACCTGGCCAGGTTTGGAAAAACCTCCAAAGAGCAGAACACACGGTATATGGAGAAGCCACGTGAGCACGTAAAGGATGCCTTCTCTAAACGGGAACATCTTTCTTCTCTCCTATCCTTGGTGGCTTTTTTTTTTTTAGTATTTATTTATTTGGCTGCCCCGGGTCTTAGTTCCGGCATGTGAGATCTTCGATCTTCATTGCAGCATGTGGGAGCTTAGTTGCAGAGAGTGGGATCTAATTCCCAGACCAGGAATCAAATTGGGGCCCCCTGCATTGGGAACGTGGAGTCTTCATCACTGGACCACCAGGGAAGTCCCTATTCTTGGCAGCTTACGCCCCTGTACTTCCTCCTGGCCTTAACCACAGTCTTGCTGAACTTGACCTTTGGAACGGTCTCATTGTTACCAGGTTCTTCGTGGGAGTGAGTCTCCCTGACCTCAGAGTCTTCTACAGACAAATTTTCTCAGCCCTCCAAATGGCTCCTCTCTCAATCGCTGACTCCCTTTTACCCTCCCAAGCTTACTGAGGGTTTTCACTGTGAGTAGCATGCTGGAGCCCCCAGCATGAAGCGTGAAGCCCCAGCGATGCCCCACGCAGACAGACCCCCAGCGGTGGCCCTCCTCACCTGCACAGGGGGCACGCCATTGTTGCTCTGCCGGAACTCGCCCTCGTCGCCCGCGCTGATCTCCTCGTAGTCATCCAGCATCCGCACTCGCATGCCCGGCTGCAGCGCATCCCGCACATACAAGGCATAGGTATTACCACTTGCGAACTCAGAGCGAGGTCGAAACCTCCTTGACCTCCTGCGGGAAGGCAAGGCCTGGGCAGGTGGGAGCCCTGGGCCCTCATCCACCAGCTGGGGCTGGAAGATGGAACCGGAGGGCTGTCCCGAGGGCCCCTGTCTGCTCCAGACCTGGTCCCAGCGCATGGCCTGCACCAGCTCTGAGATCAGCGTGCCCATGGCCATGCTGAACTCCAGCTCCAGGCGACCCCTCTCCCCACTCAGCTCCTCAGGAGTGGAGTTCGGGGCTCCTGGTTCCGCAGCAGTGTCATTCAACTGATCCAGGAGGAAGGTGACATGCAAATAGCGCTTCACCAGGGAGAAGAGCAGCCTTCCTGGGACCTGCAGGACACAAACTCTGGTCTACACTTACCTTGTTCCAGCTTTCTCTCCACACTGTCCTCTGAGGGCAGGTGCAAAGGCCCGGTCCCCAGGTTTTGTCCACAGCTCCCTCCCAATACTCCCCACAGAATACCTGTGGCAGCTGAATGCCCTCAAAAGACATCGGGTGTTCAGAGAGCGTGGCCTGTGCAAACAGTGCCAGCAGAGCACAGCGGCTGTCAAAATCCAGGTGTTTCTCAATGGCCTCTTGCTGGCTTAGTGAGAAAAGGATCTGGGTCCGGGTCCCTGGAACCCACATTCCAATCAGTAACAGCTCCTAACCTCGTCCTTCCCAGACCCCTCTTGTGGACCCTTTACTCTTAGTTCACACCTTTGCTGCCACACAGCAGAATGACACGATTTGCTGCTTTGCTCCAAAAGCCAAAGCTTACTATATTATTCTACCTTATTACTGCCTCATCTGCAAAAATTTAAGTCTAAACTCTTCCTCCGCCTAGGAAAACAGTTAATAGGAGGTTCTTGAAGATTCAGTCTTCCCTTTCTGCAGAGATGTCCACACTCACCTTCCCACCTCCCTCCCTGCAATGTAAAGAGAAGGGTCACAGAATCATTTACATACTGCTGAGATCAGGGGCGCCTATCATAGGGCCCTGTGAGATGTTAAGCTGACCCAGCCCCTTTCCAGCTCCCCTTTCCTCCCCACGCTGCCCCTCACCAGCATCATGGGAGGCCAGGGCTTGAATCATCCGGCCTGCGCTCCAGCGAATCTGATAATCGGGACTGCTAAGCATGTGCATGAGCAAGTCCAGGACCCTTGGGTCCTTGAAGACCCCGGTGAGGGGCTCAATGCTGGCGTAGGCACTGAGCACGTGGACAGTGTGGAGCAGAGGAGCGGGAGGAATGGTGCCCACACATTCCTCCAGCTGCCGAAGCGCCCTCTGAATCAGAGACTTCACGTCAGTTTCCATCTCCCCCAGCACGGATTTGTCCAGCGCTCCAGCCTCTCCTGCTGTCTCCTGGGAGGGCCCGATGACCTGGCCGTCCTCGCCCAGCATCTTGTGGCAGTTGGCATAGATTTCGTCATTGGACATCCATAGCAGGATGTGCTCAGCCTTGCAGTCCACGTGGTTGGAGCCCCCTTCCCCGTCATCCCCACGCCGGAGGATGAGCCAGCGGATCTGGTACTCAGGATGCCCATCATGGCCCACTCGCTGGCGGATCAGCTCCTCTGGATAAGCGTGCAAGCCGGGCCCCAGGGGCACCCTGAATTCCCTGTAACGGAGTTCCCCCACCATCTTGGCACCTGGCAACACAAGGGAAAGAGAACAGGCAAGCTAGAGTGAGAAGTCAGAAAATCAAGGACATCCAGGAGTTGGGACAGCAAATATGGCAACAGCTGTCAGGCTGGGTGGGGTGAAGCAGGGTCCAGGAGTTGCCTGCTCTAGGCTGGGTGGGGCCAGGCCTAAGCAGAGAATACCCGGGAGTTTGTTCTGAAAGAACTCAAAATTGGCGGGCTAAAAGGAGAGTCCAAGGCCCGGAGTGCAGCATGGAGGGAGCTCCTTTGGAGCAGTGGGGAGGGGACAGTGGGGGCAGGGAAGCCTTGGAATTAAAAGTGAATCCCAGGGCCCTGGACAGGCGGCAGCGGACCTGGGAAGGGGGTATGTGATGCCCAGAGGGATGTGTGTTTTGGGGTGTTGAGGATCGAGAACAGAGTGTGTATGCAAAGGGGTGGTAGTAGCTCTAATGGCTGAAGCACGGGAGAGTCTGCAGGAACAAGAGATCCCGAGATCTGGTGATGGAGTGAGGGCGCAGGGCCGGACGGGCTGGGAGGAGGGGCTGGTGGGCTGAAGGCACCCAAGGCTAGAGGCACTGGAGCATCAAGGTCGGTGGGGGCGACGTGAGGACCCGAACAGTGTGCACAGGAGAACTGATGGGTGAGGGGCGCGCGGTTTCGGGGGACCAGGATGGAAGGCCGAAGAAGCCAGGGGCGCGCGGCAAGGTCCGGGGGTAAGGGGCTAGGCCAAAGAAACCAGGATTCCGAGGCGCAGCGGGATGGGGGACTCGAAGCCCGGGGGTGGGGGGCTGGGGGTGAGTGGGCGGAAGGAAACCCGGGCTCGGCGGGGGGGCGCCGCGGGGGCTCGGGCCACCTCAGAAGTCGATGGGGGTCCCAACGCGAGGCCTGTCCTTCGCCGAGCTAGGAACGCGGCACAGACGATGGCGGCGGCGCTGGCAGAGATTTGGGCTCCGCCTGGGCCCCCCGAAGGGGTCGAGGCGGAGAGGCGGGAGGGGGCGTGTCTCCGCAGGCCTGGAGGCCGCAGGGGGCGTGGCGCGCGGGCCCGAGCCCCCGGGGGCCCTGGCGGCCGTCAGCGCCCCACCCGCGCGCAGGTCCGCGGCCTCCCGGGCCCGAAAGGGCGGGGCCCGTCCCCCACCCGCCCGCCTCTGGGAGCCCGGCCGCCCGCCTGCCCCGAGCCGCCGCTCATTTCCGCCGAGCAGGGCGGAACACTGGGGGCCCCTGGGGAGCGCCGGGGCGGAGCCGCCGGTGCCACCTCGGCGACGCACGGCGCCTCCTCTCCGGCACCGCCCTTTCCTCTTCCTTTTGGTCCCCCTCCTTCTGCCACCGGAAGTACCTGCCCCTCTAACCAAAGTCAGAACTGGAGACGACTTTGGAGGTCATTTACTCCCTCTCCGTGACATATAGTGGGATTGAGGCCAGGGGGCGGCTGGAAGTGAGACGGGGGGCCGGCCCCAGTCCTCGCCCTATATTTTCCTTTCTCCTCCCCCAACGGTTGTTCACTTCCGTCCCCTCCAACACCTGTCCAGTAATGTACCATCCTCCCCAGAAAAACCAGAAACGTTAAAAAAAAAATAGGGGCCATTTTATTAGAGTCCAGGAATATCAGTTTTGGGCAGCAGCTGAGGGCAGCTTCACGTAACTCTTCATGGGGGGCAGCGGCCGGATCTTTCGGCCTGCCCAGCCCCCCTTGCGGTGCCATCGCCCACTGTTCGGCCTCTTTCCCAGCCAGCGGTTCCGCCCAGCCTTGCCGATGACCCGTTTGTTGTGGTCAACGTTGGAGACTCGGCCCACTGTGGCTGTGCACGTCTCCAGCACCTGATGCAGAGAGCAGATGGAGGGGAATGCACCATGCGGGGAAAGAACCTGACACGTTGAGGGTAGGGACTCTGGGGAACTTCTCAAACTCAAGGAGAGAAAGGGAGAAAATACGGGAAAAGCACAACATAACTGAACCCGAATGCAGGTCCTACAGTAGTTGAGAATGAAAGGCACTGCTCCCTACTGCCAGCCCGACAAGGCACACCTGGTCACATGGCAAAAAGGACAGACCTAGCTCCAGGCACTTCCCAACATAAAACACCTGGGAACTATCCTGGACAGGTAAGGTACATTCCAAAAAATTCCTCCTGTACTGACCCCTCCCACCCCCACCATGCACCTGCATCTGCCTCTTAGAGGGCAGCTGGATAATGGCTGTCCCGTTCACCTTCCGTAGCAGCACGCCACAGGTCCCTGGGGAAGGGAAGAAACAGCTGCGACCCTCCACAAAGCAGGAGGTGGGAGCCACCACCCCACACACTGCCCTTGTTTTCCCTTTGAGGAGTAGAAACAGTGAAGCAGGAGGCATATGTGGTTTTAGGTCAAAAACACAACCACCTCTTCAGCCTTGTTTTCCCTCTTTTTCTCTGCCAGTGGACGAGATGTGGGCCCATGGGTTCAGAGAGCTGCAACCTCAAGTACCCCCTGGCCTTTCAAACTGTAAGATCCCAACAAGTTCCTTTCTTCATACCGGCAGCTCGGATATACTGGGCCCCGCGGCCTGGCTCACTCTCCACATTGTTGATGAGGGTCCCCACTGGCAAGGCCCCAAGAGGATGGGCGTCCCCTTCCCGAGCAGCAACTAAAAGACAGAATTTCGTCAGCACCAGCACCCTTGAGCCTCTCAGCCCACACACATCTGGTGGCCATCACTCACCTGCCATTCGGCCTATGTGGTCAGAGTTCAGGATTGTGTCTCCAGCCTTCATGTTTTCTGTGGCAATGATCCAGCGTTTCCGGTTGCCCCCAGCAACCAGAGCTATGTCTGCTGACCTGTGCAGAGTGAGGGACAGGTAAGCAAACCACCTAGGCAGCCTCACATCTCCTGAAAAGCCACAGAGCAGTCAGCCAGCCACACCACCACTTCACATCCCAAACTTGCCTACAGGGATCATAGCGGACAACTATGACCTTCTCCTCAAAGGGTCCTGGCTTGGATTCCTGCTCAGGCCGGAACCGCAGAAAGTCAATCATTCGATAACGCTGCTTGTGGCCCCCGCCAATACCATGCACCTGGATACGGCCTGTGGTCAGGATAGCACAGGATCATGACCAGGTCAGATGAGTCAGTTCCCAACACTGGGAACAGACACATCCTAGGCAGAGGGCAGTGCTTTCCCAACATTACAACACAAGCAGAAAATGATTAAAATTTGCATAGCACAATGGGGTAAGTGGGAGTGAACACCCACGTGGAACCTGGTAAAAACACAATTACAGGGGGTGCTTCCCTGCTGGCTCAGTGGTAAAGAAGCTGCCTGCCAATGCAGGAGACAGGAGTTTGATCTCTGGTCTGGGAAGATGCCACATGCTATGGGGCAACTAAGCCTGTGTGCCACAACTATTGAGCCTGTGCTCTAGTGCCTGGGAACTGCCACTACTGAGCCCACATGCTTCAACTACTGAAGCTGGAGCGCCCTAGAGCCCGTGCTCCACAAGAAAAGCCAAGTGGCCCCAGCTTGCCACAAGCAGAGAAAAATCCTGAGCAGCAACAAAGATCCAGTACAGCCAAAAATACTTTTTGAAGGGTGTGCAGGAAAATGTCATGGAACTTCCTGAGTATGTCCAGTTTTCTTCCATTACCTACCTTTAGGAGCACCGGCTCTTTATGTTGTTTTCTATTCTATTCTCTCACTCTTACACACATACTACATGCAGGAGGAGTCCAATAAATGCTTTTTAACTACATTCCTCTGCCTGTATCAAAATACAGGCCAAGGGTCCTACCATGTTTTTGCTCTTTACTGCTGAAATCTTCTTGCCCTTGTTCTTACCTGTGTGGTTTCGGCCCCCAGACTTCCTCATCTTTACTGGCATAGTGGTATACTTCGTACGACTCTTCCAGGACACAAACTTAGCACTAAGGGCCACAGAGGTAAGGAGTGGGCGCCTGGGAAGCAACATCGACGCAGAGGGCAGCTGAAGGAGGACATTGTTTGTCACCTAGAAATAAACAGAAATCTTTTTCACTTGAAAGCTAATTGAAGGAGAAGCCTCAGAGAGCCAAGGGAGAGGGCACAAAGTTTAGCTTGTGGCTTCCTTCCTCCTGGAAGCGTCCCAGACCAGCTACCCCAAAACTCTACCCTTCACAAATACCAGTTCAGAATGCTTATCTAGGTGCATGTGTGTTGATCACCTCTCCTCATCTGATCCTCTCACCTCTGAAGTATTTCTTCAATGGAATGTTCTCCCCTTGGTGCATCTTCTTCCAAATTTGCCTCAAAACTCTCCTCTAAGAAACTTTTCCTTCCTTAAACAACTACCTTCTCCAGCGCTGGTTAATTCCTATATATCTATGTACCACCATCAGCACCAATGCCTTCTGCCCATTTTGCTGCATGTTTCTGAGAATTTTCCAAATATGAATGTAGGGGAGAGATCATTTATGTCTTGTTCCCTACTGTTTTCTCAGCATTTACACAGTAGGTTGGTTTGGTTTTGAATTTGAAGTACACATCTGCCAAACTCTACCATCAGTCTGAAAGGTCCAGAGAGGGTAAGACTAACTTTCCTGTAATCACTAGTTACCCAGGTCAACAAATTGGCACTTGCCATGGGTGCTTGCCATCTACCTCTACAAGGATTAAATCATGTGCTGCGGCAGTTGCTGACCTCCAACACCCCCTGACGGAGCTCAGGATGGAGAGCAGAAATGAGGCACCTGTGTTCCCAAAAACCTGGCATGACAGATCTTCAGATAATTAGATATTCTTGGAAGCTGATTTTTATGAGCCCAATTCTTTTATCTCTTCTTATCGAGAAAAACACTAAAATTCTTCATGCTGACAACTGTTTCTCGTGACTAGCAGAAGCTTCACAAAACCAGCAGAAACATTTAAAAAAAAAAAACCTGTGCTTGATTGCAGCCCACTCCCCCTTTACCAAAATCACATACATACTGTCCTTCCCTTCTGCCTCTCTGGAGCAGTTTCTCAGAGCTATCTGGGGTGTCATCTCCTGGGCTGCAGTCCTCACATTTCCCCAAATAAAACAACTCTCATGACATGCATTTTTTTAAGTCGACACCCTTGGGAACTTTGTGATATCTTCATGTTAGTCTCCAATTCTCGGTTATCTTGACCTTAATTCCATAATCTCAGCAGTAACTCATCCTTAATGGTTATAATAATGGTTAAGAGTCCCGGCTCTGAAACCAGACTGCCTAGCTCCAATGGTTGGTGTATGACCTTGAACTACTGATGTATTCTCATATATAAACTGGGACTGATAATAACTGTAAATGGTTAAAAGGGATTCACTTATTTAAAACGTTTATTATGCTTGGCTTATAAGAAGACAATAAATGTAAGTTACTGAAACTTGTGCTTTTGTCTACAAATCACTTCACCTCCAATATCTCGTTTGAGGACTCCAGTGACCCTGTGAGATAGCAACACTTAGGAAGGAGAAAGCTGAGGCTGAGCGTGACTTATTAAAGGTCACGGGCCGATGTGACTCCTAATCAGACTCTAATCTCCCACCTCGATTCTCCTGGAGGCCCCTCTCCGGCAGCCGGAGTGGAAACAACTACATTCCCGGGTAAGATGGATTACCTGGGCGGCCGGGAGCAGGCTTGGGCCGGGGACGGCGGCAATCCGGGGGGTCAGGCTCAGTGAGCCAAGAGCGCGGGTCACTACCCGCAGGGCCATGAGTTTGGCCAGATTCGGGCGTGCTCAGGACGCCACCATCACCTTTAGCCTGGCCGCCTGGCGCTGCTGGATGACGCTAACAGGTCCCCCGTGCCGTCGCCCCAACATGACGTAAAAAGAGGCGGGCCGAGAACCCGACACAAAGCAAGACACACACCTCCTTTCCTTCCTGAGCATAGTATAGCCAATCCCGGAGCGACTCTTGGGTCGCGTGACTAAGGAACAGGTCCCGCCCCTCGGAGCCGTCAAAACAATTGCCTCGAGCGGCAGCCATGATAGATTTAAAGGGGCAGTACCGGCAGGAGCGGCAGCCAGACCAGACTGCGGGTGAGTCTTTGAGGGTACCTCTGGGGCTGAGAGTTGAGGTCCCGCTACCTCTTTGCTGCATTCCCGGAGAGATGAACAAATGAGCCCCTCGGACTGAACTCACAGAACTCCAGACTCAAAAACTCCGCCCCCCGCGATTCTTCCCGCCCCTCGGCATCCAGACAGACGGACAGACGGCCTGCCCCGCCCCCTGTCTACCGACTGACTCAGAAACCTCGGGATTGTCAGGCCCCAGGTCTTTGCCCGCGGCGTGGACCTCGGTCGCCCACCCGCATCTTCTGCCGGCCCATTTCTCTCTATCCCCACCCTGGGCCTCAGGGCAGGTCGACAGCCTGGGACACTTCTCCACCGCAGTCCCAGGCCCGGGAGATCAACTCCCAGCACCGCGTTTCCCTGCTATTCCGCAGCTGCTCACGGACCTGCCATTTTCCCCTGCATCATCGGGCTTCTGGGAGTCACCCTAAGGTGACTCCTTTCAGAGTCTGTTAGTATGTGGTCATAATAGCACAAAGCCATAGAAGTGACTGGGCTAGGAGTGACCAGGTCTTCCTTCTCACCCGTTCCCAGACACGCCCCTTGCCGCAGGTCTCAGATTAAATCTCACTCCCTTCTTGGGAGAAAATAGCTCCCCAGGCTTGGAGTGGGAGGTTGGCTTGGGGAAGGAGGAGGGACGTTGGTCGTCTTTGAAGACCTGTAGGCAAGGGAGGGAGGGCGCTTGTCCTGGGTGGGGCTCCATGCCAGGTCCTCTGGGTGGCTGTGAAGTGGTGAGGGAAGGGGTGGGAACGCTGGACTTCTGGACTTTGGGCAGGGCAGATCCTTCTGGGTCCCTGGCTGCTTGAACAGAGTTTCTTCCGGGCTCCTGCCTGAACGCCACAACCAAGGGCTCTATACAGGTAAGAAGACTTCAAAGATGAGAAGCAAGGCCCTTTTGAGGAAGTAGGAAGACAGCCTGGAAGAAACAGAGCTGACCAGGCATGGAGATGCTGGGCTTAGCCCCGCGGGTGACTCAGCCTGAACACCTTGAGACTCTAGGCCCCTCTCATCTGGGTCCTGCAGCTCCTCTCTTTTTCGTCTCCCTCGCTGTCTTGATTTAACTTTGAAACTTATTCCTTCCCCTTTTTGGAAAACACTGCAGTATTTTCTGCATACCTTCTGCCTGCTTTAACTCCATTGCCTTTGCAGCTCTATCAGACACCCTCCGTGTTGTCTATGGTGCTGTCTCTCCTGATTCATTTTCCTAACCCAAACTCTCTCTTCTCCAGGTCCTTTGTTGTTGTTTTTAATTGTGTTAATTCTAAATCCTGCTGCTACTTCTCTGCACCTTTGTTCTTTCTACAGTTTTTCTTCTTTCAAGTCAATTCCTTTCCCTCTGTCTTTCCCACAACCTTAGCTTTGTGTCTAGTGTTGTTACAGGCTGTCTGCTCACTGGCCACTCTCCCTCCAATTAAACTTCAGGGTCCCGCTACCCCCACCCCTGCTATGGTCTCTTGTCCCTTCACTTGGATCCCTACCACCCTCTAATCAAGGCGCACAGCCACTCTTTCCTAATCTTTATCCCAGCTGAGCTCTGTTATTTCTCTGTAGCCCAGGCAAGGTCCCCCGGCCAGGATGTCGGGCCTGGTGTTGGGACAGCGGGATGAGCCTGCAGGGCACCGGCTCAGCCAGGAGGAGATCCTGGGGAGCACCCGTCTGGTGAGCCAGGGGCTGGAAGCTCTCCACAGTGAACACCAGGCTGTGCTGCAAAGCCTCTCCCAGACCATCGAGTGTCTGCAGCAGGGTGGCCATGAAGAAGGCCTGGTACATGAGAAGGCCCGGCAGCTGCGCCGTTCCATGGAAAACATAGAGCTGGGGCTGAGTGAGGCCCAGGTGAGCAGGAGGAGGTGGTGCCAAGTGGCCCTGGGTAGATGGAGGAGCAGTTTTCTGATTGGAGCTTTCGGGTTGTTTGGGATCCTCTTGTCCTAGCCGCTTGGATTCATTCACCCAATAAATATGTATTAAGTTTCTACCACGTGCCAGACACTACTGTCCAGATACATCACTGAATAAGAACAACCATAAATCTTGGCCATCTTGGAGCTTACATTCTAGCTGGGAGAGGCAGGCTTTAGACAAATAAATAAATGATTCAGTATGCCAGAGTGATAATCGTTAAGGACAAAAGGATAAAAATCAAGCAAGGAAGGGGGTTGGGGTGTACGGGGAGAGGATGCAGTTTTAGATAGGGTGGCCAATAGGAGCCTCACTGAAAAGGTGTCATTTGAGCAAAGAATTGAAGATGAAGGAACGAGTCACACAATAAATGGGGGAAGAACATCCGAAGCACCGTGCAAAGGCCCCGACCTGGAGCCTTACCGGTGAGTTCAGTGAAAGGCCCGCGTGGCTGCTGGACTGTGAATACGGGGAAGCAAAATAGAAAATGAAGTTGAAGAGGCAGTTGGGGTGGGGACAGATCACGTGGAACTGTAGGCCATCATAAGGACTCGACTTTACTGTGAGTGAGATGGAAGCTATTGGAATGTGTTGACCAGAGGAGTAACGTGGTCTAACATTTTGAAAAGATTGTCATCTGGCTGCAGGGTTGAGAACAGACTCTAGGGGAACAGGGGCAGAAACAAGGAGACCAGGGAGGAGGCAATTACCGTAATCCAGCTGGGAATTGATAGTGGCTTGGCCCAGGCTAGCCCTGGAAGTGGTGAGAAATTTGATTCAGGGTATGTTTGGAAGGTAGACTCATCACTACCCCACCCTACCTCCGGGTCTTGCCGGCTCCCCTCCCGCCTACCCCTCAACTCTCCTAGCCGGAGCCCAGCGCTCACAGGATGTGCCCACCTAGGTGATGCTGGCTTTGGCCAACCACCTGAGCACAGTGGAGTCGGAGAAACAGAAGCTGCGGGCACAGGTCCGGCGGCTCTGCCAGGAGAACCAGTGGCTCCGGGACGAGCTGGCCGGCACCCAGCAGCGGCTCCAGCGCAGCGAACAGGCCGTGGCTCAGCTGGAGGAAGAGAAGAAGCACCTGGAGTTCCTGGGGCAGCTGCGGCAGTACGACGAGGATGGGCACGCTGCGGTGAGCATGCGCAGGACAGCTGGGCGTCACCACACGCACAGGGCCGTGGCTGCGTCATCCTCTCGAGGACCAGCAGCCCTGCCCGATCTGCCCCGACCTGGCAGGATTCAGGTCCTGACCCCAGCTCCAGAGGACAGCAAGGGATAAGCCAGTCACTCGTTCAGTCAAAATTTGATTAAATGACTGCTATGTGTCAGGCGCACTCTGCTGGGGTGCAACAGTGAACAGGATAAAGTTCCTGCTCCCATAATAATAGATTTTTGGCATTTGGACAGTTCCAATTTAGAATCCTAAGCGCTGTAGGTGGGGAAAACACAGCCCAGTCGAGCAAGTCCTAAAATTTGCTCTCGAAATGTATGGAATTTAACCTTCACGCAGCAGGCATTTATATTTCTCTGTGCCTTAGGCAAGGCAAGATATGTGTCAGATCTGAGAAGCTACAAAACAGTTCCTGCCTTCTCGAGCTTATAATGTAGCTGTAGGAACAAGGCTTACGTGTGAGAACATGTATGTGACAACCCAAAGCAGCCAGTGCCCTGTGCTGAAGGAGAGGTTCAGGCAGTGTGGGAGGAGTCCCAAGGAGATAGGTTCGTAGGGGCCGGGATGGATTGAAAGATTCACAGAGGAGGCGGGGTAAAGGGATGGGTAAGCTTTAGGTTGGATTATTTTATTTAACTGGATTAGGAATTGGGGTGGATTTTGATGGTCTATGAGGGAGAAGGGGGAGCTCTCTAGACCAGGTGTGTGTGTGTGTGTGTGTGTGTGTGTGTGTGTGAGTGAGTCGTAAGGCACCAAGGCTGGAAAAGCGGCCTGACCCAGGGACAGAGGGATGATTTGACAGTGGGTCACCCTGGTGAAGCTGGGCAGGAGAGTTGGAAGTGTTTGTACAAGGCTACAGTGCTTGTTGGGGTGAAGCGTTTTTGCCTGGTATGATAGCAGGTTGACAGAACTGGGCATTACGTCCAGAACAAGCGGTGGCAGATGATGGACGCTAGGCAGAGCTAGACACTCTGGGTACGAGTCAATAAGATAGGACACACCCCTGCCCTCAGGGGAGACCGGACAGACATGTAATCAGCGTAAACACATGGGGATCAATGCAGGACTATAATTACCAGAGTCGAGGGAGAGAGAGATGGCGGGTGAGGGTACTTAGGAAGGAAACTCTCTGGATATGAAGGAACGGAAAGTCATGAGATTTTGGCTGAAGCGTCTCTTTGGAGTTTTTTGTTGTTGTTGTTTTGTTTTTGGCTGCACTGCATGGCTTGAGGATTTTAGTTCCCCAACCGGGGATCAACCTGTGCCCCTTCCAGCAGAAACTTAGAGTCTTAACCACTGGACTATCAGAGAAACCCCCATCTTTGTTTTTTTACGAACACGAGAGGCCTAGGCTTGGCAGAACAGATGCTGGCCTTCCCAGGGGCAGGGACAGCGACAGGGAATTTGTCCTAGACCCCACCTGTCAATGATGTCACGGTTTAGAGGGGGCTTGAAGAGGCTACCAGGGCTATCTCATCTCAGACATGCTGCTGCTTCCCTTCCAGGAGGAGAAGGAAGGTGATGCCTCCAAGGATTCCCTGGATGACCTCTTCCCCAACGAGGAGGAAGAGGACCCCAGCAATGGCTGTGAGTCTGCCTCTGGAGTTGGAGGGTGAAGTGGGGGCAGCAATGGGGCTGGTGAACACAGGATGCTCACCATCCAGGAATGGCTTATGCACTGCCTCTGGAGATGGGCTAGGGACCAGTACTTTGATTCCCTCAGCTTCCCCCTTATTCGTCAACATTTATTAAGCACGTAGCCCATGCCAGGCACTGTGCCGGGCCCCAGGGAGTCCAAGATGAGAACGACATGAGTCTTGCCGGTAAGGAGCTCACTCAAGGCTGGGAGAGTGCCCCTGGAGTGAAGAGCATGAACTCCTCACGGGAAAAGACCAGGTCTTTCTTACCTTTGTATCCCTGGTGCCAGCCTTCCTCAGGATTTCTGAGTAGTTGTTTTTTTTTTAATTGCGCTGGGTCTTTGTCCTTGTGCGCCGGCTTTCCCTAGTTGTGGCCAGTCAGGGCTGCTCTTCGTTGCAGTGCTTGGACTTCTCATTGCAGTGGCTGCTCTTGCTGCGGGGCACAGGCTTTAGGCACATGGTCTTCAGTGGTTGCAGCACTCGGGCTTTAGAGTCAGGGCTCAGTTGTTGTGGGGCATGGACTTAGTTTCCCTGTGGCATGTGGAATCTCCCCAGACCAGGGACTGAACACGTGTCCCCTGCACTGGCAGCCAGATTCTCATCCACTGTACCACCAGGGAAGTCCATTGAGTAGTTTGTTGAATGAATGAATGAGTGAGTGAACAAATGGGATTGTGATGGGCACAGAGGCAAAGAGGTGAGCAGAGCAGTAGCAGTTGAGGGACTTCCCTAGTGGTCCAGTGGCTAGGACTCTGAGCTTTCACGGCTGTGGGCCCAGGTTTGATCCCTGGCTGGGGAACTAAGATCCTGCAAGCTGTGGTGGAGCCAATAAAATTTTAAGAAAAGAAAAGAGTAGCAAATTGAGGCAGGTCTCTTGGCTGGCAGGGAGCCTGGTGGGGGTTGGTCACAGGCAGGGAGAATGACCTTAATGGGGAGGGGCGGGCGGACAGTGGAGGGAGAGCTGGTGTCATCTGAGGGAGTCTCTGTCGTCTTCTGCGATGGGGTAGTGTCCCGTGGCCAGGGCGCCCAGCACAGTGGCTATGAGATCCCGGCGAGGCTGCGGACACTGCACAACCTGGTGATCCAGTACGCAGCCCAGGGTCGCTATGAGGTGGCTGTGCCGCTCTGCAAGCAGGCGCTGGAGGACCTGGAGCGCACGTCTGGCCGCGGCCACCCCGACGTGGCCACCATGCTCAACATCCTGGCTCTGGTGTATCGGTGAGTGCTGCGTCCTCTCAGGAGCCTGCCTCCAGGCATTGTTCCACCTTGACCCGCCTCTGGCTCTCATTCCTCCTCTCCACAGGGCACCTCTTCTCCCCCCCACCAGGGGGCTTCCTTGTCTCATGCTTTTACACCTGAGCCCTTGACCTCAGAATCCTCACCCCTCGGGCTTTTGGCTTCTCCTGTCTCTCCTCTGGGGAGGGTCTTTTTCTCTGTCTCTGTCTCTTGCGTCCTGTGCCTTTGGCCTCCTCCAGGCATGGCCACTCTCTGGGGGTGGGGTGAACCCCTCTCACTGCTCCCACCAGGCTTCCTGTCTCCTCATGGCGGGGCTAGCCCCTAAATGTACCTTAGCTGTCCCGAAGGGAAGGAAGTACGGAGATGGCTCAGCGGCAGAGTTTGGGCTAACCCCTTGTCACTTCTGTGCTCTTACAGGGACCAGAATAAGTACAAGGAAGCTGCGCTCCTGCTCAATGATGCCCTCAGCATCCGGGAGAGCACCCTGGGCCGGGACCACCCCGCTGTCAGTACTCCTTGCCCTCCTTGCCCTGTGCTTCCTCCGCTTGTCCTTCTGCTGCCCTCAGCCCACTCCCCGGGGGTCTCAGGAGCGAGGCGTGGGGACTCTTTTCTCCTACTGTCCACTCATCGCAGTGGTTCTCAGCTCTCTCAGACCCAATATCTTCTTTTTAAAGAAAATTTTAATGGCAAAATAATTGCTTTCCAGTGTTGTGTTAGTTTCTGCTGTACAAAGGCATGAATCAGCCATATGTATACATATATCCCCCTTCCTCTTGAGCCTCCTTCCCACCCCTTTAGGTCATCACAGAATACACAACTGAGTTCCCTGTGATGACTCCCTCTTATAATGAATATTTTCCTGAAATTTAACTCATATAATGTAACCTACCTACCTGTATAATTTCCTCAAAAGTTGAATGATACTCTATTAATATGAGAGAAACAAACTAAAATATAATAAGATATATAATACTTTACAGTAAAGCAAAAATATAGTAACAGTTGTGTTGAGTACAGCAATGTTAGAAGACACAGTAGTCTGATATACAATGAATGAAAAAATTTAGATATGAAAGTCGCTCAGTCGTGTCCAACTCTTTGTGACCCCATGGCCTATGCAGTCCATGGGATTCTCCAGGCCAGAATACTGGAGTGGGTAGCCTTTCCCTTCTCCTGGGGATCTTCCCAACCCAGGGATCGAACCCAGGTCTCCTGCATTGCAGACAGATTCTTTACCAGCTGAGCCACAAGGGAAGCCCTTTAGATGTAGAAGAAGTAAAACTAGTAAGTCTTTTATGTAAAAGTATGTACTAGGAATGCAAAGTCAAGTGGGCCTTAGGAAGCATCACTGTGAACAAAGCTATTGGAGGTGATGAAATTCCAGTTGAGCTATTTCAAATTCTAAAAGATGATGCTGTTAAAGTGCTGCACTCAATATGCCAGCACATTTGGAAAACTCAACAGTGGCCGCAGGACTGGAAAAGGTCAGTTTTCATTTCCAATCCCAAAGAAAGGCAATGTCAAAGAATGTTCAGAGTACTGCATAACTGCTCTCATCTTACAGGCTAGCAAACTAATGCTCAAAATTCTCCAAGCCAGGCTTCAACAGTACCTGAACTGAGAACTTCTAGATGTTCAAGCTGGATTTAGAAAAGGCAGAGGAACCAGAAATCAAATTACCAACATCCATTGGATCATAGAAAAAGCAAGAGAGTTCCAGAAAAACATCCACTTTATTAACTATGCCAAAGCTTTTGACTGTGTGGATCACAACAAACTGTGGAAAATTCTTCAAGAGATGAGAAAACCAGACCACCTTACCTGCCTCCTGAGAAATCTGTATGCAGGTCAAGAAGCAACAGTTAGAACCAGACATGGAACAATGGACTGGTTCCAAATTGGGAAAGGAGTACATCAAGGCTGTATATTGTCACCCTGCTTATTTAACTTCTATGCAGAGTACATCATACAAAATGCTGGGCTGGATGAAGCACAAGCTGAAATCAAAAGATTGCTGGGAGAAATATCAATAACTTCAGATAGCAGATGACACCACCCTTATGGCAGAAAGCGAAGAACTAAAGAGCCTCTTGAAAGTGAAAGAGGAGAGTGAAAAAGCTGGGTTAAAACTCAACATTCAAAAAACGATGATCATGGCATCTGGTCCCATCACTTCATGGCAAATAGATGGGAAAACAATGGAAACAGTGACAGACTTTATTTTCTTGGACTGCAAAATCACTGAAGATGGTGACTGCAGCCGCGAAATTAAAAGATGCTTGCTCCTTGGAAGAAAAGCTATGACCAACCTAGACAGCATATTAAAAAATAGACATTACTTTGCCAACAAAGGTCCGTCTAGTCAAAGCTATGGTTTTTCCAGTGGTCATGTATGGATGTGAGAGTTGGAATATAAAGAAAACTGAGTGCTGAGGAATTGATGCTTTTGAACTGTGGTGTTGGAGAAGACTCTTGAAAGTCCCATGGACTGCAAGGAGATTCAGCCAGTCCATCCTAAGGGAAATCAGTCCTGAATATTCACTGAAAGGACTGATGCTAAAGCTGAAACTCCAATACTTTGGCCACCTTATGAGAAGAACTGACTCATTGGAAAAGACCCTGATGCTGGGAAAGATTGAAGGCAAGAGAAGAAGGGGATGACACAGGATGAGATGGTTGGATGGCATCACCGACTCGATAGACGTGAGTTTGAGCAAGCTCTGGGAGTTGGTGATGGACAAGGAAGTCTGGCGTGCTGCAGTCCATGGGGTCACAAAGAGTCGGACACGACTGAGCAACTGAACTGAACTGAGCTGATGTACTAGGAAAAGGACAGAGTAGGAGTTCCCTGGTGATCCAGCGGTTAGGACTCCGTGCTTTCACTGCCAAGGGCCTGGGTTCAATCCTTGTTCAGGGAACTAAGATCACACAAGCTGCATGGTGCAGCCAAAGTAGTAGTAATAGTAGTATCAACAATAAATAAATTTTTTAAAGTTAAAAATGACATAGCAGAAACATTGGCATATATAAGATTAAAATCCAGTGTTGGATTAAGTAATAATAGACCAGGTTTCTTTGTGACAAGAGAAAGAGAAATGACTTTAAATAGGGTCAGCATGTAAAACAAACGCTAGGTGTGTCAAAGGGAAGAAGACGAGACATAAGGTATTTTTGAAAATGAGCTGGCTGGAAAAGAATTCCTTGTGTTATGACATGTGATAGGGAAGGATGATGTGTCTCAGGAAGCATAACTCCTGTCTTGATATCCCACCAAGTGTCAAAGCTTATATTTAGTGTTTGAGTGTCTGGCAGGGCAATCAAAAGCTGCCTGAGCTGTCCCGTGCAGGCACCACATCTGTAGCATACTTGATCCCCCAAAGGTATTAGTGCCCACAGAGTTGATGGCAACCAAAGGAAACCCCGCCTCCAGAAATGTCTAAAAATCTCCTTTGAGAGTGAGACCACCCCCGCGGGGAATCTCAGAGCCTTGGGGGTCGGCACTTCCCGCCCCCCACTCACCTGTGGCTCGGGTGGCAGAGTCTATTTGTCTGCAAGCTGGGCGGCATGGGGCCTTGCTGTTCCAGGTCCTTTGTCTGATAGGGACAGGCCTGTCTTCCTAGGTGGCGGCCACACTCAACAACCTGGCTGTGCTCTATGGGAAGAGGGGCAAATATAAGGAGGCGGAGCCGCTGTGCCAGCGGGCACTGGAGATTCGAGAAAAGGTGCCTGTGTCCTTCGCCTGACCTTCCCTGTTGCGGTGACCCCTCCTCCCCCGTCTCTCTTCTGATCTACCCTTTTCCCTTCACTTTTTGACTCACCCTCCATCTTTCCCTGTTCCCTGTTCCTTCATTCCCTACCCCCTGCTCCCTGTGTGGGGCGCGCACGCACACACACACACACACACACACACTCATAGTCACAACCATCTGTGTCTCCTTTGCACCACTCCAGGTCCTGGGTACCAACCACCCGGATGTGGCAAAGCAGCTAAACAACCTGGCCCTGTTGTGCCAAAACCAGGGCAAGTACGAGGCTGTGGAACGCTATTACCGGCGGGCACTGGCCATCTATGAGGGGCAGCTGGGGCCGGACAACCCTAACGTGGCCCGGACCAAGAACAACCTGGTAAGGGAGGGAGGGGCAGACGCAGTAGGAGGAGGGGAGGGGTGCAGTCTGGTACACGGCCTCATCGCCTTTGTGCCCAGCTCGGGGGCTGCCTGTGGGTACTGAGGGGTCTGGTCCCTTCCTGTGGGAAGGCAGAAGTTCAGTAGCCTCTCAGGAGTGGAGTGGGAACACCCTGGACCCTGCAGCTGGACAAGGAGGGGCTGAGGAAGATCTCTGGGGAAACTCATAAAGAGACCAAGAAGTGGAAATGCCAGGCCTGGCTGACTTCGTCTCCACCTTTTGTTCCTGTGTTTTTGCCTTCCCGCCCCCAGGCTTCCTGTTACCTGAAACAAGGCAAGTATGCTGAAGCTGAGACTCTCTACAAGGAGATCCTGACGCGTGCCCATGTGCAGGAGTTTGGCTCTGTGGATGGTGAGTGGTGAGGGCCTGGGTGGGGCGCTGCAGGGAGGAAAGGAAATGCAGACCAAAGGTTGGTGGGGGGAGGGTTGACCACAGTGGTTCCAGGGGGAGCCAGACCCCTGTAGTCCCATGCTATTGGCCTCTGGGTCCTGGATCCCTGCTTAGTGTCCAGCTCTGTTCTCTAACCTCGCCACCCCATCCCGTGTATCACCCCCAGATGACCACAAGCCCATCTGGATGCATGCAGAGGAGCGGGAGGAAATGAGCAAAGTGAGTTAGGGGCCCAGGCTGGGGAGGCGGGGACTTTCGGGGCCTCTGACTTATTACTGCACCAGCCCTAGCTGCATGGCGCCTTCCCACACCCAGCCTGTACCCCAGCCCTGTGCCAGCTTGTATCCCAGCATCTCTGTACATTCACCTCTGGCTTTCCCTCCCACTCTGTCCTGCAGATCCGGCACCGTGAGGGCAGCACACCCTATGCCGAGTATGGAGGCTGGTACAAGGCCTGCAAAGTGAGCAGGTGAGAAGCCGGCATGGGCGTGTGGGCTTCACGCCCTCTATTGGCCCCAGATCCCCACTCCTGGCCCTTCCCCTGCTTCCCGGGGACCTTCCCTCAGCCTTGGCTCTACTTCCTCTCTCTCCTGCTTGTTTCCTGAGTCCATCTTCTCTTCCTTCCCTGGTCACCCCCTGCCGCAGCCCCACAGTGAACACGACCTTGAGAAACCTGGGAGCTCTGTACAGGCGCCAGGGAAAGCTGGAGGCAGCTGAGACCCTGGAGGAATGTGCCCTGCGCTCCCGGAAACAGGTCAGGGACCAGGAGGGGAAGGAGATGCAGAGGTGGGGCCCTGGGGACAGGAGCGGGGACCAATGAGGCTGTGTGTGAGTCTCTGAAGAGTAAGAGGACAGGCTGAGGAGGAAGACCGGAGAAGCTGGTGAGACGCTCTTGTGGTTGTGGTTGTTTTTAAGTGTGTTCTTACCCCTCACCTGCCCTTTGTGGTCAGGACTCCAAGTTCAAGGTTCATTTCACTAAATGGAACTATTAACAGGGAAAGACCGCCTTTTGACAACGTGAAGAATCTTGTGAGGAGGGGCATGGGCACCGTGGGTGAAGGGACTGCAGTTGAGGGAAGCTCTGAATCAAGAGTTTCTCAAATCACAGGTCTTGACTCACTGGGTCCTGAAATCAATTCATTGTGGGCCTTGGCTAAAGATAGATGTGTGTCTCTAACACATTGCAAATAGAAAAGGTGAGTGTCTCCTTTCCAGTATGTGTGTAATCAGAAGTCGCAAGGGAAACTCTTTCCTTTGTTGTGGCTGGTAGTGAGAAAAAGTTTAAAGTCCCACCCTGAAGAGTTCAAAAGTGGGAAGTCCCAGTTCCTTCCTTTCCTTCCAGGGCACTGACCCAATCAGCCAGACCAAGGTGGCCGAGCTGCTTGGGGAGGGTGACAGTGGAAGGACCTCCCAGGAGGGCCTGGGGGGCAGCGTGAAATTCGAGGGAGGTGAAGATGCCTCGGTGGCGGTGGAGTGGTCAGGGGTAAGTCTGATCATCGCCCCTTGAACTCTCCTGCTTCTCCTGCTGGTGGTGACGACAGGCTCTGAGCCCACAGGATAGGAGGGCACCTTGTCCTCATCCCAGTCCAGTTAGCCTATCCCTCGCGGGGGCCTCTCTGCAAGCCAGCTGTTGACAAGGCTGGGCTTCTGGGGAAGGGGCAGGTGTCCAGAATCAAAGGCAGGAATAGACTCAGAGCTCAATCTCCCTGGGATCCCTTAGCCTCTGTTCCCCATCCCTCTCTGCCAGGATGGCAGTGGGGCACTGCAGAGGAGCGGCTCTCTGGGCAAGATCCGAGATGTGCTTCGTAGAAGCAGCGAACTCCTGGTGAGGAAGCTCCAGGGGTCCGAGCCCCGGCCTTCCAGGTACGCACTGAGACTGAGATACGGCAAAGTAGGCAGGGCTCTGGAGAAGTGTCTTGGGAAAGAAACAGGGAGGAGGTCAGTAGGATGGCCATGGAGAGAGGGTGGGAAAAATAGTGCCCCGGTGCGGGGACAATACCTAAGCAGATGCTGGTGACTGAGGAAGACTAGTGTGTGTGTGTGTGTGTGTGTGTGTGTGTGTGTGTGTGTTGGGTGGGGAGGTCAGATGGTGAGGAGGCAATGACATGAGTATGTGTGGTGGTGCCCAAGTGTCCCAAGCTTTAGGGTCACCCATGGGAAGAGAAGAGGCCTCAGTTCTTTCTTTTCCTTTGTAGCAGCAACATGAAGCGTGCAGCCTCCTTGAACTATCTGAACCAACCCAGTGCAGCGCCCCTCCAGGTGAGAGCAGTGCTCATTCAATGCACTGTGGGTGAGAAAGAAGGGACAAACCCAGTGGGAAGGGGGGGAGTCACCTGGGATGAAATCTCTGTCAGGGGATTGGAGGTGGGCAGATAGGAATCAGGCAGACAACTTGTTGGGGGTGGTGACCCCCAAGGGACACTTTTGGGCCAGAGATAGCAGAAATAAATTAATCAGGAGGGGAACAGGAATTGATGTTCTCTTAACGGGTACTTTAGAATTATGAATAATTAAGGAATGATTTGGGGCTTCAGTGGTAAAGAATCCACCTGCAATTCCGGAGCCACAGGAAATGTGGGTTCGATCCTTGGGTCAGGAAGGTCCCCTGGAGGAGGAAATGGCAAGCCACTCCAGTATTCTTGCCTGGAAAATTCCATGGACAGAGGAGCCCTGGTAGGCTACAGTCCAGGGGTTTGCAAAGAGTCAGACACAACTGAACGACTGAGCATGCACGCACACGGGGAATGATTCGGGAACACTAATTCTCTCCCCCTATAGCCACCATACTCCTCACCCTGCAGAGTCAGCAGTAGATGAGAAGGGAAAAGGGGAAAAAAAAAAAGTATTACCTCATCTCCATTTGAGAAAACACAGCAATGATATTTTAATGGGAAATGACCACCTGTATCAGCACATTCAAAGTATATCCCCGTATTCATGTGGTTCTTCCAGGTATATTCTCCACCAGATCTTGGCCTTCTGGGAAGTCCTAGCAAAGGCAGCACAAGTCCTAGAACTTGAGGTTGAGGTTCCAGTTTCCATCCTGGGTCCTGAGAGAGACCGTAGCCGTGAGATGGACAGACTCCAGGGGACAGTCTTTGGGAAGCTGGGGTCTGTGGGCTGATGGCTTGGTGGTGTCTGTTTCAGGTCTCCCGGGGCCTCAGTGCCAGCAGTATGGACCTCTCTTCAAGTAGCTGACATTCAACTCACGCCCCACGTCTGCTGGGTCCCCCCACAGCCCTCACAGCATTCCCTGTTGCTCCTGGCTCTTCCAGCCCCAAGGTGGGACAGTGAAGGGGGAGCAGTTAACCAGAAGATTGCTGCTGCCCTTAGGGTTTCAGCCCCCTCCTCAGGAATCCCCTTCAGGAAGGACCCTCAGGACATCCTCCCCCCACCCTGTGGTCCTCTAGAGTAGCTAGCTCTACTACTGGGGCCCCCAAAGTGGGTAACAAGCAGGTACGCATCTCTGAGATGCAGCCTGCTGCTGGCTTTTCTGTCAGAGGGCTTGGGGCTGGCCAGCCAACCTGCCTTGCCCTGGCCTCTCTTGTTCCCTCTGCTGCCTCACTTCAGGTCCATGTATTTCACTTTTCTTAAATAAAAGAATCAGGTAACCACTGAGCCACTTGAGTCCTGATGGAGAGGGCAGGAAGCAAGGGTTGCGTCGGGGCCCTTCACAGAAGGGAGCAGGGTAGTGATGGATGGGGCAGCAGGAGGAATGTTGCTTCTTGGGTCTCTCCTCTCTTCCTTACCCTGTTTGTATTCTCTCCAGCAGGGCCTGCAGGAAGGCATCTGGGGGAAGGGGGAGGCCCACAACCCAAGGAGAAGGTGCTGTGGACTGGCTTGTCAGGGACATGTGGCGGCCATGTGGCAGGACCCTGGAGTCCTGGCGCCACTGCTCCCGGCCTGTGAGGCCCTCTGTGGCGGCCCCTCCTCCTCCCAGCTGCTTGGGGGAAGGGAGGTCTAAGAAGGCCTGGGGGGCCCTCCGGAGCCAGAGGGGGATGAGGCACTTACTATCCATCCCCTCTCAGCAGATCCTGGAGGCCCAGCAGCAGCTGGGGCCCATCTTCTAAAGCTTGACTCCTCCTGACCCGCCTCCTACACCCCTTGCTGCTTTCACAACAAAGAAAGAATGTGGGGGTGGTGGCGCTGGGGGGTGGGGGGTGCCTGGAACAAGGGCGGTACTGGGCCTCCCCACAGCTGGAGACTTGGCCATGCCTTGACATGGCCCAGACCGCTGGAGATGGACTTGGGATGAATTTGTCAGTTTAACAGCCTTCAGTCCGCCGTTCAGAGAGCCCAGTTTCTCTCTATCTTTGGGTTCCGATTGGTCCAGAGCCAAACCAGACCCTCATCATGCACTGGACCCCAGGCTACCTCTCTCCTGGGGCTCCACGGTAGCTCTAGTTTACCTTGCTTGGGGACACCAAGGACACCATTCTGTTCTAGATCTTCCTCCAGATATCAGGTTGCTGCAAAGTGAGCCAGAGCCCACCCTTTCCCCTCCCACCAGAGAATTTGGGGGAACTATTGGCCAGAGCCCTCAGGAAAGCCTAGAACCAACCATCTTCCCCAGGAGCCAAGGAATCACAAAAGTCCCTTTAGGTCCCCTGAGTGCCTGCACACGAGGTGGTAGGCACAGCGTCCGCTCTCCGACCTCGCTCAGGTCCCCACACTCCCCCGGGTCTCCTCGACTCCATCCATTCTTCATCTCCAGACCCCTCCCCCAACTACGAGCTCCTCCCCACCACGGCGAGGAGGGGGCGTCATGGGGCGGGGCTTGGCGGCGGCGGCGGCGCGCTAGGACTCGGAGGTACGGGGCGCGCGCTCTCAGCTCAGGACGCCTCGGGCTCGGGCTCGGGCTCCGGCTGTGGCTGCTGCAGCGGCGCCCGCGCTCCGGTGCGCTCGGCCTCCTGGGCCCGCAGGGGATCGCTGACCGCGAGCCCGCCGTGCTCCCGCGCGCTCCCTTCCCCGATCCCACCGCGATGGGAACCGCGCGCGGAGCCCCGAGCAGCCCCTGCCGGCTGCCTCTGCTCAGCGTCTTGCTGCTGCCGCTGCTGGGCGGTGAGTCCCGGCGAGCTGGGGAACCCCGGGAGCCCCGAGGGCCGAAGAGGGCACCGGGGAGGTGGGCTGGGGCGGGGCAGACACCGTGCGTGGGTCAGGGGCTCGCTGGGGTTGCGGGGAGAGGTCCTGGCCGCCGGGAGGTGGCGAAGCCCCCGCGCACTCGGCCGGGGCCCCTCTCGCCCCGCGCCCGCGAGGACGCGTCTCTAGCCTCCCCAGAGTTTTCCCGGCCTGAGCCGAGAGTTTGCTCGGGAACTGCCGGGAGTTGCCGACTTCCCGGGCTCCAGTGTCTCGTTTCTCTGAGGGAGAGAAACGACTACCTCCCAGTTAGGGGGTGCAGCGCGGTGGTTGGCGGTGGGGGAGGCGGGGTCTCCCCGGCAGGCTGAGCCTAGGTGAGGGAGGCCGGCCCGGGGTCGGATGCGGGACCGACCTGCGGTGCGCGGGGCGCACGGAGCTTTGTTACCTACGCCGGCCCGACGCTCCCGGCTTCCCTCCTCCAAGTTCCTGGGTCAGGCTGGATCCCGGACCGCCCCGATGGCGAGGGCGGAAGAAGGGGAAGAGTGAGGGGCCGTCCCATCTCCAGCTCCCTGGCCCGAGCCCTGAGCCCACTCCCGACCGGAGTCGGATCTAGGAGCTGAGAGTCCCGGGCTGTCGCGGTGACTAATGTGTGAAGGCCGCTGCCAAAATCGGGCATGGCCGGCCTGCAAAGGTGCGGACGGGGTTGGTTCTGTCTCTTTCCTGAATTCTCATTCTCTCTCTCCCCAGCAAGGAAAGAAACTTTCTTTCTACAGGCAGAAAGGCAAAAAAAGAGTTCATTCTGGCTTCTTGTAGGGCCTCAGGCTTTTGATGAGGGTGTGGCCGCTATCTCTAGGGCCGACTGGACCCGACCCGCTTCTCGCCTGTCCCCACCCCCGCCTTTATTTCCTGACTTGGTCACACCTGAGAGTCCTCACTGAGGTGTTGAAGTGCTTCGGAGCAAAGCGCCAAGCTACCCGCACACCCCCAAACACTCTGGACTGGAAGTATGCCTCCCCGCCCCGTCTCGTCCCCCCTTACAAAACCCAAAATCCTTGGCGATGATCCTCGCAGCAGCCCTCTCTGGGGAGACTGTGCCCAGGAGACCTGGTCCTAGCTTATCACTTTCCTCCTCCTTTGAAGAGTGGCCACTGGGAGGCTGGAGGTGGGGGGTGGGTGGGTAAAGAATTGCCTTTTCTGAGGTCTCCCTGGCCTGCCAGCTGTTGAGGGGGCTTAGTGTTGATGGACTTAACATCTCCCCCACCCCTGGTTGTAAAAGGAGAGGTAAGAACAAGTTCCCTGAGTTAGTAGGAGGTGTTCCCTGAGCCGCCCTGTGTTCCTTCTGCTGCCCTGTGTTCCTTCTGCCGTGTGGGGTAGTCATGCTCATGGCAGAACCCACATCTGCTCCCAGAGGAAGTAGGGAAGTTTTTGCACAACCAGTATGGGAGGGGGGCTGCCCAGCCATATGGGCTGGCAGCCGGAGCTCACAGGCTTCCTAGGTCTTCCTAGGCTGTTGGGGTTTCAGTGTGTGGGGTGCCAGATAGGGCTGCCTCCACTGCTGAAGTTTCTAGAGTTCTGGGGGAGATTCTGGTGGAGACAGGGCTCACATTCAACGAAAGCTAAATTCCTTCCGTGAGAAGACAACCCTGATGTTAATCAATGTTAATCCGCTGACTGGTGTTTAGCGGAGGGAAGGGTCCTGGTCGGGGCGGGAGTTAGGGCAGGCTGCGGGCTGGGGACTGGAGGTCTGGAATCTCCTCTGGGGGTGGGGAGATGTCTTGTGCTCAACAAAGGAACATTTTAATGAGAGCCTTAAATCAATTCCACCAAATGTGTCTTGGTGTGGAACCTGCCCGTGTGTTGTAAACAGTTTCTGCCGAGGCTGAGGCGCCTGCTGTCTGTCTTCTGGTGAAACCCAGGGGGCTTAACCTACCCCTGGACAGCATGACTTCAGGGGGCAACGATTTTTTAAAAAATAGATTACAGTAGGTTTTTCTATCTCATTGTTAAATTGTGTAATTAGCTGGAGAGGTAGTGAGACCCCACTGTTAATAAAGTAAGAGTAAGGGACCTAGGTTGGCTAGGTTTGTGGATTAGGCCATTTTGAAGTTTGGGTAATTATGCTGTAAAGGGCTGAGGAGCTTTCTGAACTTTGAGATCCCCATTGTGATAAATATGGTGGAGGAGGAGGAGGAAAGGGCTTGATGTTTGAAACCTGGGCTTCTTCTCCCCACCATCGGAATGGTCGGTTGCGGTCATTACCCATCCCTGTTCCCACCCTGGTCTCTGGGTTCTTTCCTCCAGGCTCTTGTTTCTTTGGAGAGATTGAGTTGTTCCGTCCTGAGATTATGCAGCCTGTAATTCAGGCCATTTATCAGTGACGGGCTTTTCTCAGATGTTGGGATGTATGGCGGGCGGGCACGGGTAATCTCTGCCCATCCTTGCCAAAGGATCTAGTCAGACTCCTGGCATTCAGAGCAGGGTTGAGTGGTGGAGAGGGCCCAGGCCGTGGGGATGAAGTGTTTGGCAGTACGGCAGCTCGGATCCTTTGACAGGCCCTGTGGCCCTGGCAGGCTTCTTGACCTCACAGTTTGCCTCCTCTCTGAAGGGACTTACTTCCTGGAGTTGTGCTGAGGATTAAATGTAATGAAGTATATAAAGGGCCCCTTTCTTGTGCTTCCCTCTCCTGTGGTGTGCTGCCAGCATACCTTTCCAGCTTTACAGTCACCCCCAACAATAAACATTTTCCACTTACTCTCCGTTTCAACCCAGCTAGTCTCTTTCCCATCCCCGAAAACACCCGGGGGTTCGCAGACCTTGCTCTCCTCTCTGGCCCATCTGGTATGTGCCCATCCCCACCTCCACTTCCTCCCCGAAGCTGTCCCCCCATCTCTCCTGCTAGAAGGTGAATGCTTGGAGAACCTCTGGACCTTTAAGCCATCTTCCATATTTTTGCCCCCCCTTGGGTTTTTAACTTACTGAAGGGATTTACTTACTGTAGAATTCATTACCGTATCTTATTTATAATAGACTCTTATCTAGATTTATTAAAAAGTGAATGAAGCTTTTGGGTACAGGGCAGAGTGACCATTGGCAGAGGTAAGCAGCCCCATTTCCTGCTAGGCTATGTGTTGGGGGGTGGTCTTTATGCCTTTTCCCCGCTTTGGATTGGGGTTGCCTGCTCTACTGTGACCCAGCTAAGACACCTGACAGATCTTCCTCCCTATCCTGAGCTGTCTGTTCTTTGTGGCAGTTTTCTGAGTTTTGATGGCAGGATTTTTCTCCAGGAGTTCTGGGTTTGGGCATCCATCTCTACGTAGGAAACTGACCTGCCTTGGAAAGGCCACAGCTCAACCACTGTGAGCTTGGTGGGGGCTTGGGTTACCTATACCTTTGCCACTCGAAACAAGGTCCCCAGAGAAGTGGCATTAGCATTCTCTGTTTTAAAAAAAATTTATTTTATATTCACCTGGGCCAAGCTGTCAGTTGTGGCCATTCTTCGACTTTCATTGTGATGTGTGGGGCCTTTCCTTTGAAGCAAAGCCTTTCCTTTAGTTGCAGCACGTGGGATCTCGTTCCCTGCCCAGGGATGGAACCCGGGCCCCCTGCGTTGGGAGCATGGAGTCTTAGCCACTGGACCACAAGGAAGCCCTCAGTCTGCATTTTAACAAGCTCCCAGGTGACCACACCGAAGGTTCTAGGAGTCTACTCTCAGCGTCCCTCCTTGCATAGAGACTCAAGGGACAGAGCCTTCCTGTTGCAACAGTACAAAGCATGGGCCCCAGATCTTGCACGGTATTTAAAGACTGACCTTAAGTAACTTTTAGTTCATGTGAACACTCTCCAGCGTGGTATGTACACTTAAGAATGACCTCCCTTTGGGCTGAGTTTGAATTAGGTTTTGCCAGGACGTTTGTCCATTAAAGGTGTGACTCCAGAGGGTTTGCAACACTAAGTGTGAAGTTCAGTTCCTTGGGGAGCCTCAGTTTTTCCTAGAGGAGCATGTGTAACATTTTACAACAAGAGCCGGTGGAGAAATCGGATTTGTTCGTCAGGAGTTTGGTCTGTAGAGGACTTTTCAGGAACATGTTTGGTTCACAAAGGGAGGCAGTGTCTCTGCTAGGCTGTAACAGTCGTAGTTGTTAAAAGTTTGGAGGATTTCATATTTTGGAGTGAGGCGGGTTTGGGTGCGTTGTGTGTGTGTTTAAGCCAGTGGCAGCTTCTGTGAAGGAGAGTGGCCAGTTCAGACTCTAACATTTGAGCCAAGAGCAGTGTGGGGCCAGGGCTTCAGTCTTTGGTGAGTCCCTGATGGAAGAAAGGGTCATTAAACCGGGTTGGGTATCCTTGGCCTGTGTCCCTGAGCCTCCCTCAGCTCTCCCTAACCTCAGTACATACCTCTCTGCTCTGTGGCCCTGGCGGAGCCACGTGGTGGGGCCGCGGGCGCAGGCGCTGGCCTCGCCCACAAGCTGCCGGTTTGTCTCTCTCCCTCCTTGAGTCCTGTGCCACTCCCTGCCCCCCAGCTGTCTGGTCCTTTGTCCCGAGGGTGTGGGGCTTCTGCCCTGGTGGCTGGGGGCAGGTCCTGCCTTGGGCTTCTCTGAGTTCACAGCTCAATGCTCAGTCAGCCCTGCCGAGCCCCCTGGCACTTTGGTGGAGCTGGCTGGCGCAGGCGCTGCTGCAGCTAATCAGTGGTTTGAGGAAGCCCTCTGTAGTATGTCACTTTTTCCATCCTCTTTTCTTCTCGGAGTTCAGGCCATTTCCCTCCCAGTAATGCTACACTGTGGGGCAGCTGTGGGGCAGGGAGGAGGCCCTGTCCAAAGGGCTAACCTATGCGGGTGCCTTCTCCCCTCTTGCAGCTCGGTTTGGAGTCCCCGAGCTCTCGTGTCCCTGTGTGCATTAACTCCGAGTGAACGCACAGGTGAGTGGGACGCAGTCTCCCAGGTCCCAGGTCTGCAACCTGCAGACTCCAGGTCTCCTGCCAGAAGCTTAGACCCTAATGCACCGGACATGCACCTGCTGGCTTAGGTGTGTAGGTAACTTATGATAACTGGGTCCTGAGTCATGGGGGTAGGGATTGGGAATCACATGTTAAGAAGATGGGCATTTGTGTGTGTTTCTCAAAAATGCAGTCCAGAGTCCATCGGGGAATATAGTGGGAGGGCAGGTAACCAGAGGTACTGCTTAAAATTTGAGTTGCCTGAGCCTTACTGCAGGTTTGCCCATCAGAATCGTTGTGGTGGGGGAGCCAGAACATGTAGTTTACTTTCTCATTTGTTAGATTACATTAAAAAAAAAAATCTTTTGGCCACACTGAGCAACATATGGGATCCTAATTCCCTGACTAGGGATCGAACCCATGCCCCCCTGCATTGGAAGCACAGGGTCTTAACCACTGGGCCTTCAGGGAACAGGGATGTCCCCTACATTGTGTTTTTTGAATGACCAGTCCAGTCACATAGCTCAAGTCTCAAAAGGAAATTGCATTTTAAAAGCTTTCCAGGAGATTCTTAACCTAAACTCAAGTTTGAGAACCAGTGCATAGCCACAAGGAGAATTTGTCAGTCTAAAGTGGAGGTGGGGGGACTTCCCTGGTGGTGGTCCAGTGGCTATGACTCTGCACTCCCGATGCTGGGGGCCCTGGTTAGGGAACTAGATCCCACATGCTGCAACTAAGAGTTTGAATGCCACAACTAAAGATCCCGCAGCTAAGACCTGGCGCATCCAAATAAATAAATATTAAAAACAAGATAAAGTGGAGGTGTGGTGATAAAAAAGAGGTTGGTGTTAATACTGAGGGACTTAGGATGGGCTCAATTCAGTTTCAGGGTATCTTCTATGGAGGTGTCTCAGGTGGGGTAGGAGGCAGGAAGGAGACAAGATGATGAAAATCAGATGAAGTATGAGAGACAACACTTGGTCAAGGGTGCAATAGATGGAAGAACGTTCCAGAGTGTTTAGGAAGGTGAGTTCACCACGCAGAAGCAAATGGGGGAGTGGGAGGGCTTCGGAGAGGAGAGAGGATTCACTTTGCTGGTATCTGTAGTCCGCTGTGACCAATCAGAATGATGGAAAGACATTGATTGGATCAGGCGTCTGAAAACGTGGGTGCTTCTCTGCTAATATCACACATGGTAAAGGGAGAGAAGTGACACCCATGGCTTATTGCTGCCTGCCAGTGCGGGAGACATAAGAGACGCAGGTGCGATCCCTGGCTTGGAAAGATCCCCTGGAGGAGGAAATGGCAACCCATTGCAGTATTCTTGCCTGGAGAATCCCATGGACAGAGGAGCCTGGTGGGCTACAGCCCGTGGGGTCTCACAGAGTCAGAAACAACTGAGCGACTGAGCACAGCACACACATGACTGTGAGCTGGTTATTTAACCTTGCCAAGCTTTAGTTAACTCGTGTGCAAAATGCAAGTGATGCTGACGCCTGCCTTGCCCGCCTGGAAGTTAGGGGGTAGCGCTCCCAGCTGTGAAGGTGGTTGACTCGGGGAAGCAGCCCCTCTGGTCATCCCTGCTGTCTCTTCCCAGAGACGGTCCTAACCTTTTGTCTGCCTTTAAGGTGTCGGCCTTTCTTTCCAGTCCCCGTCTCTAGAGCGGCCTGCGAGGGCTCGACCTAGTCACTCTTAAATGACAGCTGTAGAAATAGTTTTCTCATGCTCAAGCAGATTTTCTAAATGGGTCTCCATATTCCAGCGGCAGGTCAGAAATGTGGGCACAGCCCCTTTGTGTTTCCTGGTGGGGCTCCTCCTCCCCGTGTTCCAGTAGTGGGTTCTCTCCAGGGCGGCCAGTGCTGGTCTACTTTAGACTACACCATCTCCCTTGGCCTGCTGAATTCCTTCCAGGGAGTAAACTGTGCTGCTTGTGGACGAGGCAGACTTTTATAATACCCAGGGGAGGGCTTTTATCATCGCAGGATGGTGTTGGGGTTTCCCCAGGCAGTTACTCTGTCTAACTTGTGGGAACATCTATGAGAACCGTGCGGGAGGTTCCTGAGGTGTGGTGTGGTCTCCCTGTGGGGGGAGGTTACGGTGGCCACAGTGGGCACAGCCTCTGCTCCTGGAGACACACTGGCTCTCTTTTGTCCCCTCCTTGGGTTGGTGGTGGTTTGAGGGGCAGTGAAGAGAATGCTTGTCTGCTCTTGGGACTGCTGGGGTGTCCTAGCAGCTAGCTCATAAGGTGTCTTTGTGCAGATTAGAAATAGACGCCCTTCCTCCAGGTGACTGCAGCCCTGCACCAGGATGCAGGGCTTTGGCATGTGGAGCACAGGCAGTATTTCAGTATTAATGCCCTTGACTAGGCATTTGAGCAGTGCACAACCTGTAACGCTGTACATGACTGTCCCATTGAAGAAAAAGCCTCGCAGCAAGTCCTTCTTTGCTTCCCAGTTGGTGGGCCAAGATGATTTTGATGACCTCTATTCTAACAATATGTTTCAGATGAGCCCTTTTCATTGCTGTTCTCCCGCCTCCTGTGGTGGTGGGGTGGGGCACTGCTGCTCAGAACGTACAATAGGAGAAGCCTGGGAGGCTGAGCCCGCAGTGGTATGCCCACTCCACAGTATATGTTTGCGGTTGCTGAGGTCTCAGCCTGTTTCTGGGCTCCTTCCCCGCTGGAGGATTTTGCTGCCTTGCAGGCTTCTAGCCTGATGTGATAGTTGATGCAGAAGGCTGGCTGTCTTCGGGGAAGAAATGCTGCTGAGTTGATTTCTCGTTTCATGAAGGAGCTCCATGCTTACCTTTCTTTTCATGTCCTCTGTCCCAGGGGACCCCGGGGCCTCCCACAGCCCCAGGTAAAGTGTGTGGGCATTCCTGATTGAGAGGAATTCCTGCAGTAGAAGTGATATCACTTTATTTGCAAAGATGGACCCTAGGTCTTGCTGGGCTTTAGTTCTGGGTCCCTGGGGGTGTTCCCCCTTCCTAGGCTGAGACACTTGTTAGGAACACCAGGGTGGCACCCAGGAGGTGTGGACCCTGCCCCACATTTGCCTCAGATTGCTCGTGTGACCTTGGGCACATCCCACCTACCTCTCTGGCCTCAACTTGACAAGCCCTTGCCGGACCTTGCTGTGGTGACCTTTGAGGCCAGCACAGCCTTGCCATCTACCACTCCTTGTGCTTCTGCCATACAGTGTAGAATTGTCCTCCTCGCCTTTGGTGTTGGGAGAGTGCTTTCATCCGAGGGTTGCGTTTTATTCAGGAGTGTCTAGTGCGTGGGCACCGATGCGTCTAGACTCGATCGACTGGAATTAGGGTGTAATTGCCTGGGTGCCAAAGGGAATGAGAGGTTTGGGGAGGGAGTTCTTATGAGAAAAAAAAAAAAGTGAGAGTTCTTAATCTGAGTATGGGAAGGCAGCAGTCCTTACCTGGTTGTCTCAGTATTTGAGGGACAAGTGTCCGGGTGGGGGCTGCTTTTCTTTTGCACAGAAGGGGAGGGCTACTGGAGGGAGGCTTGGAGCTGGGAAGAGGGTTGGGGTGTGCTTTGGGAGCGCCCTCTTGTGTGATAACCAACGGCTGTACCCAGTTCTGCAGTTTACAGAATGCTTTCACCCACACTGACAGTCCATCCTATCAAGAAGGCTCAGAGCCAGGATGAGGGCGATTGGGTTTTTGTTTCTCAAAGAGTGGAGGTGGGAGGCATTTGACAAGTAAAGAAACTGAGGCACAAAATGTGATCCCCTCAGGACTTCAGAGCTGATAAGTAATAGAGCTGTTCCCAGGCTCTCATATGTCCTTGTGTGAACCTCATCACTGGAAGCTATGAAATGCTGCACATGTGCCTTGAAACCAGGTAAATGTTGGGGAGTGGATTTTGCAGCCAGGATAACTCTCTGGGTGGGTTTAGAGGCAGTCCCGATAGAATCAGAGGGAGTGTGTCAATAACGGAAACCTAGTTCTGGGTACCTGGGGGTGTTCCCCCCTCCTAGGCGGAGACACTTGTTAGGAACACCAGGGTGGCACCTGCTCCACATTTGCCTCAGATTGCTCGTGTGACCTTGGGCACATCCCACCTACCTCTCTGGCCTCAACTTGAGAAGCCCTTACCGAACAGTGAGAGTTGTTGGGCCACAGCATTCAGGATTGCTGGTCTCCACCCCCAACTCCCGCCCCCTTTTGGATTACAAAACAGCCAGGTTAAAGTGTTCTTTTTTAAAAAAAAATTATTTAGTTTTGGCTGCGCTAGGTCTTTGTTGCTGCATGCAGGTTTTCTCCAGTTACAGAGATCCGGGACTACTCTCTAGTTTCAGTGCACAGGCTTCTCATTGCAATGACTTCTCTCGTGGTGGAGCCTGAGCTCCGGGGAGCGCAGGCTTCAATAGTTGCAGTGTGTGGGCTCAGTAGTTGTGGCTCTAGGACTCCAGAGCACAGGCTCATTACTCATGGTGCATGGGCTTAGTTGCCCCATGGCTTGTGGGATTTTCCTGGACCAGGGATTGAACCTGTGTCCCCGGCATTGCAAGGCGGATTCTTAACCACTGGACCACCAGGGAAGCCCCAGGTTAAAGTTTTCAGTGGCCCATTCAGAGATTTGTATACGCCTTAAAGTTTTTAGAGTCATGATCAGACTGTATGTATTCTGGAAGTCCAGAATGGTGTGCCTGCATCCCCAGGATTCGAGCTTTTCTCATGAACCCAGGAGTCCTAAGTCGCTTCCCCCTGGTGCTTCTGGAAGGTCACGGGCAGTTACAGGCCCTGGCTTGCAGCTGTGCTGCCACATTCCAGACTGGTATGCCTGCTGAGAGCTGCACACTGGGTTATGCTGCGGTGGAGACCATGTAGGTGGTAACAATCATCTCTGCTCTGAGTTTACCGCCTCTAATGTCTTTTATATGGAAAGATGTGCCTGTGCCCTGCACGTGGTAGGGAAATGATGGATGTAGATTTCCCTTCCGTTTCTGACTTTGGAGGCAAGTCTTTGAATTCTTGAGGGCTTTCAGAAGAGGTTGGACAATAACCTCTGACACCCTGGGAAACGTAAGTCCTTTGGAGCCAGGTGTATCTTGCTGACCGTGCTTGGCCATCTTGCTGAGTTTGTTCTTCTGCTTCTGAAGTCCTTAACTTACGTGCTATCACGGAGGGTGCAAAGGACACTTCGGTGTTCTGATTCTGGTACAGCTCATCTATTTAAAAAAAGCAAAAACCCACAAGGCTGAGCCGTCTCCTGGCTGGGAGAAGAGTCTCCTTCAAGCCGGCGGTTCCATAGAGAGGTGATGAGCCTGGATGGCATTTGTGATCCCAAGTTCACTTCCAGCCACCTGAATAACAAAACACATCACGGACAAAGAAAACGGTTGTCTTACGGTCTTGGGGGTCGGCGGTGGGGTGTGGGGGGCGGTCAGGAAATGCTGTTGGTCTTGGAGCTCCAGCTACAAAGAGCAAAATCATTCTATCTGGTTAATTTAGCGGATTAAACCAATTGTTAAAGTGACCAATTTAAAAAATGCCCAACTTGCCGGCAGCTTTGCCTTCTGCAATCCGGGCTCCTCCTCCACCCTTGGGTTCAGGCTGGTGCAGGAGGAGCTTGGGGAGGAGGGGGAATGCTGTGCCCTGGAACAGCCCTGGGGGACTGGAGGAGGATCTCTTGTCTTCTCTTTACCGCCACCCGCTTTCTGAAAACTCCTTAAAACAAAAGGCTTTTATTTAGTAAACATGCACACCGCACCCAGCCCCCAGTGTAGTGTCCTGAGTGGCTTGGTGTCCTGGATGGGGAGTTCGCCCCTTTATTTCTGTGTGAGAGGCTGGGGTGCTTCTCAGCCTCCATACACTTTACCTTTGTTTCGAGGGCCTTTTGAAGATGGGCTCCGAGGTCCTGCTGAGCCAGCTTGCTCTGTCTCCTTCGATCCTCCACTTGAGCCTCCCCCTGAGACTCACTTTCCCACCGCGCCTCCCCTGCCACCCCCACCCCACCCCACCCCCCAATCTGCCAGTGGCGACCCAGAAAGGCGGCAGGAGAGCCTGGGCCGGGCTGGGCCCAGGCTAGGATGGCACCTCCCTCCGTTCCCTTCCCACCCGGCCGGGATCAAAGCTGCCTCCTCGGGGAGCGGGGAAATGCCTCTCCCAATAGCCCCACCAGTGAGTAAACAGCCAGGGCCTCTTGCAGCTTTTGAAGCGCGGGGCTTCGGGCTGGGAGGAATGCAGAACATTTCATTTTAGGAGTGGACTTAGGTTTCCAGCGCTCTGGGTATTTGCAAATTTGAAACAAATGCCCTCATTTAGCAGCAGGCAGGCTGGGCAGTAAACGGGGGTTGTTGAAGGGCGTTTATGACGGTCACAGGTATTTGTGGGAAGAAGGACCCCAGCAGGTTTGGGAGAGCACAGAGGGTTTATGGTTAGGTGGGTTGTCCAGAGGCCCCAACCAGGTCTCCGGTGGAGGGTTGTTGTTAGGTGGGCTTCACCATAAAAAGCATTGCTGCCTCCTGCCCCCCAGGAAGTATCTCCTTCTGGCAGACAAAGGGGCTGGGGATAGTGTTTATCCCCCAGGGCTGATGCGCAGGGCCTTGCCCCTCTCACTTGGCTGCCAAAGTATCAGATTTCCAATGAACCTCTCCTTCTCCTACTCCCAGAGCTTGAAAGGCTCATTAAATGTGCTTTATGTATAACAAGTTGGCTGAGGGCTCCCCCGCCGCCGCCCCCCCTCCATTTCCAGCCAGTTTTGTGAGGAAGGAGCTAGGGAAACCTGTTTTCCTTTTGTTGTTTCTGGAAGTAGGATCTGCGAAGATGCAATTGCAAAAAACCCTGATTTTAGGAGTCAGCCAAGCAAGTGTTGTTTGCCCTTGATGGGCAACTTGACCAAGGCTGGTCTCTCTGAAGCCTGGCTGTCTCCCCCTTCCCCGCCCCTGGCATGCCCGAACTCCCAGGGAAATTCAGAAATGTGTTCAGGCATTGAGTTCTGGCTTTGTAGCTTGCTCCCTGAGAGACCTTAGAGAGTTCATGTCACCTCTCTGAGCCCTCAGGTTCTTCTTTTGGAAGATGGGGATGGTAATACCGATACCATTCGAGTTCTCATAAGAGTTAAGTGAGATCGTACTGAACTTCATGATCTTTGAGTTCTCCCCAGTTTTGCTTCTTTCAGATTGAGTGGTAACATAATTATTATGTAATGTTCCCTTTTGGCGGAACATATATAATGGTGCGTCTCAAAATCAGTGACATCTTTGAAGTTCAGTGTATGGGAAGGACTTTGTCCCATAGTAGATACTTGATAAAAGGTAGTTAGAATGGGATAGGGGTGATTTAGTTATAGACCTGCTTTTGCTTCCTGTCTATTAGTAACTTTAAATAGAAAATGTTTTCTTTTTAGCCTGGCGCATAAATAACTAAGACTGCTTAAGGCAGAAGGCTTCATGCTAGGTAATGTAGAAGGGAGTGGTTGGGGACTTCTAAATCCTTTAAAAAGCAAGAGATCCAGAAGAGGAGGTAGCCATCCCTAAGAGGACAAACAGTCTATTGTGGAAAGAAAATACCTCTCTGATGGTTGAGTCTCCATTTACTTGTTTAGCCGCATGACACGGCAAACAGAGAGCCCAGTTCCCCAACCAGGGATCAAGCCCAGCCCCAGGGAAGTGAAAGCACGGAGTCGCAACCCCTGGACCACCAGATAATTTCCTTAGAGTCTCCATTGAAAAAGGCTGAATTGGGAATTCCCTAGCTGTCCAGTGGCTGGGACTCTGCACTCTCACAGCTAGAGCCTGGGTTCGATCCCTGGTCAGAGAACTAAGATCCCACAAGTTGAGTGGTTCCCCACCCAAAAAAAAAGGCATGAAAATGCTGAGCTATTCCTGGGTGGAGACTCACCCCAGGAATGGATTGTCTGGTAGGCAAACTAAGAACGAGAAGAGGGTAATGAACAAGCCAAGGACATGGAGAAGCACCAGAGAGGGGGGACCCAGTAAATCCCAGGTGCTCAAAGAATGGGGAGGGCTTCACTGGTGGTTCAGATGGTAAAGAATCCGCCTGCAACGTGGGAGACCCAGGTTCAGTCTCTGGGTGGGGAAGATCCCCTGGAGGAGGGCACGGCAACCCCTGTCCAGTATTCTGGCCTGGAGAATCCTCATGGACAGAAGAGCCTGGTGGGCCACAGTCCATAGGGATGCACAGGGTCAGACACGACTGAGCCACTAGCACAGAGGATGGGGACCTGAGTGGGGCAGGCGAGGGACCCACAGCGGGTGGTAGCGTGGGCTTCCCCGCCCAGCAGCACAGCTGCACTGCGTTGATCGAAGCTTTGTGGAGACAGCTGGCGCTCATCATTCTGCTTTGTGCTACCCAATCATGGCGGGAGGGGGAGTGTGTGCCATTCCTGCTCAGGACACAAGTGGCCTGAGGCTGGGGAGTTCTTTCTTTGCTGGATTCTGGTTCATCTGATGGTGGGATGGATTGGCTGTCGAGTTGGGGTTTGGATGGCACAGGAAAAGAGCAAGATAGGTCCCTTTTGTATGTGTTAGTGGATGTCTAGAGCAAAGCTTTTTCTTTTTTTTTTTTTTTTTTTTTAATAGATTGCTGCTTAGATACGTGTTTTAGGCACTCCACCTTATAGGGGTTTCAGAACGTGTTCTTTCTGTGTGGTCGCCCAGAAATTTAACCCTTGGTGGGTGTGCCCAGTTGGGAAAGGGGCTGATTAAAGGCTTGCCTGCAAGAGGAGAACTCAAAAAGTTCCCGGGTCTAGGGACCCAGCCTCTCCATGGAGTGAGGGCTCTTCTTCTTTCGGAAATGTTATGTATTGATCGGCTGTGCCGGGTCTTGGTTGCTGCGAGCGGGGGCTACTCACCGCCGTGGCTTCTCTTGTGGAGCGCGGGAGCTAGGCACGCGGGCTCTGTAGTTGTGGTGCACGGGCTTAGTTGCTCCACGGCCTGTGGGGTCTTCCCAGACTGGGGATCCAGTCCCCTGCATTGGCAGGCAGATTCTTAACCACTGGACCACCTGGGAAGTCTGTTTGGGGAATTATTCAAGGCACAGATGATGTGCCTTGAATAATCAAAAGGGCATTGAGGTTAAGACAATTCCAGTGCTCTTTCAGGGCATTTTTGATGATAAAAAAACATTTTTATAAAACTCTGAAACTCAACATGAGTTTTCTTCTGGGGAGGCAGTGGTTCTTTTCAAACCAGGTCAACAGATTCTTTGAAGCCCTTTTTGCGTCTGAGTCACCCAGACCAATACCTGCAGGTATTGTCCTGAGTGTAACCAGTTGTCCAGTTTGAGAAGCCTCGAGAGGAGTTGTGTGGACCTCCATGGGGCTCCTGCCAGCTGCTGGCCTTGGGGTGATGGCTGTGGCAGCTGAATTAACAGCTGCCTGTTCTGGGCCAGGCCACTGCCTCAGCCATGGAGAGAGGTGTTGATCAGGCTGACAGGGCAGCAAATACCCCTGAGCCCCAGGTTGGAAGTAAATTAGTTAAACGTTGCTCTTAGGCTCTGGACAAATTGCTTTCAGTTTTTGCTGCCAAAAGAGAACTCTGAAAACAGGGTGTAAATTGGGTTATTTACACTGTCTCTGTTTTTGTTGCTTCCATGCAGTCCGTGGAGGAGGGCGCCGGTCCAAGGGAGCTTTTCAGGTTCTTCTGGTACCTGGCATCAGGTGAAAAGGGGGTGGGCGTGTGTGTGGGGGGGTGGTGAAGTGCCCTTGAATGCAGGAAGTGTGGTGACCGGACAGGCCTTTGAGGTGCCTGGGACCAGCCCCTTTCGTTAGATCAAAGAAATACCTTTTGTTTTTCCGCTCACACTTTCCTCTGCCCTGGAGCCAGAGTCGTAAAGAGGTGGAGTTGTGAGGGTCTGCATCTGGTGGTTGGGATGGTGGGTGAGGTGTGGGGGATGGGGTGGGGAGGCGGGGCAGGCGGTGGAGGGGCAGGGGGTGGGGGGGTGTCTTCTCTTCTGCTGAACACTTCCTGGATCCTGCTCCCAGGCCTGGCATGTGCAGGGGTCTGCCTGGGCTAGCCTGGGCACCCCGGGGTCTGCGGGGCTGGCCGCCCGCCCTGGTAGGGCCCTGTCTGAGCTGGGCTCTAAGTTGGAGAAACCAGCCACACAAAGGTGGATTTCACTCCAGGCTAAGTGTTTTGTTGCTGAATCATTTGCATTCATTAAATGTAGTAAAGGGTGAGTGATATTTAAGGCAACAGGCGATGGGTTTGCTGGAGGCTGCTGTCTTCGAGCCTCGTCAAGAATTCTTGGGGCCAGGGAGAGGATGGGCGCTGCTCATTCAAAACTTACTTAACTTCTGACTGCCTTGGGCAGAGGCCAGCTGCTAAAATATGAAAAATGTTTGCCCAGAAGCCCCCTGAGCCTGGCCAGACTGCCCCGGCCAAAGACAACACACACTTACAATTCATTAGTTAGCTTCCTGCGAGTTTACTCGTGTCTCTTCCTCCCCTGGGACCTGGCTTAGTTGGGGGCACAAGCAGGGCCAGGAAGGCTCCTATAGATTTTCGGGGGAAGCCTGGCCTAAAGCAAGTGCTGTCCCCTACTGATGGACTGTAGGCTGTCTCTGAGGGTTTGCTCTGGTAAACCGGGCCACCATAAATATCCTTGTATCTATGCCCTTATGCTTATATACCTGAAGGGTAAATTCCCAGAAGTGGAGCTGCTCTGTCAAAGGATTAGAACTATATCAAAGTTGGGTACACCATTGTGTATGTATGTTATTTTTCTGGGGAGGAAATTTATAGCTCTCATCAAACTTCTGAATCACTGGCTGGGGAAAATCACACAGGTTAACATGTGAAAACTGGCAAATGTGATTCAAAAGTGAGGCATTGCTAGGGTGACTGAAGAATTTATCATCCAGCCTGGGGCCTTATCCATGATTATGCCCAGACAACCCTCAGAAGCCAGGGTTGTTCCAGGTAACTTGGGAGAATCGTAGCCCAGCGCCCCCCAGGGTCTTTTCCCCTGATCTCTGGGATGTCCTCTCTTCCACACCGTGGCGCTCTGAATGACCTGCTCCATTTTATTTTCCATTCTATCAGCTGTGTTCTTTTTGTTTCTCCCAAACAAAATGCTGAGCTTGGTAGGATAGGTCCAGTTCCTGACCTTTGTTTTCCCAGATGCTCAGTGGTTGTTCAAGTTATTCTTGGATTCCCAAAACCCAAGCCCTGGAAACAGTGTTCCTAATCTGCAGGATGAAAGTGATAATATCCACCTCATAGAGCCATGCGTGCTAAGTCGCTTCAGTCGTGTCCAGCTCTTTGCAACCCCATGGACGATAGCCCGTCAGGCTCCTCTGTCCATGGGTTTCTCAAGGCAAGAACACTGGAGTGGGTTGCCTTGCCCTCCTCCAGGGGATCTTCCCGATTCAGGGATTGAACCCATGTCTTTTCTGTCCCCTGCATTGCCAGGCGGGATCTTTACCACTAGCATCACCTGGGAAGCTATGACAAGGGGTTAATGAAGGAAAGTTTGTTCAGGGGCATTGCGATGTAGCCTTTATTTCTGGGAGGCAAGCTTCAGGGGCAGGCACGTTGACATATGTTGTCACTCTTTATTGGCGTATACTTTATTGATGTATTGAGTACTGCCAGCTGTCTAGATTTGCTTTTTTCCCGTTTCACCAATTATTACCATCCCCTTAATTGCCCTTGTATCTGTTCCCTCCCCTTATATCTCATTGTCCATGACTTCGTTATTCAGGTCTTGCCATTCCTTCCTTGGAATACTGCTGGAAAAGTGAATTTTTGATGGCAGGATCTTTTTTTTTCCTCCTCAAAAATATCAAAAAGACACGCACTTTATGAACCCTGAGATGGAAACATCCGATGAGATGTACCAGACTGAGATAAAAAGGAAGCTGAATGAGAAGGGTGAAGAAGTAAAAAGAAGACTGGCTGAGATAATGAAGGAGTGTGAGGAGACAAAACATGCAATAGCATATACACAACCATGTGTGACGTAGAGAGCGAGGAGGAAGCTGCTAAACAGCACAGGGAGCTCAGCTCAGCGCTCTGTGATGACCTAGAGCGGTGGGATGGGGTCGGGGGAAGGCTCATGAGGGAGGGAATATATGTGTACATACAACTGATTCGCATTATTGTACAGGAGAAACTAACACAACATTGTAAGGCAGTTATATTCCAGTAATTAAAAAACGAATTAAAACCCTCAGGTCACTGGAAAAAAAAAATGCAATGACAGAATACAGTTTCCAGTATACCCTTTAAGGAGCTGAATCAGCAGTGGTTGATCTAATCAATAGCATGCAGTTGAGGTGCTCTCAGAATCAGAGGAAAATGGACAGTGAGATGAAAATGATGAAAAAAAGGTGATAATTAGGTAAATAGATTTAAGATTTTAAAAAGTAATGAAGGATAAACGTGCTCCTCAGTTGCGTCTGACTCTTTGTGACCCCATGGACTATAGCCCACCAGGCTCCTCTGTCCATGGGATTTCCCAGGCAAGAGTATCGGAGTGGGTTGCGATTTCCTTCTCCAGGGGATCTTCCTGACCCAGGGATCAGACCTGAGTCTCCTGCATTGACAGGTGGATTCTTTACCACAGAGTCACCAGGGAAGCCCAAAACAAAGGAGACACAAGTACAATTAAAAAGCATATCCTAAGAGGCAGATAAGACACAGTACATACAGCAAAGGAAGAACTCTAGCATTAGAACAGAAACCAGGCTGAAGCAAAGACAAATACATCAGTTAGTGAGATAAATTTCAGTGACATACGTCTCCCACAGAGATAAGACAAGATTGAGTTAGGAAGGTGTCGTGTTCTTTACATGAGACAAACCTAAAATGTGGGCAGAGTTCATTTTATTCTAACTTGAGGCCAGTAGCTTAATTTACTTCATTTATTATTTAGGAAATAATTTAAGGCTATTCTGAGTACAGCTTTGAAATGAATAAATTTGAAATGAAAAAAATATAGAATTGGTAAGTTCCGTTGCTTTAGAAAAAAGCAAAGAAACAAAACTTAGGCAAATCCAGTCAAGAAAAGGAAAGAAAAGGTCAATAAGCAAAGCAAGACAAGAAAAAGAAGCCTTAACCTCATCCTTAGCCTCAAACAATTTCTTGAGTACATACCAGGTACTTGGTAGATTTTGGAGACTTAGAGCAGGTAATGAGATGGAGCTTACTATTCAGTGGGGAGGATTCACTAAAACGTGTACTAATAATTCCAGTTGGAATGATTGCCATGGAAAAGATTTTTTTTAAGTTGTCAAGGGTTACCATGTTCAGTGCTATGCTGAGAAATCGATGCTGGGAAAATAAAAGTTATTGAAATGTATTCAAGAGCCATTAGGATGATTGACTAGATAGTAACTATTAAAAACAACTGACAACACTATTTATAAAATAGATAACTAATAAGGACCTAGTGTGTATGGGGAACTCATACTCTGTAATGGCCTATATGGGAGAAGAATCTAAAAAAAGAGCGGATATATGTGTAAGTGGTTCACTTTGCTGTATTGCAGAAACTAGCAACATTGTAAATCAATTATACTCCAATAAGAATTTTTAAAAATAATCGAAAGATAGAAAACAAAAACCTTCCACCAAGCTGTTGTATCAGACAGCCTTGAGGGGAAATTTCAAAAGACACAGAGGAAAATAGAGCCTTGTAGTGCTTTGTTGGCTGTCACAGAGCCAAGGAACAGATGGACGGCCATGCCATGCATGTCACAAAGTTGCTGTGACCTTGCTCCTAAATGCTGGCTGACAGCACAGAAGAGGAAAATGCACTACTTAGAAATATTGGTGCGAAAGTCTAAGAAAAATACTGGCAAATTAAGTCTAATACTATTTTTAAAATAATGTGTCATAAACAATTAGGATTTACTCCCAAAATTCATGGATAGTTTAATCTCATGTAATTCATCAAAATAAGAAGTCAAGACTCACACACTTATTTCCATCTTTGGCTGTATGGAGAACTAGATGCAAAAATAACATTAGATATAAATTAACATCTGTTCTTGTTTTTTAAAATTTCAAGCCAGAGATAGCATATGTAAAAATGAAATTATAATGCTGTTCTCTTTTAAAGTCACTAAGTTAAAATAGTAAGGTCTCTACCATTTAACATCATTCTGGAAACTGTAGCTGAAATAATACTGTAAGAAAACAGAAGTTGGACTTCTCTGGTGGTCCAGTGGTTAAGAATCCACCTGCCAACACAGGGGACACAGGTTCGATCCCTGCTCAGGGAAGATTCCACATGCCGGGGTAACTACTGAGCCCGTATGTCTTAGAGCCCATGCCCTGCAGTAAGAGAAGCCACCACAATGAGAAGCCCATGCACCCCCAACTAGGGTGTAGCCCCTGCTCGCCATAACTAGAGAAGCCCTTGTGCAGTAAGGAAGACCCGATGTAGCCATAAATAAATAAAACAGAAGTCAAAATAAAGTTAATGTCTTTTGCTGATGGTGCCAGTTTCTTATATGTGAAACCCAATCATCAACTGAAAGCCATTAGAATAGTAAGAGAGTTATTTGGCAAAACTACACAAAACTCAGAAGTTTCACTGCTTATCAGCGAGTAACCTTTTACGAAATACAATGGAAACATTTACCCCATTCACAAAATCAGCAACAAGAAAAACCCTAAGAGACTTAGGCATAGGGACTTCCTGGCAGTCCAGTGGTTAGGACTCTATGCTTCTGCTGCAGGTGGGGGCACGGGTTTCATCCTTGGTGAGGGACCCAAGATGCTACAAGCTGTGAGGCTTTTTCAAGAAGAAAAAATAAATAGGCCTAAAGCAATAGAATGGAAACTGTATGTTGAAGGAGTCAGTAAATATCACCCTTCTCTCCTCTGAATTGGAAACCAGTGGATGCAGGGAGGAAGGAAAGACAGAGGAACTGGAGAGAAGGAAGTCCGTGCATCACCTTTATTACAGGTAAAGGTGAGCTTGAGGAACAAGGTTTTAATCTGAAGAGGATTGTCTGGTTCATCCCTGAATTAGAGGGGGGTGGGGTGTGTGTGTGTGTGTGTGTGTGTAGGCTACGTGTATAAAATGTGTCCGGTCTGCAGGGGGTCTATTCCCCAACCCCCACCCTAAGGGGATGGGAGAGAGAGGATCTCAGCCAAAAATGCTGAGACATCACCCCTCCCTGGGACCTGGGAGAGAAGGTGGGATGAAGCTGCGGTGGTACCCCCTCCACTGAAATGGGGAGGGGTCATTCCTCCTCAAAATTCCCTTTGCTCTCTGAACTCACCCGGGTTTAACTGTTGAAGCCCCTGGTCACCTGGGGGTGTGGGTGCCTGGAATGTGACTCTTCCTTCTGAGGGAAAGGCACAGCAGTCAGCTTTTCCCGCTTATACCTTCACTAACCACGCTGCTGCTTCAGGGATGCTCCCAGGACACCTGGAGAACAGAGTGGGTTTTCCCCAAAGGCTCTCAAATGAATTAAAACAGGACAGTAGTTAAATGAATTCTAAGGCAGCCTCTGCACCCAAGAAAGTTCACTTGCTATCTATTTTCCAGCCCAAATCATGCACAAACACATCTCCTTCTGAAAAGTTAAAGAACAAGAACCTTCACGGCTCTATTCACTGTTGTACTCTCTAACACTTGGAACAATGTCTGGCACTTAGTAGGTACTCAATAACTTAATGACCATTCTCAGAGGGGGAAAGTGTGACAGGTAATGCAGAAAAGGCCTCATATTAATGATTTTATTGATTACAAATTAATAAGAAAAAGATAGCAATAAAAATAAATAAGGAAAAAGGTAGACAAGGAAGTACAGTAGAAAATTCGGCTAAAACCAGTAAACAAGATTGTTTTATGTTGTTAGGGACAGACTAGATGTCTTAATTGACTTGCAAAATAAAGAAAGGTATTATTTTAGTACTCGCAAATTGGCAAAGAATAAAGTGTCGGTGTTGGTAAGGAAAACAGATGGGCACAACCTTTTTAAAGAGCAGTTTGTCATTTATCAAAAACCTGAAATTGTATTCTCTGTGGTCCAGGGGCAGTTCTGTTTCTAGAAACATTCTCATTACCAAGCTGCACAGGTGCCTGCGCAGGGAGGTTCGGTGGGGGTGTTGTTTATAATGGCAAAAATTTATAACTATCTGAACGTCCACAATTAGATTAGGGTGTTAGACAAACAGATTATGGGCCACTGGTTGAATAATAATACACATGGTTGAAATGAATGGACTAGAACCATGTGAACAGACGTGGAAAGATACCTGTGGTTAATTGTAGAGCAAAAAAAGCAGTTTGCAGAATAGCAGGTGTTGTGGGTTGAATGGTGTCTCCTAAAAGGATATGTTCAAGTCCTAACCCCTGGCCCCTGTGATCGTGGCCTTATTTGGAAATAGGGTCTTTGCAGATGTGCTTAAATTAAGAGATGTCATTCAGGTGGGCTCTAATCCTACGTGACTGGTGACATTCTTGCAATAAGGGAAGTGCTGCAGGCATGCACAGAGGGCAGATGGCTACCTAATGGTGGAGGCAGGAAGTGGAGTGGTGCGGCTCCATGCCCGGACTTCCCTGATGGCTCTGCGGGTTAAGAATCTGCCTGCCATGCTGGAGACATAGGTTCGATCCCTGGGTTGGGAAGATCCCTGGGAGGAGGAAATGACAACTCACTCCAGTATTCTTGCCTGAAAAATCCCATGGACAGAGGTGCCTGGCGAGATATAGTCCACAGGGTCGCAAAGAGTTGGACATGACTGAGTGAGCAGAGAGAGATCGCTAAGCCAAGCAATTCCAAGGATTGCCTGCACCCACCAGAAGCTGGGAGAGAGGCCTGGAACAGACTCTTGAAGAACCTCCAGAAGGAACCAAGCTTGCCAACACCTTCATTTCACACTTCTGGCCTCCAGAACTGAGGGAGCATAAGCTTCCATTGTTTTCAGCCACCCAGCTGTGGTAATTTGTTATAGCAGTCCTGGGAAGCTAACAGAACAGGTATGGCATTATCCCGAAATGCCTCCTGTGACCGTGCCTGCTGCTCTCTCCATGACAAAGAGCTGCTTCAGTCCATTTTCTACCCTAACACCCACCTCCTCGGAAACAGGGAGGGACTCACTGTTGGTGATATTTTTTTGTTTTTTTCTATCCGGGGACAGCCTGAGCCAGATAAATTTGTATTTCATCTCCTTTGTCTGCTCCACCCCTCACAAACCAGTGTCCTAGCGGCCTTTAGCTATGCCCCTCTGACCCCGTCATCCCTTAAGCTCTGAGCATCCTCAGTGCCTCAAGTTCATGCTTTGTCTTTGTGCCTCTGTCTTTTTCTATTTGCCAAACCCCCTTCCTTCTTAAAACCTTGTTGTTAAGGTGCAGAGCCAGGTGGCATCTTGGTTCCCTGACCAGGGATTGAACCTTCGGCCCCTGGGGTGGAAGCTCAGAGTCTTAACCACTGGACCACCAGGGAAATCCCTTAAAATCTTGTTCTGAGGAGCCTTCTTCTGAGATGCTCCTCTGCATCCCCCTTTTACCCTCACTCTGGGTTAAAAGCTTGCCTTGTGCACCCACCTATCACACTGTGTGGTACCATGGTTAAGCCTAGTGGTTAGGATAGGTTTTTCCTTTGAGCCAGGCAACGAGAGATTTGAATCTTGTGTGTGTCATCGACTTGCTGTGTGACCTTGAGCAAGTGACTTTACCTTTCTGTGCCTTGGTTTCCTCATCTTCAGAATGGGGATCGGAGTGCCTCCCTCACTGGGTGGTCGTGAGCATTCACACTGGTTAAAACTCTTGGAACAGTGCCTGGCACGTTGCAACTGGTCAGTGAGGCCTTGCTGTTATCGTAATTATATGTTTACTTGTCTGACTCCCCCACTAAGCAGAGATATTTAAAGGCAGTAATTGTGTTTTTCTCTCTCTGTCCCCAGTGTTTTGCAGAGTACTTGGCACATGATAGGTGCTAAATAAGTATTTGTTGAATTAATAATGGTAATTAATGTAATTGCCAACCAGGATTCCAGGTTGGGCTTTGACCTCCACTCTGCTGGTTCCACATTATGCAGGGGTTAGCGAACCCTCCTCAGATCAGTGGGTGTTCCCTGAGCATCTCCAGTGGGCAAGGCAATCACAGTGGAGGTGGTGGAAGAGTGGCCGATTAGCTCCTGACCTCAGGGAGCTGACAACCTAGTGGGGAAAGCAGTTGAAGCTTATGAAATGTTAAGAGCTTTAGGTCTTAATAACCATTTGTGGGGGCAACAGAAGAATGTGGATTCAGAGTTCACTGTTTCAGTCCTTGTTTTCCAAATTCCTTTTAGAGTTTCTTTTTAATAGTGAAATGTAGACGTGGAGGCTTCGTCAGGTTTAGATTTGATTTTTTTTTTCTTCCAGGTATCCTTTCCTCAGTAGGCACATAACATTTGGTTGTCTCTCTGGATAATTAGTAGCTATCAGTAATCATTGCCGGAGAAGGCAATGGCGCCCCACTCCAGTACTCTTGCCTGGAAAATCCCATGGGCGGAGGAGCCTGGTAGGCTGCAGTCCATGGGGTCGCTAAGAGTCGGACACGACTGAGCGACTTCCCTTTCACTTTTCACTTTCATGCATTGGAGAAGGAAATGGCAACCCACTCCAGTGTTCTTGCCTGGAGAATCCCAGGGACGGGGGAGCCTGGTGGGCTGCCGTCTATGGGGTCACACAGAGTTGGACACAACTGAATCGACTTAGCAGCAGCCGCAGCAGTAATTATTGCTAGATCCATTATTTCATTGCGGGGGTGGGGGGGGGGCTGTAAAATGGTGATATTCTATTTATCAGTTGGAGACTTTTTTGAAGATCAGTTAGTTGCCCCTTGTTAACTGTTTGGTTACCATGAGATATAGCTGTTCAAGAAAGGGAAAGTAAATGCTTCTTGACCAGTTTTTAAAATAACAAGTTGTTTTTCTAGCATCCTTCAAAGGTGTCATTTTGGGCTCTTTAGAAAAAAATTGTTTTTAATTTTATGATTTGGCATTACTGGGGTCTTTACAATTTTTTATTGGAGTGTAGTTGATTTACAGTGTTGTGTTAGTTTCAGAAGTACAGCAGAGTGAGTCAGTTGTACATATATCCCCTCTTTTTAAGATTCTTTTCCCATATAGGTCATTTCAGAGTATTGAGTAGATTTCCCTGTGCTATCCAGGAAGTTCTTATTAATTATCTGTTTTATATATAGTAGTGCATATATGTCAGTCACAAGTTCCCAGTTTATCTCTCCCCTTGGGCTCTTTTTTTTTTTTTTGACATCATTATGAATTCATAGATTTTAAACTCATCCAATGTGTTAAGGGACTTCCCTGGTGACTCAGAGAGTAAAGAATCTGCCTGCAATGCAGGAGACTCAGGTTCAATCCCTGGGTCTGGAAGATCCCCTGGAGAAGGGAATGGCAACCCACTCTAACATTCTTGCCTGGAGAATTTCATGGACAGAGGAACCTGGCGGGCTATAGTCCATGAGATCCCCAAAACTCAGACATGACTATGACTAACACACACATCACCCACAATGTGTTAAGGCCGTGTGGTTTTTAACCCTTATGGATGCTTAAATGGCCCTTCTTTGCCTCACAGGAGCCTCTTCAAGGTGGCCCTGAGCCTTTTGATGCGACCCTTTGTCTTTGCTCATTCCTTGTGTGATAAGATGCTCCAAGTTCATCCTGCACATTTCCTGCCCAGACCTGGAATCAGAACTTCCCTAAGGAGGAAGGGCATGAACTTTTTAGTGTATCGGTACAACAGTAGCAAACCACTTTCCAGAAGGACAATATAATTTACAATCTCCGGAATTCACTGGTGGCCCAGTGGCTAAGATTCCACGCTCCCAATGCAGAGAGCTTGGGTTCAATCCCTGATCAGGGAACTAGATCCTGCAGTGAAGAGTTTGCATGCCGCAACTAAGACCTGATGCAGCCAAATAAACAAATGATAACTAACACTCCCACCAGCAAAGCACAAGGACCGTTTTCTCCATCTACTCCACCAGTGTTAAGTGTTATTTTAAAAACTTGGCATTCATTTGATAAGGCAGTGTGATTCAGTTCAGTTCAGTTCAGTTGCTCAGTTGTGTCCGACTATTTGCGACCCCATGAATCACAGCACGCCAGGCCTCCCTGTCCATCACCAACTCCCGGAGTTCACTCAAACTCACGTCCATCGAGTCAGTGATGCCATCCAGCCATCTCATCCTCTGTCGTCCCCTTTTCCTCGTGCCCTCAATCCTCCCAGCATCAGGGTCTTTTCCAATGAGTCAACTCTTTGCATGAGGTGGCCAGAGTATTGGAGTTTCAGCTTTAGCATCAGTCCTTCCAATGAACATCCAGGACTGATCTCCTTCAGAATGGACTGGTTGGATCTCCTTGCAGTCCAAGGGACTCTCAAGAGTCTTCTCCAACACCACAGTTCAAAAGCATCAATTCTTTGGCGCTCAGCCTTCTTCACAGTCCAACTCTCACATCCATACATGACCACTGGAAAAACCATAGCCTTGACTAGACGGACCTTTGTTGGCAAAGTAATGTCTCTGCTTTTGAATATGCTCTCTAGGTTGGTCATAACTTTTCTTCCAAGGAGTAAGTGTCTTTTAATTTCATGGCTGCAGTCACCATCTGCAGTGATTTTGGAACCCAAAAAAATAGTCTGACACTGTTTCCACTGTTTCCCCATCTATTTCCCATGAAGTGATGGGACCAGATGCCATGATCTTCGTTTTCTGAATGTTGAGCTTTAAGCCAACTTCTTCACTCTCCTCTTTCACTTTCATCAAGAGGCTTTTTAGTTCCTCTTCACTTTCTGCCATAAGGGTGGTGTCATCTGCATATCTGAGGTTATTGATATTTCTCCCGGCAATCTTGATTCCAGCTTGTGCTTCTTCCAGTCCAGTGTTTCTCATGATGTACTCTGCATTATAAGTTCAATCAGCAGGGTGACAGTATACAGCCTTGACGTACTCCTTTTCCTATTTGGAACCAGTCTGTTGTTCCATGTCCAGTTCTAACTGTTGCTTCCTGACCTGCATATAGGTTTCTCAAGAGGCAGGTCAGGTGGTCTGGTATTCCCATCTCTTGAAGAATTTTCCACAGTTTCTTGTGATCCGCACAGTCAAAGGCTTTGGCATAGTCAATAAAGCAAAAATAGATGTTTTTCTGGAACTCTCTTGCTTTTTCAATGATCCAGCGGATGTTGGCAATTTGATCTCTTGTTCCTCTGCCTTTTCTAAAACCAGCTTGAACATCTGGAAGTTCACGGTTCACGTACTGCTGAAGCGTGGCTTGGAGAATTTTAAGCATTACTAGCAGTATGATCAGCATTTCTTATTTGCATTTATGTTTCTAATTTGCATTCATTAGGTTATTGGTGCATTGGAACATCTTATATTTATTAATCATGTATATCTGTTTTGAGAAAACATGCTATTTTGACCACGTCACTATTAGAATTTTAATGGTGGTTGCGATTGATTTGTAACTGCGCATCAAGGCCAGCAACCCCTCTTCTGTCCATTGCTAGAAACCGTTTTCCTAATTGGTCGTTTGCCATTGAGAGTTGTTTACAACCTCTATTTTATGGAGTCAGATATTTTCCTTCATAAAGCAAAGAATTTTCCAGTCCCCCCCTCACTGGGGCCTAATGGGATCAGAAAGCTGAACCCTAAGAGTTTACCTCCAGGCATTCATTCATTGGCATCTAAACATTCGCTGTGCTATCCTCACCTAACTACAGTCGGGCCCCTTGAGGCCAGAGGCCTGCCTCGTTCCAGCACGGTCTGGATCCGTTTTCACTGAGACAGACTTGTTCTGACTGTCCTTCCTGTGAAGGTGGGAAGTGACTGAAATGCTGAGCAGCTGCTAATCTGAGCACTGCCTGGAGGTTCCCGGGGCAGCCATCCCTAGAGTGGTCCCAGCAATCGACTGCTGCCCGCCCCATGGAGCCCTGCTGGAGTGGCCGGCTTCATCGGGCAGCTGTGGGACAAAGCTTCAGACCTCAGAGTCTGTTCAGAAACCTCTTACCCAGATGGCAGAGACTGAGTGGGTAGCACTTAGCAGCTCCATATGGTCTGCATGAGAGAGATGCCAACCGAGGCCTTCCCTGGGTAAGAGGTGGTTGTCATGGAACACAGTCCCTCAAAGATCTTGAACATAATAATCGCAAGCAATAATGGCTAAGAGCCCAAACTCACATGATACTTAAGTTAATATGTGCCAGGCACTGTTCCAAACATGCTACATTGGTTAACATGTGAATTTACTTTTCGCAAGCCTAGGAGGTAGATACTGTTATTAGCACCATTTTATAGCTGCAGAAATGGAGACACCGAGAGGATAAACAGCTTGCCCAAGGTCATACACTCGGTAAGTGGGGGAGGAGAACTGAAGTCAGACAGTCTGACTCCAGACTCTGAGCTCTTGTCATCTCCATCCTGCCCATACCCGGTGGGCCAGGGGTCTTAAAGTCATGCAGCGCTTCGGACTTCCCAGAGGGCATTTCGTCCCTGCAGGATAAGGAGCAGCTGGCTTTACAGATGGGGAAACTGAGGCCTGAAGAACAGAGCGACTTGCTCAGAGCTGCCTGTGCAAGTCAGATGCAGATCTTCTGTAGGTTCACTTATTTGGCATCCAAGTCAAACTTCTTGAACCTCCTAGGAACAGAATTGCCCTTAGACAGGTATTGTACAAACAGCGGTTGCCTTTTCCCTTTGGGAGGGCCCACATCTCTGGGTCTGCTGAACGGGGGAGTCTTACTCAGGACTTTCCTGGGCTCTTGAGGACCACGGTGGGTGCTCTTGAGGTCTCATGGTCTGAGCCGGGGCTGGCCATTTCTGGAAGTTGACTTCTTTGCCCTTGCGTGAGGAGCAGCCAGCTGAGTTCCCAGAGGAGCAGGACTGCTGGGTCAGGAGTTCTGGAAAAGTCGGGTGGGAAGTGCCCCACTGTCTTCTTGCTCCTGGCCTAATGGCTCGGACCATTTTTAGATGTAGGAAGTGTAACAGTATGGTACATTTATCTTGATGGATAACGGAAGAGCCCAGGGAAGGAACTGTACTTTTCCTGGTGAATTATTTACCAGGAGCCTCTAATTTGAGGCTCTCCATTTTAAGTGGATTGGGAGTATCTAGAGCCCCACTCCCCCATCCCTCCCAAGTACAGGTTGGCTGTAACCTTCCGTGTCTAGTGTTACACTGGGCAGCCCTGTGACCTGTGACCTGTCGCCAGAGACTCTGAGTATGGAGTCCCTGTGGCTTCTGGGTTGGCTGGCAGGTGGGGCTGGGGAAGATGTCCCTACTAGAGATGCCCTGTGAGGGGTTTTCCTTGGCCAGAGGAGGCTGGGGTCAGTGGGGCTGGAGGCTGCTCTGCAGGCATGGAGAATCCTTTGTGTGCATACATGCATGCTCCGTGTCTCTCTTTCTTGTCTCTCTGGGTCTCTAGGACTGTGTTACTGGCTCTGTCTCTCAGTTTGTCTCTGTCCATGTCTCTGCCTGTTGATCTGGGTCTCTCTGTGTCTCTCTCTTCCCCGCTGCCCTTCCTCCCCACTCTTTTCCTTCCTCTACCACCTCTCCCTTACCCCCTTTCTCTGGCTCCCTCCAGCCCCCCTTTTTCTCTTCTTCCTGTCTTCCTCTTTTCTCCATCAGTGTCTGCTTCTCTCCCTCTCTCTCTGCGTGACTGTAGAGGCCTGTGAGAGGCACCTCCTGGGATGGAGGGACAGCCAGTTCCAGACTTAAGTGAAGCCAGATCTTGGTGCCTTCCAGATCCTGACTTAAAGATCCACAGAGTAGGCATAAAATAAACTTTAGGTCTTTGTCATTTTTTTGGCTATCCAGTTATTGCATCAGCCACTCTTAGGGGCTTTTTTTCTTCTTCTTCTAGCTATTTGTGTGTACTTTATGTTTTATAACATCCCCGCCCCCGAAAGTCAGCTATCCCCAGGCTTTAAGCATCTGGTAATGAATTGCAAGTTTTTGGTGCTTTTAAAAATAACTTACAAGGAATGGTTTCTATCCCTTATTCTTCAGATTCTGTTTTCCTCATCTGTCGTTACTGATTTGAAGATTAATATACATCTTCTGCCATCTTTAGCCAGAATGCTTTTTTGAAACAGCTGATTTTTCAAAAACGACTTTTTTTTGGTTATTGTCATTTAAAAAAAAAGAAGCAAATCATCAGTGATGCAGTTAAGAAAGAAAAGAATAAAATTGGGTTTTACCTTATTAGAGAGTTTAGATTTTAAGCCATAAAGTGAAGTTTATAAGGAGTCAAGGAAGTGTCTGATGCTTTGATTCTAATTAAGTAGCTGGCCTGCCTTCCCCTTCCCGCTCTTTCCCTTGATCTCCACCCTCCCCCAGCTGGGCAAGACTCAATTGAGTGATGCTAGAGCTGTGACCCCAGCTGCAGTAGTTGGTCCTCGCCATAAGATAGCTTCCCCCGCCGACATTTCCCCGGCCACATGTGGTAGCTGAGGGGTTGAGGGGAGAGTTTTGGATGGCCACGGCAGATCTGTCCGCAGAAGGCAGCAGGGTCCTCTGCGAAATCCCACCCCTACACCCTCCGCAGCAGCCTAGAGGCCCGGAGGGCACCCTCACCTCTTTTTAAAAATTTTCCAGAACTTAACTTTTTTTAACTTATTTTTATATCTGGCTGCGCTGGGCCTTTGTTGCTGCTCAAGGGCTTTTTCTCATTGTGGCCATCAGGGGCTACTCTCTGGTTGCAGCGCTCGGCCTCCTCATTGTGGTGCCTTCTCTCGTTGGGGAGCACGGCTCTAGGCACTCGGGCCTCAGTAGTTGCGGTTCTCGGACTCTAGAGCACAGGCTCGATAGTTGTGGCGCACGGGCTTAATTGCCTCTTGTCATATGGGATCTTCCTGGACCAGAGATTGAACCCATGTCTTCTGCATTGGCAGGCGGATGTTTTTAACCGCTGGACCACCAGGGAAGTCTGCACCGTTGCCTCTTGAAGCCAGTGGCTCTCCCAAGCCACCTCTGTTTTTCTGGGCTCTTCTCTTTGTGTTTCAGGTTGAGGCTTAAAGCCTGGAGCATCTCTTTTCCTGGGTGGGTTTCCAGAAGCAGCTGTTGGTCAGACAGGTGGAGAAGGAAAGAAAGGAAGGCTGGGGGAAGGGCACTTGGAGGATGGTGTCGGGCCGCCTTGGTCTCCGGCAACATGTGTTTGGCATCGCCGCGTGTCAGCGGCTGTGTGGCAAATGCAGCCCGTCGCCGCAGGCCTTGCGTGGCTCGTGCTTTCCACATCACACATAGCAGAGCGATTTCCTCACATTCCCCACTCTTGTCTGCTCCGGGAAGTGGTTTGCAGAGCACTTCTAAATATAAAAGTATGAGACTGCCTCCCTCTCTTATCCCTTTGAAACCAGCTGAAGGCCAACCTCTTTAGTCACATTTTGGGTTTGGGGGGAGGAGGATGGAGGGGAAGGGAGAAGCTGGGGGAGTGTGTGTGCCTGCGTGCGTGTTTTCCCGGGCTCTGCTGGTCCCCAGATGCATGGGGGGAGCCGCACGGGGCTGGTTGCGGTGCTGGAGGGGCGCACGGAGAGGAGGGTGGAGGCTCACGGACTGACTTTCAAACTGTGGGCAGGTATGTTCAGCCACTTACTTGTTTTAAAATTTTTCATTTTCTTCTTTCTTCCCCATACCCAACAGTATGTTATTCTCCTGGGAAACAACAGCAGGATATAGGCAGTGGCCACAGGGAAAGCACTTTAGAACGCAGTGCTGAAGGGAATAAAATGAGAAGCAGAGTGAGAGATAATGCATTTATATAGGTTAAAAATAGCCACATGCAAAACAACAATCGCATCTGACCAGAGCACGTACAAAGAGAGGATTTAATTAAACAGGACGGAGTGGTTGTTGGAGGTGGCCTTGGGTAAAAGGGAATAAAGTGAAAGAAATGAAGAGCCGGAGTGGCAACGTGGCAAGAACACAGGGTCGTCCCTGGTGGTCCAGTGGTTCAGACTTCACCTTCCAGCGCACAAGGTGTGGTTGGGGAGCTAAGAGCCCATGTGTCTCCTGGCCAAAAAGCCGGAACATAAAACAATGGAGACGATAGTGTAATAAATTCAATTGATACTTAAAAAAAATGGTCCACATCCAAAAAAAAAAGCACACAGACGTGGGAGTCAGATAGACCTAGGGGCGGTTCCCCCTCACTGTCACTGGGATAGCCTTGACCCCAGTTTCCACCTCTGTGAAATGAGGCTGGTCCCAGTGGAGGGTTCTTTGGATGAGAAATAATGTGTCTGACATAAGGGCTGACCAGAGCAGACAGAGTAGCTAAGGCCGTGCTGACCAATGGAACTTTTTGCAGAGACAGAAGTCTGACGTCTGTGCTGATCAGTACGGTGGCCACTAGCCACATGCAGCTCCTGAACACTTAGAATGTGACTGGTGTGGTGGAGGAAATGAATTTTCAGTTTCGCTTCATTTTAATTAAGTTACATTTTAATAGCTGCATGTGGCTAGTGGCTGCCATATTGGCTAGAACAGGTCAAAGGGATGTTTTTAACTTCTTTAAGAGATAGGGATGGCAACCCACTCCAGTACTCTTGCCTGGAGAATCCCATGGACAGAGGAACCTGGTGGGCTGCAGTCCATGGGGTCACTGGGAGTTGGACACGACTGAGTGACTTCACTTTCACTTTTCACTTTCATGCATTGGACGAGGAAATGGCAACCCACTCCAGTGTTCTTGCCTGGAGAATCCCAGGGACCGGGGAGCCTAGTGGGCTGCCGTCTATGGGGTCGCATGGAGTCGGGCACGACTGAAGTGACTTAGCAGCAAGAGGTAGGGAGGGGACTTGCCTGGTGGTCCAGTGGCCAAGACCGAGAGCTCCCAATGCAGGGGGGCCCAGGTTTGATTCCTGGTCGGGGAACTAGATCCCACATGCCATAACTAAGACGTGGCACAGCCAAATTAAATAAATACTTAAAAAAACAGAGAGCCAGGGAGGATTTTCCCTCATTAGTAGAGTTGAGATCACTCCACCTAAAGGACAAGGACTTGTGTTCTCCCCTAATGGGGAGTTTGGGGTGTGTGCTCACTTAGAGAGGGGTAAAAAGAGCTCAGAAAACTGAATCTCCCAGCATTTTCCGAACCTGTCTTGAAAATAAATAGATGAAGTCAGGTCCAGCTAGTCCCATAGTAGTGGTTCCCAGGCTGTCCTCTGCTTCGACAGGACAGGCTCTGGGAAGCTCACGCCCAGGCCCGCCCTGGCACTGTTCTCACTGTGGTGTCCCTGGGCCCCTCCCCACTACACCTGGGAGGGAGACCTGCTTGGGGCCTGGGTCTGAACCCCACCCCCACCCCACTGAATGGCTGTCCAGCCTGCATTGAGTCCTTTTCCATCTTCCCTGGAGGACGAGCACTGGACCCTTTGTCCCCTTCCGGGCCCCTGAGCACACCGGCTGAGCATCCCTGAGGTCTTCCTGCCTCTTTTCCCAGGCTCTTGGTCCAGCAGCCCCCTTGCCTGCCTGCAGTGTCTGTCATTTCCACAGTCCCCTCTCTGGTGTCTTCAGGAGACGGCTGGCTGCAATCTCTCCTTCTCCTTGGGGCAGAGGATGAACATGGAGGGTGCAGAGGACCCCTGGTTCCCCCTGGTGGTTCTGTCCGCCTGTCAAGCCCCTGTTGCTCACCAGGTGTTTGGACTCCCCAGGGATCACCTTGCCCAAGGGAGTTTAATCCGGAGTCCATAGTTCCCTAGAACCTCTGGGATTTCTTACTTCTCTGAGAAATATGCAGCCTTTTGTGGGTCTGTACCTAATACAGGTTTCATTTGAATATCCTTGGGGTCAGAAAAGAATCACAAAAACTGGGTGAGGAAACTGAGGCCCAGAAAGGATAATTAACTTGGCCAGGATTGGATCACGGCAGATGCAGAACAAGATTTCAGGTCAGGTAACTCTTTTTTTTTTAGTTTATTTTTATTTATTATAAAAATTTTAATTTTTATTTATTTATTAGTGTGCGTTGGGATCTTTGGTTGTCCCCTGTGAGCTTTTAGCTGTGGCACGTGGGATCTAGTTCCCTGACTAGGGATTGAATCCGGGTGCTCTGTGTTGGAAACAGAGTCTTAGCCACTGGACCACCAGGGAAGTCCCCAGATAGACTCTTAAGTGCCTTCGTCTCCCCGTAAATGCGTGTATGGTATTTGCTGTGTGGCCCAGGCCCTCTGGAGGGGCACAGGGTACCGTTATTGGGCACGGATGTCTACCCCCCACTCCGCGAGCTTGCAGTCTAGCTTGGGAAATACAGCTCTCGGTCACAGCACAGGCGGGTGTCTCAGGGGTATCACAGGCAGTGAGCTCTCAGTGCAAGGGCATGGCCGAGGCAGAGGCCGGGTCTCCCGGGGAGGCAGATTGCAAGCCGAGCCGCGGGAATGGCAGCAGCTTGTTAGCAGTGATGCTGGTCCCCGGTTTGCAGCTCCCAGCTGCCTCTGACCCACACCTGCCATTTATAGCATCAATCTTAATCCTCCCGGGCCGGCCCTACATGTGGTGCGTGGGCTTTGGGGGCTGGCTGTGCAGCTGGAGGCCAGGGAGGGGGCAGGAAGGGGACTCTGGCCAGCCAGCCCTTTGTTCCTCTGACTGCCTCTCTCGGGCTCAGCGAATCCAGGGCTAGGTCTTGGAGACTGTCCAGTCACATCCTCGCAGTTCTCTAATATTTACAGGTAATAGAACTACCTGGTATGGGGGTGGCCACTGGCCAGGGTCACTCTGCTTGTTAGGGGTTGTATTGAGACTAGAACCCAGGTCTCTCCACCCTATGTTCCTTCTGCCTGATCACACTGTATCACTCTGGCTGGGTTTTTAATTCATTGCTGCCTCCTTGGAGACATCATAGGTGTTTAAGAGTTCCTAAGGGTGAGAGATATGTCCTAGATATGGTCCCCTCGGCCCCAGCAGAAGAGGAGTTTGGTGCCACGGTCGCATGGTGTGGCTGCCGGCTGGGGGATTGCTGCTGCTTTTTCCTTTTTAAGATAAATTTAGCCACGCCAGATCTTAGTTTTGATATGTGGGATCTGATTCCCTGAGCAAGGATCAAATCAGGGGCCCCTGCACTGGGAGTCTGGAGTCTTAGTCCCTGAACCACCAGGGAAGTCCCTGGGAAGCTTCTCAAACCACATCTCCCAACTGCTGTATCTGCCCCTCTCGGTTCAGAGGCACGTGATAGTGGACACGAAGACCTACTTGTGCTGTTAGAGATTCATCTTTCCGCTCCAGGGCCTCAGAGGAACGGGCGGGGAGGACTGAGGTGTGGTTTTCATCTAAGGTAGAAGCCTGGCCCTCTGGGTTGTTTCTGCCCTAATCCCTGGTGATGTTGTTCCGTTTCTCTAATCCGGATGTGGGAGCCTCTCCAGATATTTACAGTTAAATCCCAGGACAGGAAAACTCAGCTGGGTCCCTGGCTCTGCTCCCTCCCGCGTGGCTCTGAGCAAGGGCTGTGATGGCCTGTGGAGGGCTGCGGGGCTGCTGGCGAACCTCCGGCCTTTTGTAGACGCTGGGGAGACGGGATGGGGCTGGAGCCCTGTGCTTTGCCTCTGGGTCTTGGAGTCAGCCAAGGTGGATCCTCAGCGACCCTCTGAACCCTGAGGTTCTAGGGCGTGTCCTCAAACGGGGTTGCTGGTGCTAAAACCACATGTGGGTATTGGTGGTGGTGGGCGGGGGCACTCCAGACTCCCCAGATTCACAAACCCCACTGCGGTGTGTGTGTTCCTGCCAGCCCCGGGGGAACTGGGAAGGCGAGTGGGACTGCTGCAAACAACTTTTTCCTGCAGAGACTGTTCGTAAACCCCCTCCGTGCCCGGCCCCCTACAATGGCCCACACCTATGAGCTATGGGCCCTGGGAGTAGCCTGGAACAGCTGAAAGTGCATCAGTGAGACCCCTCAAATCCAAGGTGCATTGGCCCCTTGGGAAGGAGGAGTGGGGTAGAGACCTTGGTACCCCTGGGGCCTCTCCCTTGGTGCCGTTAGAGTTTCTGGATGGAGGGGACCTGTGAGCAGTGCTGTCCTCCTGTGGGTGAGGGGGCCTGGGGGCTGTTCTCTTTCCCGGCAGGGAGCCCTTGTGCCCCTTGGGTTGAGGGCTGCCTCTCCTGGCCTGTGTCCTGATGCTGTCGCCCCAGGTAGGGCACAGGAAGTTGGCAGACATCTCCCTTGGGTCCATATGGCACAATATGAGCTTCCTTGGTTAGGGCTCTCTAGGTTCCCCTGGGAGGATGTCCCACAGGTATATGGGGCCTGGAGCCAGTCTTAGGTGTGGAGGGGTTAGCCTCGTGTGTGGGAGAGGTCCCAGTCATGATCACATGCACCCTCGTGCGAGATGCCTGGGCCGGGGCCAGCCAGGGTCATGTTGGTGCCTCTGCCTGGCCCCAGACAGCTGTGTGAAGGGTGGCACTTCTTACTAGGAGGGAGAGAAGGTAGGTGGAATCCCCTGGTGTCAGGTTTGGTGGGTTCTAGGGTCTCCCTAGTGGCTCAGTCAGTAAAGAATCTCCCTGCAATGCAGAAGACCCAGATTGGATCCCTGGGTCAGGAAGATCCCTTGGGGGAGGGCACGGCAACCCACTCCAGTGTTCTTGCCTGGAGAATCCCATGGAGAGAGGAGCCTGGGGGGCTGCAGTCCTTAGGGTCGCACAGAATCGGACACAACTGAAGCGACTAAGCACGCATGCACTCACAGGACCTCTGGAGCCCGGGGATGTCTTTTCGAGACCAGGAGGACTAGCCCCTGGGAGATGGGTCGTTGAGTGGCCCAGATGGATCCTTGGACTGGAGTAGCTGAAATTACTTCAGAGCAGAAAAACTTCCTGCTGCTCTCTGCTCTCCATAAAATCATGTTTACACATATGTGTGCGTACTCAGGCACACGTATACACACATGGATTGACTGGGCCTGGGGCCCAGAGAGCAGCGAGGAGGGCAGGCACCAAACCAGACGCTTGCTGGGGGATGGGGAGCCAGAGTTGGGCCACTGCCCACCCAGCCCTTTCTCGAGGGGCTGGGGCCAGGGCCCAGGCAGAGTGAGTGTCTGCATATAGATGGCTGTTGGGGAACCAAGGAAATGGCTTGGAAAATGTCCTTATTGGGTATTTGCAGCTCCAGCTTCGTTGGGGTCGTGCCTGGTGTGGGCAGATGGCTCTGTCTGCCGGTTTTGGTGGTGGGGGGTGTTCTTGGGCCCGCCCTGTGCCCTCCAGGCGCTCTGGGCCATGCTGTGGGCTTTTCATTTATGAATCCACTTAGTCTCATGCAGCCCGAGTGGTAGGAGTGGGGTTCTCATTTCATGGCAAGGGAGAAGGTCCAGAGAGGCAGTGGAGGTGGCGTTGCTAGGGAGTTGAAGCTGCTCTGCTGAGCGGTCGCCTCAAGGGTCACGTGGGCCAGATACTTCCCTTCTACACCCAGAGTCTGGGTGTAGAAGGTGGGGTGCACGGAGGGCCAGGCTGTGAAAGGGGGCAGCTTTGGGAGGCCCAGGACTGGTGTGCTTCCCTCACGGACTTTCTCCAGACCACAGCGCTGGGGCATCCTGGTCAGGGTTGTGCTGGGGACTGTGCCACCTCGATCCCCCCAGAGCCTTCCTCCTCCTCTTCCGCTGTTCAGCCGAAGCTTTCGAAGAGCTCCTGCTTCCCAGGACCCTCCTTGGTCTGCCCCGTTTCCCCTGACAAAAGACCAGACCAGCCTGTCCTGCAGATGGAGAGATGGCCGGACTGGGCACCCCTTGCAGTGTCTTCTCAGTGAAGTGGGTGTTGAGGCTCTGGGCCGGTCTCTGGTGTAGGGAGCTGGGTGGCCAGGATGTGAGCTCAGAGCAGGGGCCAGGGTCTTAGAGGAGGCCTGGTGGCTGCCCTCCCTGCCTTCTGTAACATCTGAAGCCTGCCCCCGCCAAGCAGTAACCAGGACCTGCTGTGAGCTGACGTCAGGACACAGGGCCCCTCGGGGCCAGCTTTGATGTTCCCCAGGCCCTGTCGAGGGGGCGCGGGGGGCTCTGAGTGGCAGTCTGGGAATGCAGTATCTCACCACAGCTCCGCCAGTGCCAGGGGGGGACGGGATGCTGGATGGAGGCTGAGCTGGGGTCCCTCTGAGTCATGCCATCTCCTCTCCCAACTCGGGTTTCTGTGGCAAGGGGTCTGTGCTTCCTGCAACCTCGCAGCCCCTTTCCCTCCACCCTACCCCCCGACCTGATGATCTGTTTAGAACTTCCCTGCAATGGCAGCTGCTCCCCATCTGGGGTCTGGGAGGGCATTTTGCCTCGCCTGGGGGGAGCTTTATAGCATCCCTAGAACTTGCATCTTTGGGCAGGAAGCGTGATGATGGTTAGGATGACGGTAGCTGCCTGCTGAATGGGCTCATCCAAGGCGTTGCACAAGAACTTATTGCATTTGCGAGTCACGAGACGGCGAGAGAAAGCTGGGGTCCCAATGTGTTCCTTGCACAAGGTCAGGCGCACTGAGTGTGGCTGTCAGGATTGAGTCAGATCTGACAGCAAACCCTTGTAACTAACCTCCTGTGGGTGGGCGAGCCTCCTGGTCCCCACTGTGTCTGGAGAGGCTGAGCGGGAAAATGGGGGTCGTCTACACTTGGAGGCAGATAAACTCTCTCTGTCTTTGATGAGAATCTGTAGTTCTGGGTTGAAGGTCCCCAGATTTGAATGAGTCACGTGCACAGAGGCCCGCTGGGGCCTCTGCCCGAGGCTGCCCATCTGTGTCAGGAGTGGGTGTCGGGAAGTGTTCCGGATGCTTCTGTGCCTGCCAGCTCTCGCCCCGCAGTCCTTTGAGGTTACCTCCATTCAGCTGGTGTTCACTGAGCACCTTTGTGAGCCTGGTGTTATCTGTGGGAGGTGTGTCTCTCTCTGTACCTGGCTGCAGGGAGTGAGACCCATTCTGGCCTCAGATATTTCCAGGACTGGTTTGGAGTTCTTGGGCAGGGCTGGGAGGAGTGTGGTGTGGGTATGGAGTCGGGCTCCTTGGGTCACGGTCCCGGCTCTGCCACAAATGAGCTGTTTGATCTTGAGCAAATCCCTTCATCTCTCTGGACCTCAGTTGACTCATCCAGCTTACTCAGGGAGGGCAGGGACCGCACTCCAGTGAAGCGTTTGGAAGCTAGTGGGGGTGTTTGGGTTGTGAGGGTGACTGGGGGCAGCTTTGCTGATTGGCACAGTGGATGGGATAGCCCAGCGTGGTGGAGAATTATCCTATCCAAGGAGCCGGCAGGAACCTGCTGAGAAGTATTGGGGGAGCGCCGGCTCCAGGGCCGTGTGTCTTGAATGCTGGTCCCTTTAGAATGTTGGGAGATGGACCTATATCAGGGGCAGCCCCTCCTCTGGACCTAGCCCTGGGGGATCCTGGACTTGTCTTGATGCTCACATTTTTTTTTTTTTTTTTAATTTTTATTTATTTGGCTGTTCTGGGTCTTAGCTGAGGCAGGCGGGATCCATTTCCCTGACCAGAGATGGAACCCAGGCCCTCCAGATTGAGAGGGCAGAGTCCCAAGGACCACCGGGGAAGTCTCCTTGACACTGACTTTATGAGGAGACTGGTTCTTGTGGCCTAAAGAACCACTCCCCCTTCCATGCCCAGGGACTTGGAAGGGGCTCCAGTGGTTTGGGAAGGGGCAGGCAGGACCCCATTAGTCTCTCCCTTCCTGCCCTTGTGGGCCCGGTTTGGCCAGAGGCAGAGCCTGCTTCTTCACGTAGCAGCCGCAGGTGGCCTGTTTCCCTCCCTGGAGGGGCGGCACAACCCGCTCTGTGCCATCACCCACCCTTCCCCACCCCCCCGCAGTGGGTGTTCCGGGCCCCGAAGCTCCAGGCCCCAGCTGGGCGCCCACGCAGGCCAGGAACAAAGCCCAGTGTGTTATTCCTGTGCGGCAACCGTGCCACCTGCCCGGCCCTGCCCTCTGCCTCCCCCGCCCATCTGCTGCTCTGCCGGGGCCCTTCACCCGCCCCTTTGTTTGGTTCCACCTTTGGTTGCAGGGCCCCTCTCTATGAGGTGCCCCCCTGGCCCTGGCCAGAGCTGAACTGTAGCCATGCAGGAGGGGGAGACCTGGGACCACTTAGCTCACCTCTCAGTTAGCCCGGAAGAGCCAGCCTTGGACACAGATGGATCCCTAGGATTGGAGAGTAGGAGGTGGGGTGGCCCCGGCATGTCGTGGGGAATAACAGCAGATCCAGAGAATACTGGCTTCTCCTGTGATGGGATGGGTTCTGCCAGAGACACCCCTGGGGAATACTGGACTGCGGAGCATCTGTGGGTGGGATTCAGAGCCCCCCACCTCTGATGCTGGACCCTCAGCGGATGCATGAGAGCCAGTAATCCTTCCGAGAAGTTCTTTGGATCATGATTTAGCTCTGCTCTGTGACCTGGGTTCTGAAGATGGCGGGGAGGATTGCTTGTTAATGTTCTCCACTCCTCGGTCCAGCATCTCCTGTGATCTGATCCCATAGCTCTGAACTCTTTTTCCTTTAGGAGAGTCCTGTGCGGCATTAACCCCCTCCCTCCTCTAGCCCTTGGGACTCTCCCCCTTCAGCGTTCTAGAGACACCGACTGCCCACGTCATTCATTTAGCGCGGGTTTTGCCTTTGTCCTGTGTCCCCCCTCCAGACCAGCCCCCTGGAGGGTACTGCGTCTTTGTTTCCTTTGGAGTACCCAGCACAATGCAGACGTTCCTCAGTAGACAGTTGGGGTGTCGTGATCCTTCTCACTTGCACTCACTTCTCACTTCTCACTTGCACGGGGCGATGGGCGGCCCATGTTAGGACGGTGGCTGTAGCTCCCCGTGACCATGTCTTTCCTGTGTTCCCCGCCTGCAGGTGCCCAGGCGGCCGTTGTCTTCATCAAGGAGCCGTCCTCCCAGGACGCGCTGCAGGGGCGCCGGGCACTGCTCCGCTGTGAGGTTGAGGCCCCGGGCCCGGTGCACGTGTTCTGGCTGCTGGACGGGGCTCCCGTCCAGGACACCGAGCGGCGCTTCACCCAGGGCAGCAGCCTGAGCTTCACGGCTGTGGACCGGCTGCAGGACTCGGGAGCCTTCCAGTGCATGGCTCGGGATGAAGTCACCGGAGAAGAGGCCCGCAGCGCCAATGCCTCCTTCAACATCAAATGTGAGAGCCGGGGGGCTGTGTCTGCCCCCATGAGACCCTCAATTCCTAAACCCTGCGAGGGGACCCCCTCCTTTGCCTCAGCTCCTCCCGTCTCCAGTTGAACGGGGCAGGGAGAATGCAACTGAGGTCAGCTCTCTGCTTGTATGGACAGGAGGAAGTTAAAAGTTTTCATTTTTCCAAGGGTTATTTTACCCCCCCTTCAAATCTTGGACCCAATGATCTGCTGGGTAGTTTTGCTAATGGCAGGAGCTGTGAGGCAGGGTGGCCCTGTGTCACTTGGCCTCCGAGTCTCCAGGTTCCGGCCTTTCCTGCTTGTCCTCCTTCCTCTCTGCACTCCCTCCCTTGCTCTGCCCCGCGCCCCTCACTCTGCAACCTTGGCCTCCGCTCCAGGGCTCGAGACCGGTCCCGTGGTCCTGAAGCATCCGGCCTCGGAAGCTGCAATACAGCCCCTGACCCAGGTCACACTGCGTTGTCACATTGACGGGCACCCTCGGTAAGGAAACTGTGGGGAGGGGAAGGAAAGGGTGATTGTTCTTGACTGGCAGACCTGTCTCCCCCAACTGTGGGCTCTGCCACCACCCTGCCCACATGCTGTTCCACCCTGGGCCCTGGTCACTGGAGAAGGGGCAGCCTTGTGCCATGGAGCGAACCTGGGAGCTGGGAAATCTAGAATCTCCGCCAGATTCTGCCCCCGGGATGGTGTGCCTCTGTGCAAGTCATGATCCCTCTCCAGGCCTCAGTTTCCCCATGTGTAACTGAGGGGTCTAGCCCTGCCTCTCCGGTTTTGCACCCTTCCTACCGGCCACCTGAGAACACCCCTCCCCCACCCCCTGCTGCTGACCTGCTTGGCCCCACAGACCCACCTACCAGTGGTTCCGAGATGGGAGCGCCCTCTCTGACGGTCAGAGCAACCACACGGTCAGCAGCAAGGAGCGAAACCTGACCCTCCGGCCGGCAGGCCCCGAGCACAGCGGCGTCTATTCCTGCTGTGCCCATAATGCCTTTGGCCAGGCCTGCAGCAGCCAGAACTTCACCTTGAGCATCGCTGGTGAGCCCAGGGGGTGGGGGTGAGGAGCTGGGGGCGGGGGAGGGGTCTGCCCGCCTCGCCCGCTCACGTGTCCGTGCCTCCCCCACCCCAGATGAGAGCTTTGCCAGGGTGGTCCTGGCACCCCAGGATGTGGTAGTGGCAAGGAATGAGGAGGCCATGTTCCACTGTCAGTTCTCAGCCCAGCCGCCCCCGAGCCTGCAGTGGGTCTTTGAGGATGAGACCGCCATCACTAACCGCAGCCGGTAAGGCGTTAAAAGTTGTGTGTGCACACATGCTCAGTCATTTCAGTCGTGTCCGACTCTTTGCGACACTATGGACTGTAGCCCGCCAGGCTCCTCTGTCTATGGAATTTTCCAGGCAAAAATACTGGAGTGGGTTGCCGAACTCTCCTCCAGGGGATCTTCCCAACCCAGGGTTTGAACCCGCATCTCTTATGTCTCCTGCACTGGCAGGTGGATTCTTTATAGGTTGTTCTTTAAAGGATCTTAAAGACCCTCTTAAAGGGAGTGAGGTTCTTACCACAGGTATCCTAGCTCTATGCGTGGAATTACCTCAGCTTTCCAGCAGATGGCAGTAGAATGTCTTCCTGTTACAAAGTGAACCCAACAAAGGGACACAGCTCCAGGAAGGGCATCTTTTCCCACTTCCCGCAGATACACTGTGTGAGCCTGCAGTGACTCGTTCTTCCCCCACTTCTGCCCATAGGGTCTTCTGGGATGGGGGTCAGCGACTCGGGTGGAGGGACACGGGGAACCTGGGTGATCACATTGTGGACAAGAAGGTCCCAGATGGTAAATACACCTCACACACACACACACACACACGCGGCGCACACACACACACTTTTTGGAAGAAGCAAACATTTCCAGAAATTTCTGGGAGGTATCAGGCCCACAGAGACGCTTCTGTCCTCATCCAGGCCCTAGAGAGCAGAGAGCACCTTGGTGGTGCCAGGTGTGGCTGTGGTCCTTGGAGGTGTGGCTCCCCAGGCCGGGGGCGGGGATCCCACTCGGCTGCAGCCCTGAGGACGTCACCTGTGGTCTGTCTGGTACAGCTGCGGGGCTTCTGATGCTGGAGCTTCTGCTCTACCAGCAGGCTTATCTTGGCTCCCTGGAAAGGTGGCCCCCCGTCTCCACAGGCACGTCAACTCTTTGATTCCTCCCACTCACTGCTGCTGGCCTGGCTGCCCCAAAGCCGTGTCTCTTGTAGTTAAAATACACACTCCCACACACATGAACAAATGCATGCACGCACATGCACACACATGCACGCACCAGCACGGTGTGCCGGCTTCCTTCTCTCTGCCCTGTTCCTGGCCGATTCTTTCCTGCATACCTGGCCTGCACAGGTCGGGGTTCCATCAGCTCCCTTCTGGAGCGAGGCCCCTGGGCCACTCCTTGCCAACATCAGTCTCTCCCCTCCGCAGCCCCCCGCACCTCCGCAGAGCCACAGTGTTTGCCAATGGGTCCCTGCAGCTGACCCAGGTCCGGCCGCGCAACGCGGGGGTCTACCGCTGCATAGGCCAGGGCCAGAGGGGCCCTCCCGTCATCCTGGAGGCCACACTTCACCTGGCAGGTGAGTCTGAGGGTCTGGGATGCCGAGGTAGGGGCTGCCTTCAGTGTTGTTGCCCATGTAGAGGTTTGGCTTCCTGTTTCCTACTCAGAGCAGCTTGGAGGGCAGAGGGAGGAAGAAGATGCCTGGGGTCGGAAGAGGAGGTGCTAGGGGTCCCGGGGATGGCTCGTGCTGGGAGCGGGAAGCGGGCTACGGAGAACATCAGGTGTCCTGGATCCCATGGTAAGCCGGCTGTCTGCTCCCGTCCCTACAGAGATCGAAGACATGCCACCATTCGAGCCACGGGTGTTCACGGCCGGCAGCGAGGAGCGTGTGGCCTGCCCGCCCCCCCAGGGTCTGCCGGAGCCCAGTGTGTGGTGGGAGCATGCAGGAGCCCGGCTGCCCGCCCACGGCAGGGTCTACCAGCAGGGCCACGAGCTGGTGTTTGCCAGCACTGCTGAGAGCGATGCTGGTGTCTACACCTGCCATGCGGCCAACTTGGCTGGTCAGCGGCGACAGGACGTCAACATCACGGTGGCCAGTAAGCACCTGTGCCCTGAAGGGCGAGGACGGGAGGAGCCCAGGTCCCAGGGAGTCTTGGGCTCTGGCTGTGATGATGCTCAGAGTCACCCCTGGAGCTCTCCTGAGGTCCCCCCTCAGCTCTGAGCCCTGCTTGCCTGGGAACCATTTCTCTGCTGGACAGAGATATTGGAGTAGAGGGTGGTGAGCCAGACACAGAGGTTGGGGTGACAGCCCTCCCTGAAAGTGGTCCTCTGGCTGCAGCGGACAGGGCTCTAGAGACCCAGGTCACACACTGTCTCCAGTGCACAGGGTGACCGTGATAGAGAGTTACCTGCTTTGCTAGGGCTCAGTTTCCTCATCTATTAAAATAGAGCTGATAACGCATTACCTCTCCTACAGGATGGTCGGAAAGATCAGTGAAGTAGATAAAAAAGACTTTTTTTTCCTTATTGGAAAGGTGATACGGACAACGTTATAGGTAGTAATTACTTTATTGTTATACTCACCAAATTTCTACAAAGAACTGACTACCTAGCGTGTCACAACTGCGATCTGGAGAAGGCATAGCGTTGTGCCACGGAGCAATCCTGGGAGCTGGGAAATCTAGAATCTCAGCCAGATTCCGCTTTGAAACCTGCGACATCACATTATAAAGAGATGCAAGGGACGGGAGGACTGTTTACAGGCATCTTTGCACACAGTCTGCCCCACCAAGTCAGAGGATGAGAAGTCCTTCCGGGAACTGAGCCTGAGTGCAGCATTTTCAAAAGGTTATTCTGGCTGTTCCAAGAAGACTAGATTGTTAGGGACCAGACTCTGAACAGGAAAGCAGTTAATAGAGGACCGTAATTATCTTGGGGATGTTGAAGGGACTTGAACAGCGGTGCTAGTGGTGGAGGCAAGAGGTGCTGACGTTCAGATACATTTTGTTTCTTTTTGTTTTTTTTCTTCTTTTAGGACCTACATTTTATTTCTTAAAATATTTATTTATTTGGCTGTACCGGCTGGTAGTTGTGACACGCTAGATATTCAGGCTTTGTTGTGGCATGTAGGATCTAGTTCCCTCATCAGGGATTGGACTTGGGCCCCCTGCATTGGGAGCACAGAGTCTTAGCCACTGGACCACCAGGGAAGTCCTGGGATACATTTTAGAGCTGAGGTAGATGGGGTTTGTGTAGAATGAATGTGATTGGGTGGGGTGGTAGGGAAAGCCGTAGAGAGAGAAGTCAGCTAAGTGTTTGGCCTATGCAATTGGCTGGATAGCGGTGCTGTTTACTGAGAGGAAACTATGACGAGCAGGTTTGGGGAGAAATCAAGCATTCTCTTTTGCACATGTAAAAGCCTGAAGTGCCTGTTAGATATCCAGCTGGAGATGCCAATAGGATTTGCAGGTGTGAAGGTCATGGGGGAGGTCAGGAGCCAGGCTCTAGGTTGGGACTCATCTACTTGGATAGTATTGAAGGCCATGAACTGGCCATTGTTCCAGGAAGTATTTAGCCAAAACAACAGAAATTCGAGGACAGAGCCTTGGAGGGTTCTGGTATAAGAAAGCAAGGATTCTGGAGTCATGCAGACCAGAGTTTTCAATCCTCTATCGTGCATTAGAAATCATATTTCTTTGAACCACTGTCTTATCTGTAAAATGGATATAGAAATGCATACTTCAGGGGTTTATTGTGGCTCTGAACTAAGATAATGTTAGGAAGGTTCTGGTACCTGGGCCTTTACTAAGGGGTCACGCAGTTATCACTGGAGCAGACAGGGTTTCTAAACTCAGGGCCTGAGGGAGGTGGGTAATTAGAATTTCCTAGGATTGGATCCATGGGTTTTGGGGACGTGTTGATCAACCTTCTGTTTCCTCCTTGTCCCTCTAAGCGGTGCCCACATGGCTGGAGAAGCCCCAGGACAGCCAGCTGGAGGAGGGCAAGCCGGGCTATTTGCATTGCCTGACTCAGGCCACACCCAAACCCACAGTCATCTGGTACAGAAACCAGATGCTCATCTCCGAGGTGAGGACGAGGGTTGCTGCTGGGGGGCCATGGGGTCCTCTGTGCTCATCTGCCCAGTGCGCTTTCCCCCGAGGCAGTACCAGGGAGAGGCTGGTGGGGGGCAGGTGGAGACCCACTCATGGGCTCATCTCCTGTGCTGCAGGATTCGCGGTTCGAGGTCTTTAAGAACGGGACCCTGCGCATCAACAGCGTGGAGGTGTACGACGGAACGTGGTACCGCTGCGTGAGCAGTACGCCAGCCGGCACCATCGAGGCCCAGGCCCGCGTCCAAGTGCTGGGTGAGCTGGCGCCTGGCCCCAACGGGCAGGAGAGGACTGGGGAGGGAGCCGCAGGGCCCAAGATCTTCAGGCCTGCCGCCTCAAGCCCTCCCTTTCCCTCTCCTGAAACAGAAAAGCTCAAGTTCACACCACCACCCCGGCCACAGCAGTGCATGGAGTTTGACAAGGAGGCCACAGTGCCCTGCTCAGCCACGGGCCGAGAGAAGCCCACTATTAAGTGGGTCCGGGCAGGTGGGTACCCTGTGGGCATTTGGTGGGGGGGTGGAACAGGCAGTCCACTGGTCAGACATGTGCCTGTCTCAGGACCAGCTGAGTGCCTGGTACTGTAGGACAGACAAGGAATGTAGGGGCCGATTTATACTCCAGTTAGAAGAAGGAAGCCAGACGTAAACGAGGTCAGGTTACAGCGTTAGACGACGTATAGGATGATTCAAGGCACCAAGTGATTGGATTGGTCCAGACAGGGCCGTGAAGTCCTCCCTTTTCTAAATAGTCATCCTTTCCAACATAAAAGTAATCCTTTAGAAAACTTTGGGAGACAATAATGCATAATCCCACCATCAGTCATCTCTGGGTGTGTACCATTTTCTATGTACATCTTTTTGTTTTTACATAGCAGTTTTATTGTACATCTAATTTGCACTTACTATACTTCCATGAGTAAGTCATGCTTACTGTAGAAATGGACGATGCAGATAACTGAATGTAATTTTATCTTTTTTTAGCTTAACATCATCAAGCATTTCCCCATGTTTTTATACATAAACATTGGACCATTGGTTTTGATGGTTACAATAATATTCCAATAGTTGGGTTCACTGTAATTTACTTAAATATTCCCTAAATGTCTGACATTTGCGTTGTTAGCCATCCTTGCTTCCTTTCTCTACTTCTCACTGTTTCTCTCACTCTCTGTCTTTTTTTTATTGCCGCAGTAAACATCTTTACGGCGAAGTTTTTTTTCTGGATTTGGGTTTATTTCCTTTGGGAAAGATTCCCAGAAATGGAATAATTATGTATAAAAGGGTAGGCACATTTTTACAACCCTTGATGTGAATGGCCAAATAGTTTTTTAAAGGGCTTTTACGTTCCCATTAAGAGAGTGAGGTTGTCAATTCTGAGAAGCAAGTGGGCCCTCTCTGCTCAGGTGTCTGGGGGAGCGTTCTGTGGGGGCTGAGGCTCAGAATGGGCAGGACAGTGGCAAAGAGCAGGGCTCAGTGCTAGGAGTAGGCAGTGACAGGCAGTGATGGTGAGAACAGGGCAAATTCCATGCCCAGCCAGAAGTCCAGTTTGGTGGAAGTGGAAGGGCACTTCTACAGGGCAGTAGAAGGAGGTGAGGCTGGAAAATTAGAAAAAGTGAGTAACAGGGACTCCCAACCCCTGGTTCAGGAGTTTGGACCTTGTCTGTGGGTAGGCTGGAGCAATGGCATGTTTTTGAGTGCAGGTGAGTGACTGAAGGCATTGCCGACCGTGATGGGACTCTGGTCCAGCCCATCATTCCCCCGCATTTCCCCTGCAGATGGGAGCAGCCTCCCAGAGTGGGTGACAGACAACGCCGGGACCTTGCACTTCTCGCGGGTGACCCGTGACGACGCTGGCAACTACACCTGCATTGCCTCCAATGGGCTGCAGGGCCAGATCCGCGCCCACGTCCAGCTCACCGTGGCAGGTGCGACTGTGCCGGGCGTGGGGCCGGGGCTGCGGCCCGCACCCCGCCAGCCCCATTGCTCACTGCTCCCTGCCCCTCGCCGGGCTCTTCCCATCCAGTGTTCATCACCTTCAAGGTGGAGCCGGAGCGCACGACCGTGTACCAGGGCCACACGGCCCTGCTGCGGTGTGAGGCCCAGGGGGACCCCAAGCCGCTCATTCAGTGGAAGGGCAAGGATCGCATCCTGGACCCCACCAAGCTCGGACCCAGGTAGGCCGTCTCCGCCTCCCCACCCCACCGCCTGCCCTGCAGCTCAGGCTCCCGGGGCCAGCCAGGTGGGCAACGCTGGGGCTTCTCTCCCGGCAGGATGCACATCTTCCAGAACGGCTCCCTGGTGATCCACGACGTGGCCCCTGAGGACTCGGGCCGCTACACCTGCATCGCGGGCAACAGCTGCAACATCAAGCACACGGAGGCCCCCCTCTACGTCGTGGGTATGGGGCCCTTGGGGCTGTCCTGCACGGGAAGTGGGTGCCCGACTTCTTTCTCATCCTTGTTCTCATCAGCCCTGTACACAAAAGGCACTGAAGCCGTGTTTTGCAATGGCGGCGGGGAATCTGGGTCCCCTCCTCGGGGCCACCACAAGGCAGTCTCAGGTTCCTTGCCCTGACCTGGGCTGTTGTTGACACTTTCCACAGCCGGGCTGTGTGAGCCTGTGGTGGTGGGGGGTGCTTTTGTCCTGAGATGCTTCCTCCCAGGTCTGTCCTCATGGTCCTGGGTGGGTGGCGAGAGGATGCGGCAGCATGTGGTTCCTTTGCCCTGGCGACCCAGACGGTGAAAGGTGTAAGGCCCTGAGTAGGGCCTGGGACTGGGGATTTGGGCCTGACCTCTCCTGATCCCCAGCTCTGTGCTCCTCCAGGTGGTATTTCCTCTTTTTTTTCTCTGTTAAGATGACAGTGGTTTGAGCAAGAGGCTTTCAAACTTTTTTGGTTCAGCAGCAGAACTGGTTTTCTAAATATTTATGTATTTTTAATGTGTAGTTTACTTTATCTGGCTGTTCCAAGTCTTAGTTGCAGCATGCGGGACCGAGTTCTATGACCAGGAATGGGAACCTGGGCCTCCTGCATTTGAGAGTACAGAGTCTTAGCCCCTGAACCAGCCGGGAAGTCCCAAAACTGGTTTTTAGACAGGGTTTTCCATGGAACTTTAAATGGGTAAAGTGAAGTGGTGGCCTCTTGGTTGAAGCCACTGGGTGTGTGCCAACTGGGGGATCCTGGACGGCCTCCCCCCTTGGGCCTTTCTCCCACCTGGCACCTCTTTCTCCATGGGACCCAAGGCCACTGAAAGCCTGTAGACTAGAAGATCCTTCTGCAAAAGTGTTTCTTGAACCGGCTCTGTGCTGGGTGATGGCTGGAGTTATAAATCAGAAGTTCCCACGTGCAGCTCTGTAGGGCCTGACTCAAGATTTCAAGTCACTAAGGATGCTTGTTAACAATGACATGGGTTTGTGATGGGGCCGACTGTGGTGTGCTTCTGATGTGTGTCCCAGGCTTGTGTCTGGGTGCAGAAACAGCCTGGAAATCACTCACATCCTGCAGAGCTCCCTCCGGCCTCAATGGGGCCCCAGGAACTGGCCCTTGTTGAAGCCAGTGATGGGGGTGACCCTCCCAGGTTGCTCCGGCTTGGTCAGAGCATCAAGTAGTCTGGGAGGCTGTTGAATCTGTGGGGTGGAGAGAGCCGGCAGAGCAGTAGGGCTGCATTTGCCCTAGTCGCCCCTGCCCACACCTGTCTGTGTGTCTCTCAGACAAGCCGGTGCTGGAGGAATCAGAGGGCCCAGGCAGCCCTCCCCCCTACAAGATGATCCAGACCATCGGGCTGTCGGTGGGCGCCGCTGTGGCCTACATCATCGCCGTGCTGGGCCTCATGTTCTACTGCAAGAAGCGCTGCAAGGCCAAGCGGCTTCAGAAGCAGCCGGAGGGCGAGGAGCCGGAGATGGAGTGCCTCAACGGTGAGGGGCCCTGGAAGAGGGAGGCGGTGTCGCGCACAGGTGCTGAGCGCCCTCCCGTGGCCGTGGAGGAAAGTGCAGCAGTTGGAGCCAAAGCCGAGCCGCACCCACCCCCTTCCTCCGCTCACCCCCCGCCCCCATGTTGGCTGATTCCCAGGGCCTCGGCTTCTGAGCAGCCTGGCTCAAGTCTTCCTCATTGGATTCTCAGGCTAGCCTCCCGTGTTTCCCTGCCTTTTCCCTGCAGTTCTAAACCACAGGCATAATTTCAGTATAGGGCTTCCCTGGTAGCTCAGCTGGTGAAGAATCCACCTGCAATGCAGGAGGCCCCAGTTTGATTTCTGGGTCAGGAAGATCCCTGGAGAAGGGATGGGCTACCTGCTCCAATATTCTTGGGCTTCCCTGGTGGCTCAGCTGGTAAAGAATCTGCCTGTAATGAGGGAGACCTGAGTTCGATACCTGGGTTGGGAAGATCCCCTGGAGAAGGGAACGGCTACCCACTCCAGTATTCTGGCCTGGAGAATTCCATGGACTGTATAGTCTGTGGGGCCACCAAGAGTCGGACACGACTGAGCAACTTTCACTTCCAGCCCCCACCCCTCCACCCGCCCCCTGGAGCTGGCTAATTCCCAGGGCCTCCGCTTCTGAGCAGCCTGGCTCATATGTTTTAGTGTTTCCTTGCACATCTTGTCTCTCCCTCTGCTAGTCTTTGAGTTTCCCCAGGTGGGATGGTGGGCTCTGTCTGTCTGTTTCCCTCCTCCTGCCCTTCCTCTCCTCCACCAGGAGCCCCCTATGGACACGGCTGGGTCTCCCCTCTCACTTTAGGGGTTCAGGAGCAGGACTGGAGTTTCCCTTGTTGTGATTTTTACAGCCTTTGTGCCTGTTTACAGCTTTGCACCTAGGAGACCCTATGAAAGCAAAAACCCTTATGTCACCAGGCTGTCTAGGGACCAGTGACTCAGCTGCGACTTGTGCCGTCTCTTTTCAAAGGTTGTAATTGGCTATGTCAATAAGTGGTCAGACCCTAAGGGGTGCTGGGCTCCCTCGCCCCAGCCCCTTCAATTCATTGACCGGATTGTGTGTGGACATTGTGTAGATCACTAGTATTAGATCCATTTGTTGGGAGTGGGAGACTGTGAGAAAGAATTGCAGTCCCCATGGTGGCCAGTCTCATCCTCACTCCCCCTTTCCCCCTCTTCCCAGGCGGGCCTCTGCAGAACGGACAGCCCTCGGCCGAGATCCAGGAGGAGGTGGCCTTGACCAGCTTGGGCTCTGGTTCCGCCGCCACCAGCAAGCGCCACAGCACGAGCGACAAGATGCACTTCCCGCGGGCCAGCCTGCAGCCCATCACCACGCTGGGTGTGTTGCCATGGCCTCCATCAACCCCCCTATTTAACTACAGGCTCCAGGTCTGTCTGCACCTGCACCAGGGGCTGGTGTCTCTGGAGCCCCTGAAGCCCAGAACCTCAGAAATGGAGGGAGCATCAGGGCGGCCGGGTCCAGTGCGTCCCCCATGTGCCCGTTGTCCAAATCCCACCCCCGAGATTTTTGTCATTCCTGTGTATTAGTCACTTGATGTTTTCTTTAGATTGACTTTCTCTCACCTTTAAAAAAAAACTGAGCTCTGTCAACTCGATGGACATGAGTCTGAGCAAACTCTAGGAGATAGTGAAGGACAGGGAAGCCTGGCGTACTGCAGTCCATGAGGTCGCAAAGAGTCAGACACGACTGAGTGACCGAACAAAAACAACAAGCTTAGTTGTAGGAAAAACTGTGGGAAGTTACGGATCTGTGTTTTATGAGTATAGCTTAAAGTATAGAAGTAAGACGTGTTAATGGTGAATCACCTAAAATTCTCATACAGACCACCTTCTAGAAAGTACTGTTAATCTGACCCCTTTATTTCACTGTTAGAGACTGCCAATCCCAGGGCAGAAGGGGAAGGGGTTCACTTGGAGTTACACACAGAGCCGGGGCCACTGCCCGGTCTAGCTGGGCGGGAGCAGAGAGACGCCCCCGCGTGTGACCCTGGCCAGGTGCCTCCCAAGTCGGGGCATCCTCGGCTGGCTGACTCAGTCCTATGCCTGCAGGCAAGAGCGAGTTTGGGGAGGTGTTCCTGGCGAAGGCACAGGGCTTGGAAGAAGGATCGCCTGAGACCCTGGTGCTCGTGAAGAGTCTGCAGAGCCGGGACGAGCAGCAGCAGCTGGACTTCCGGAGGGAGTTCGAAATGTTTGGGAAGCTGAACCACGCCAATGTGGTGCGGCTGCTGGGGCTGTGCCGCGAGGCGGAGCCACACTACATGGTGCTGGAGTATGTGGACCTGGTAGGCAGCCGGGGGCACCCTGGGGGCTGGGGCTGGGGCACCGCTGGAGCCTGCGTCGCCACCCCACCATGAGATGTCAGCCCCCTGTCCCCCGTTCCAACCCCGCCTTTCCTTACCCTCAGCCCCTTTCCCATCTGCTGGCCCCTGTCTGGGGTTTGGTCCCAGCTTCCTTCCAGCTTCTTCCTCAGCCCAACAGCAGGGACGCCTTCCAGGCCCTTTTCCCTGATTCTGGTTTTCTTTGGTTTGTCATTTTTCACTCCCCAGGGCCTGTCAGCCCTTGAGAATAAACATAACGAGAACCCAGCTTTCCTTCTTTCCCTGCAGCCGGTGCCACTGGAGGGACAGCATTCGCTTAGCCACCGGCCTTCTCTCTCTCCCCACTGGGGCTGCCCGGCCCTGCCCCTCACTCTGCAGTCCCGGGCTCACTGGGCCTAGTCCCCTTGGTCCTCAAAAACGGCTGCGTGGCAGACTCTACAGCTCAGGTGCAGGAAGGGCGAGGAGTGACCCTCGTCTTTCCATGAACGAGGGCTTACGAGCACTTTGCACATGTTTCTGCCACTAGGGCCCCGTCTGAGTTCGGTCTAGAGGACGAGGCTTTCCTGTCTGGGGTCTGTGAAGACCGAGGGTCGGGGGCCGTGTTTTCCTCTTGGCGTTCTCGGGGCAGGGGCTTCCTCTCCTGCCCGTCTGAGGGCTCCCCCGAGGGCAGCGATGACTGTCCCCCTCCCTTTCTGACCAGGAGCTTCTAGGACAGTGGTCCCCAACCTCTGGAATTTGATGCCTGATGATCTGAGGTGGAGCTGATGTAATTGTGGTAGAAATAAAGTGTGCCTGATAAATGTAATGCGCTTGAATCAGTCTGAAACCATCCCCTCCCAGTCTGTGGAAAAGCTTGTCTTCCACGAAACTGGTCCCTAGTGCCAAAACGCTTGGGGACCACTGTTCTAGGAGACGCTTCCTATAAGTTTTAGTTGCCACTGGACTTTCCCCGTGGGAAGGGGTCTGGGCTGAGGGGCGGGCATTCAGGTCAGGGGTCCTCGCCCCCTCCCCCCGGGGCAGGCGCCCTGTGAGCACTCGCTGGGGTTGGGTTTGGCAGGGGGGAACACCGGCTGGGCTGTGACCTGACAGAGATGCTGGGTTTTTCTTCAGGGAGACCTTAAACAGTTCCTGAGGATTTCCAAGAGCAAGGATGAGAAGCTGAAGTCGCAGCCCCTCAGCACAAAGCAGAAGGTGAGGATGGTGGGGGGTGGGGGGTTGGGAGCCGGGCGGTCCCTTAGCAGGTGCCCTGGTCGAGCGCTGCCCGCGGGCCAGGCCCCGGGGTGAGCACTCGGGGAGCACCGTGATCCTCTGGGATGGCGTCACTTCCCTGCGATGGGTAAAGAGGCTGAGACGGGCTAAGTGACCTGTCGCAGCCTATGAGCCACCCTGTGTGGCCCCACTGCCTTTGTGGAGAAGCACTGCCCTTGGCCCGGGCTGTTGGAGCTCGACGGCTGCGGAGGGCGCTGAGCTGAAGGGGCAACTGGCAGCCCGGGCGTCTCAGAGCCGGCGGGGCTGGGCGCAGCTCTGAGCGTGTTCCCTCATCCCCCGGGGGTGTGGGCGGGCTGCCAGGGTTTCACCGCCTGTGGTTTTCACGCTTTTGCTCTCACTCGGGCTGTGGGCTGCCCAACCTTTCCTTCCGGTTCTGCTCCTGCCTCTGGCATAGAGCCCTGGCTGGGGCCCTGTGGAGACACAGGCCTGGGCTGAAACAGTGAAGAAGGGAACGCTTCCTACAACGCCCTGCCCGCCTCAGACCTTGCCTTCCGTGCCCAGTTCTCCCTGCCTGCCGCCTCCTCCCCTCCCGTACCCCCTCCCCGCTTCCATGTGGCCGGGTGCTCTGTGTCCACGGTGACAATGATGTCACCACATAAGCAAGCAAAGCTCAGCGCAGGAGGCAGACTGCTGGGCCTCCTTTCCGGGTGACTGTTCCCAGCCTGGAGGCTGACCCGGGTCACGGCAAGGTGTGGCTGGTTGATCAGGCAGGAGGGTGGGGGGAACCCTGGCTGCCCTCGATCTCTCTGCAGGAGCAGCTCTGTGACCTTCAGGCTGACCTCTTCCCATCACAGGTGAATTCGCTGAGGCCCAGACAAGGCCATTGGGCTGGCCTCCTGGCGTGGTGCCCCTGCCTCCATCTCTGAGAAGCCACAGGACAGTTTGCAGTGGCTGGAGATGGGATACTGCAGGACAGGATAGCTCTCGCCAGCTGGGTGGGATGTCAGGACCCCAGAGCTCACAAACGAGAGCACGCAGGGAACCAGTGAATTGTTATTGGGCCAGTCACGGTGCCCAGGGCCCTTGGGAATCCAAAATTGAGACCGTGGGGTGTCCTTGGGCACTAAGGATCTGGGGGGAGAGCTTGGGTAAATGAGTGCAGCACATGCTTTACAGACTTCAGATAAGATATGAAAAGTCAGCAAGAGACGTAAAGAACGTCATAAGAGATGTAAGACACCTTGAAGGTGTCCATGTCCTTTAGGTGGACAGACAATCTGAACAAAGAAAGCCATTCAAATTCAAGTCTTCAGGATAAGAAGTAGGTGAATGGTGGGTGAAGAGGAGCCTAGGTATGTTGTTGTGGCTGGGACAGGGGCGTAGGCAAGGGACAGGAAGTCAGTTATTTCCTTCACGTGACCCGAGGGACTCTGGCTGAAATCATCACCACCTTTGCTGAAGATCTCTTGCACACTTTGTTGCCCGAGCATCTTGAACTTGATGGGGAAACTTCAATAAGTTGGTTTCCACACTCTCCGAGGACAGTATTCTGCATTGGATGGTGGGCGAAGGACGAGACACTGTAAATTTCTGGACCGTACCTCACACATACGGCAGAATCTTTGCGAGTGGGATCTGAAGACCGAAAGTTTTCAAATAAGCTCTCCAGCTGATCCTTAAGCTAATTAAGGTTTAAGGAGCCCTGGGATAGGACAGTGGCTTGAAATGGTTTTGCTTAGAGACTCCTATAAGAAATGCATTTTGTATCATGGCCCAGCACATGCCCCAACACACACATATACACACTTAAAGCTAAAATTAAGCTTTCACAACACTGTATTTGATGCTCTTAATATTTCTTATCCTATATTTATTTTTAATCCACTAAATTGGTCTTGAGAACTATATGGGTCTTTTTTTAAAGAAATTATTTATTTTTGGCCAAGCTGGGTCTTTGTTGCTGCACGTGGGCTTGCTTTAGTTGCAGAGAGTGGGGACCACTCTCTAGTTGCGGTGCACGGGTTGCTTCTTGTGGTGGCTTCTCTTGTCCTCGAACACAGGCTCTGGGCTCTTCAGTTTCAGTGGTTGTAGCATGCGAGCTCAGAAGTCGAGACTTGCTGACTCTAGGGTGTGTAGGCTTCAGTAATTGTGACACCAGGGCTCAATAGTTGTGCTGCATAGGCTTAGTTGCTTCACCGCATGTGGAATCTTCCCAGAGCAGGGATCGAACCTGGGTCCTCTGCATTGGCAAACAGATTCCTATCCACTGCCCTAGCAGGGCTTCCCAGGTAGCTCAGCTGGTAAAGAATCCTCCTACAATGCAGGAGACCCCAGTTCAATTCCTGGGTTGGGAAGATCCCCTGGAGAAGGGATAGGCTACCCACTCCAGTATTCATGGGCTTCTCTGGTGGCTTTACTGTCTGATGGTAAACAATCCACCTGCAATGCGGAAGACCTGGGTTTGATCCCTGGGTTGGAAAGATCCCATGGAGGAGGGCATGGCAACCCACTCGAGTATTCTTGCCTGGAGAATCCCCGTGGACAGAGGAGACTGGCAGGGACTACAGTCCGTGGAGTCGAAAAAAGTCAAACACAACTGAGCGACTAAGCACAGCCCAGCACTAGCAGGGAAGTTCTCATGTGGGTTTTGACTGGTAGTTTGAAAAACTTCCTTTGGGGGATTCCGTGAAAATGAAAATCCTTAAGAAAGACACATTAAACCTTGTTAGATGGTTTCTTGTGCCAATAATGTAGTGAGCCGCTTTGCCACTTTATGTTTCTAGGGTCCTTACTGAGAGGACGGAAGGAGAACACGATCAGATTTTAAAGGGAGACAGAGTGGTAGGCAGGCTGCTCCTTGGTCAGCTAGAGCTGGAATGAGAGTGCCGTGCTTGGTATGCGTGAGCTGGTGGGAGTCCCAGGAGGATTCCTGGTCCGAAATAGAGGAGATCAAAGATGTATGGGAACGTCCCTGGTGGTCCAATGGCTAAGACTCTGCACTCCCAGTGCGGGGGGCCCAGGTTTGATCCCTGGTCAGGGAGCTAGATCCCCCATACTGAAACCAAGCTAAGAGTTCATATGCCGCAACTAAATTTCCCACATACTGCAACTGAGACCCTAAATAAATACATAAAATATTTTTAAAAAGAACATATGAGGGCCCTAGGTATTGGCATGGTTGTAGGTGATGTGTGTTGGTGTGGTTGATAAGGTGAAGGGGGTTTTGAAATCTGAGCCCTGTAACCTGTGACTTCCTCGTGGATCACCTGCAGACTAATGACGGGCAGGAGCAGTCTAGTACACCTGCTGGACCCACTTTTGCTTTAAGCAGTCAGAAGCTGGACGGGAAGCGCTGGCTGTCTGAGAAGACCCAGGAAGTGTCACAGGGGCTTGGCCAGAACTCAGGCGAGCCCCCAGGGTAAAAAAGTTGGAAGGAAGGGTGGGTTACCAAAGTGCAAGTCTTTGTAACAGTGTTTGAAGATTAATCCCGTGGCCATCCGATGGCGGCTCGCCCAGCAATAGGAAAACACTTAATTGGCTGGGGTTGACAGGATTCTCTTTTACTGTCCTCGCTCAGCCAGTATTTCCAGAAATACTGCCTCTCTGGAAAGGTAGCAAGTTAGTCGCCGAGCCAAGTCCTCTCTCTTCTGCTCCCATGACTTGCAGCAGATTGAGGAGCCTGTGAGCCAGAGCAGAGAGGGCTGGCTGAGGAGGAAGGCGAGTCCGCTGAGAGCTCGTTACAAAAGGCTTTGTCTGCTGTTTAGTGACGACCAGGCAAGACTGGACAGTGCCCTGGGGTTCTGGTGCCTGAAGTGGAGTGTCCATTTCTGAGGCCTTTTTACCATCAATGGTACTTGAAGCTTTCTGAGGATGACAGCCTGGGAGCCGGAGCTCTTGGGGGAGCACAGTCTCTGCTTTTCCTTGGAGATAAACTGTCGGGCCCTGCACCCAGGGAGGGCTCAGTCATCCTGGTGGACCCATTGACCTGACCTCTCCTCACTGGCCCGCACAGTCATTTGGAAGCTCTCCAGAGATTTTGTGGCTTCACCTTAAACAAAAATTATTATTATTTCATTTGTCTGCACCTGCTGTTGTAGTGGCACACAGCGTGTGGAATTTCTACTTGTGACCTGCAAACTCTTAGTTACGGCATGTGGGATCTAGTTCCCTGACCAGGGATTGAACTCAGGCCCCCTGACTTGGGAGTGTGGAGTCCTAGCCACTGGACCACCGGTGAAGTCCTGTGGCTTCCCTTTTGATAAAGAAAATGCACCAGGAAGATGAGCTTTCCTGCTTGTGGCCCAAGTTCAGCCTGTCTGCACGTGCAGTGTCGGTCGATACATTGGATCTTTAGCGTGTCCAGGCTGGTGGTGGTTCAGGTCAGCACTGCTTAATAGAACTTCCCTCGGTGGTAGAAACATTCCATACCTGTGCCATCCAGTGCGGAAGGCCCCAGCCCTGTGGGGTTATTGAGCACTTAGGATGTGGCTAGAGAGACTGAGGAACTGAATTTTTATGTTATGAAGCTTTTATTAACTTAAGTAGCTGGGAGCTACTGTTTTGGACAGTTGAGGTATAGATCGTTTTTGTTTGTTTGTTAAAATGTCTGTTTATTTGACTGGACCGGGTCCTGGCTGCAGCACATGTGATCTTCAGGTGTGGCGTGTGGGATTGTTAGCTGCTAGTCGTGACACATGGACTCTCTGTTCCAGCATGTGGGATCTAGTTCCCTGACCAGGGATCGGACCTGAGTCCCCTGCATTGGGAGCACAGAGTCTTAGCCACTGCACTACGAGGGATGTCCCTATTATTTTTTTTAAACTATTCTTGACTGAGACCCACAGTAGCAAAAAAAAAAAAAGCGCTTTTTTTACATCACAACGCAACATAGACATATGAAGAAGGTTCCATGAATGATACTGACCCTTACTGAGTATGATGCTCTCTGATATTTTCAATTCCCCCCAAAAAATGCTGATGAAAATTCACTAAGTGGGTTTTGTGACATACTAATAGGTTGTGACCACAGTTAGCAAACCTCTCGTGGGGGCAGCGAAGCCTGCAGGGATCTCATGGGCCAGAGCATGCAGACCGAGGTCTGCTTTTAGAGTGACCCTGCTGCCAGTGTGTTCGGACTCGGGTCCTCTGTCTGCCCCGCAGTGACCCTGGGAGCCAGGCCAGTGAAGCTGCTCGGGGTCAGCCTGGGATGCGGAGGGGCCCGTCCACAGGCAGCAGCCCACCGCTTGCCTCACTGATGGCAGATTGCCGTTCCTGGGGCCCCTGCGTGGTGAGGTGACCCAGGAGGGCCAGCTGCAGTGCTGAGGGAAGAGCCAGGCTTTGGCATCAGGCTGGACTGTGGGCAAAGCTGAGGAGCCCACCTCACAGGGAGCAGGCAGGGGAGCAGCCAGCCTGGCTCAGCAAGTGCCCTGACCCCCTCTCTCTGACTCCTTCCTGCCCTGGGGTAAGGCGGGAGCAGCCCCTTGACCACTCACATTCACTTTTGCTCCCTTTTGAACTTCAGGGACAAAGAATCACACTAAACATAATCAGACAATATCAGGTGTGTCCAGGGTGGTATGGCTGTGTATGTGTGCCTACTCAGTCGCTTTAGTCGTGTCTGACTCTTCTGAGACCTCATGGACTATAGCTCACCCCATGGACTGTGGCCCCATGGACTGTCCACTTAGCCTGGTGGACAGAAAATCCTCTGTCCATGGGATTTTCCAGGCAAGAATACTGGAGTGCATTGCCATTTCCTCCTTCAGGGCATCTTCCTGACCCAGAGATCAAACTCATGTCTCCTGCTGCTCCTGCTGTATTGCAGGCAGATTCTTTACCAGTGAGCCACCCAAGAAGCCCTGGTATAATCTTGGTTAATAGACAATCTTGGTTAATCTGTGACATACTCTCATTGGTCCACACACAGGCTGCTTTTGTTTCTTATTATTTTTTATGTGTTTGTTGGCCTCTGTGTGTATGTTTGATTAAACTTCATTTTGATATTTCAGACTTAAAAGACTATAATAATAAGGTTCAAGGAACGCCTATCGACCCTTTATCCAGATTCAGTTGTTTATTTTGCCTAGTTTGCTTTATTCTTCTCTATATATATTATGATTTTTATGCATTTTTCTGAACCATTGGAGATAAGCTGAAGGCTGACTTTTGACATTTTACAATCAGATATATGGCAAATGATACCTTGTTGGGTCTTAATTAGTATTTTCTTGATCACAGATGACACTGGTCATTGGCCACGTTCTCTGTTTTTCTTTTGGCTGGATTGCGCGGCGTGTAGGATCTTAGTTCCCCTACCAGGGATCGAACCCATTCCCTGCTGCAGTAGAAGTGTGGAATTCTAACCTCTGGACTGCCAGGGAATTCCCAGGCCATGTTCTTCTCATCTTTTTGTGATCACACGTGTGATGGGTGGCTACTCCCTTATAGCTGCCCTGAGTGTGTCTGTGCTGGAAGAGACACACAGCTGGCCAGTAAGTGACCTTCCACAGGGACCTCTCTGCATTTCCGTTTGCCTTGTTTTTATACGCAGGGAAATGCTGCATGTTCTGTGTCCCTCAGTGTCCTCCTAAGGTTTAGATAAGGTGGCAGAGGTGAAGGGGCCGTTGGCCTTTACAAGCACTCCCTGGCGCCCTGACTTTACCTTTGTTTGGTGTGGTTCACCTTCCCCCTAGGTGATGGCACCCTTCTGCAGGTACCGTTCTTACCTCCTAGACTGCCTTCTCACCAGGAGCCCAGTCTTGCCATCCCTGTTATATTCCATCAGCACTCAGTTGTATGGCATTCAGTAGATGCTCAATTAATATGCATCCAATGCATTGATGTGTATTTTTTAAATGTTAATGTATCTTAATTATAATTACATTTAATATACTATATTATGGGCTTCCCCAATGGCTCAGTGGGTAAAGAATCTGCCTGCGATGCAGGAGACACAGGAGATGTGGGTTCGATCCCCCAGATTGGGAAGATCCCCTGGAGAATGGCAATCCACTCTAATATTCTTGCCTAGAATGGACAGAGGAGCCTGGCAGGCTACAGTCCAAAGGGTCCCAAAGAGTTGGATACAACCAAGTGGCTAAACACAGCACGTAATGTATTATATATACTACATGGGCACGGCTCAAACATTTTAAAAAGGTAGCAGCGAAAATCTCCCCAGCTCTCTTACATTTTATTTGTTTCTACACTTTGGAAGATAATTTTACATTATTTTCTAATGCTGAAGCTGCTTACAGTCCCTGACCCTATGTGAGGTATTTTAGAGAAACTCATGCATGTATACACTCATAAGAACCTTCAGAGCAGCGCTGTTCTCAATAGCCAAAATTTGTGTGGGGGTGGGAGTGGAAACACAAATGTCGTCCGGCCCTACAAAGAATAAATTATGGGGGCTTCCCTGGTGCTCCAGTGGCTGAGACTCTGAGCTGCTAATGTAGGGGGCCAGGGTTTGATCCCTGGCCAGGGAGCGAGATCCCACATGCTGTAGTTAAGAGTTTGTATGCGGCAACTAAGACCCAATGCAGCCAAATAAATAGATATTTTAAAAATAGACATTTAAAAAAAGAACAAATAAATTACGATATATTTATGATGAAAAACAACTCAGTACAATGATATCCCAAAAAAGGGTGACTCTCCCAATGTTAAGTGAAAGAATCCAGGTACAAAAAAGATACACATTTTTGTTGCTTCCAGCTTTATCTGGTTCTCAAACAGGCCAAACTGAATTGCACTGTTGAGGAACATATGCGTAAGTGGTAAAACTATAAAGAACAGCCAAGAAATTATTATCCCAGAACGATGGTAATTACCTCTTGAGAAAAGGGGAGAATTCGTGATGGGGAAGGAGTCAATGGGGGTTTTCGGGGGGGCCTAACATTGTTGATTTTTGTGTTTTTTTTTTTAACTTGATGTCTGTTAACTGAGTGTGGGCGTTATAATTATTCATGAAAGTAGACATATATTTAGTGAACTTTTCTATATGTAGTTTGCAACAAAAAATAGAAACCGAGTTTCCCTACTTTCTCTCTCTGGCCTTCGTCTCCCTTCTCAGAGGCAACCAGTCTGTGTATGTATGTGGGTGTGTATATCTACGTTCACTTATACACAAATTTTATACACAGATATGATTGTTTTTTAATATTATACGTTTTTTTTTTCATTCAGCAGCTGGTTACCGTGTGTTCTTCCCACCCCGTCTGCCACTCACTTAGTCTAGCACCTGCTGTGCGTGGGGGGAGCACTTCATTTCATTAAATTCAGTTCTTCCAAGGACCCAGGAGGCAGGTCCTTTTATGAGAAGGAAACAGGCTATTGGGCCTCTGCTCTGGGGCTTCCTAACCATCGTGTTAACGGCCCTGAGACCCCACCAAGGGCTGTGTCAAGGGCAGTTCCGGAAACCCGCGGCCCTGGGCTGCTCTGACGGGCCCCTTCCTCGTTCCAGGTGGGCCTGTGCACCCAGGTGGCCCTGGGCATGGAGCACCTGTCCAACAACCGCTTTGTGCACAAAGACCTAGCCGCCCGCAACTGCCTGGTCAGCGCCCAGAGACAGGTGAAGGTTTCGGCCCTGGGGCTCAGCAAGGACGTGTACAACAGGTAGGGGGCATGGGTGGGGTGGCGAGGGGCGGAGGGCAGACACAGCTGGGCCGGCGGAGGGGCCTAGTCCAAAGCTGGAGGGCCTGGGGGAGGGGGCCCAGACCCCTCCCACCCTCTCCCAAGGGTGCACAGGCATCCCAGCCCGTCGACCTCAGCTCCCTAACCTTACGCTTTTCTCTAGTGATAAAAAATTACAAATCTTTAAAAAGAAGAACTAGTCAAACTTTATAGCAATTTCTATATAATTTAACTATCCATAGGGGTCCCTCTGTTACTTCCTGAATTCAGTCATTATTCTTTGCAAGCCTAAGACTTAAAGCTCAGCACCCACGGCCAGAGATCATTCTGGAATACATGCTTACATAGTGCCTTCAGGAACCCCCCAACACCCCGAGTCATCCCAGCTCTGACTCACCACGGTTCGTCTGGCTGTTGCTTTAGTCATGGTTGGTTTATCACCAGCAAAGTTCTTTAAAATTTCTTTCCACTTAACATATGCATTTTTCACACTCTTAAACTAACAAAGTATGTATGACTAGAAGCTTTTAAAAAATACTGATATTTTGGCAAAATCTGATTCTTAAGGGGATGTTTTAACCATCAGACCCCACACGGATGCCTCTAGATTTCATCTGGTGTATGTATGCCCCCACTGCTTGCTAAACAAAAATGTTTCCAATTTCCCAGGATGCCTTGAAACAGGAAACCTGGGCTCCAGCCTGGGTGTGAGACCAGACCCTTGGGGTGAGGCTGAGGTCCCAGCCCGTGCCCCTCTCCCCACCCCACTGCCTCTGTGTCCTCCTGTCCCGCAGTGAGTACTACCACTTCCGCCAGGCCTGGGTGCCCCTGCGCTGGATGCCCCCCGAGGCCATCCTGGAGGGTGACTTCTCCACCAAGTCTGACGTCTGGGCTTTCGGCGTGCTGATGTGGGAGGTGTTCACCCACGGGGAGATGCCCCATGGTGGGCAGGCAGACGACGAGGTGCTGGCAGGTAGGCAGCTGTATTTCCAGGGGCCAGTTCACCGTGTTCTCTCGGTGGAGAGCTTACTCGGGGTCCTGGGGCCAGTTCAGCCGGCCTCCCCTCAGGTCTGGTGTCCGCAGGTACATGGATATGACCGTTCCACTTGTGAGATTCCCGACACGCATTCATACCGCTTGGTAAATAGCCCTTGTCCCTGTCGTGGTCACTCTAGCCACTCTTATGCCTGCCCATCGACCCCACTTAGGCCCCTGTGCACTGGCTGCTTCTTGTGCAGCGTGGACCCTGCCCCCGCCCGCCAGTGGGAACTGTCACCAGGGAAGGCCCTTTGCTTCAGTTGCAAGATACTTGCCAAGAACTGCTTGAATCTTTTTCTCACCCGCATTGTCCAGTGCCCCGGAGAGTCTCCCTCTTGTGGCTGCCTTTGGGAACTGCAGGCTCCGCATAGTGTTGGCAAGCATGCATGCTCAGTCACTCCGACTCTTTGGGACCCCGTGGACTGTAGCCTGCCAGGCTTCTCTGTCCATGGAATTTTCCTAGGCAAGAATGCTGGAGCGGTTTGCCATTTCCTACTTCAGGGGATCTTCCTGACCCAGGGATCAAAGCTGTGTCTCCCTACATTGGCAGCTGGAGTCTTGACCCTTGAGCCACCTGGAAAGCCCACCGAGTATTGGATAGGTGGCTAAATATTTTGACTACTCTTCTTTCCTTCTTTCTGCAGACTTGCAGGCTGGGAAGGCCAGACTCCTGCAGCCTGAGGGCTGCCCTTCCAAGCTGTACCGGCTGATGCAGCGGTGCTGGGCCCTCAGCCCCAAGGATCGGCCCTCCTTCAGTGAGATCGCTAACGCCCTGGGAGACAGCCCCACAGACAGCAAGCCGTGAGGAGGGAGCCCAGGCAGGCTGTGCCTCAGGATGGCGTGGGCAGGGGAGGACTTCCTAGGGTGTGCCCACAGCATGAGGGGCTAGATCCCGGTCCTCCTGGGCCCTAGGGGCCCCGCCCTGGCACCACAGGCACTGCTGAGGACTGGCAGGGCCTGGGCTTTTTTCCTCTTCCCCACCTTCAGCCCTTCGGAGAGGCTGATTCGGACCCAGACTGGGTAGCTGGGGCCTTGGTCTGGGCAGCTTTCTCTGCCACCCCTACCCCATCAGGGACAGTGTGGGTGCCTCAGGTAACCCCAATTTCTGGCCTGGGTCTCCTCCTCTTGCCCGGGTCCAGTTCTGCCACCCACCTGCCAACTTCATTCCGGCGGGGTAGGGGTGTGTGGTGCTGGGCTGCGGGTGAGCTGGCTTCAAGGGAGTTCCTTAATATACTCAAGTCCTGCGTGGTTCTGGCCCCCCAGGGCCCACTTTGGGGTCTGCACTTGGATTGTGGAGGACACAGCCAGTGAGTCCTCCCGCATGGACGCGAGGACTCTGACCCAGCCCCAACCCAGCCCCTAGTCTCCTCCCACCCTTCTCTCCTTTCCTCATCCTAAGTGCCTGGCAGATGAAGGAGTTTTCAGGAGCTTTTGACACTATATAACCCGCCCTTTTTTGTATGCACCGTGGGCGGCTTTTGTATGTAAATTGCAGCGCGGGGTGGGAGGGCATGGAAGGTGGGGGTTGGTCCTGGAGGAGACAGGACGGTGGCCCCCCCACCCCACACCTTTATTGTTGTTGTTGTTTGTTTTGGTTTTTTTTTTTTTTTTTTACACTCGCTGCTCTCAATAAAGAAGCCTTTTTTACAACCTGCTTCTGATGCTCACTCCCTCCCGTTGTCCATAAATGATGTTCCTCCTTCCCTTGCACATCAGAAGGAGCTGTGTGCCTTCTCGGAGCCTGGCGTGGGGGTGCTACGGCAGGGATACCTGGTGGACACGGGCTCTGGTCTCTGGTTTGTGGAGCAGTTGGAAACTTTTTTTTTTTGGTCGTGCTGCTCAGCTTTTGGATCTTAATTGCCGAGTCAAAGAATTGAACCCAGGCTATGGCAGTGAAAAAGTGGAGTCCTTAACCACTCAACCACCAATTCTCTCAAGGAGCAATTGAGAATGTGGGCTCAGAGGAGGCAGTCTTGTTTCTCTGATCCTGTATTGTTCTCTGATGCCAACTAATTATTCTCTGCTGGCTGGCCACGTACTCACATTCAGGTGGTGCGTCTAGACGTCCACGTGTGAGGGTGGGATAGGAGGAGTTAATGGTACCTTCCGGTCTCTGAATCCCTTCAAGACTCTAGGAAGGTGGTGAAGAAGACAGGACCGAGCAAAGATGCATTTAATGCCTCACTGCTCCAGAGCTTTCAGCCTCAACTGGTTTGATTCCTGGCTCTTCCTTGCCCAGACCTCTCGTGCCATCAGTCACCCTCTCCCAGATTGGAACTTCAGCATGGTTTCCCATCCACGAGAAATGAGTCCTGACCTCTGGAATTGTTGTGGTTCCTGCTGTTCCTCACCAGATGTTTCAGTAATGAAAAGAACAGCTGGGACTGCCCTGGTGGTCCAGTGGCTAAGACTCCACACTCCCGATGTAGGTTCGCTCCCTGGTCAGGGAAGTAGATCCTACATGCCACAACTAAGACCTGGCACTTCTGAATTAATAAAAAAATATTTTTAAAAAGAATAGGTAATATTTATTAAATACTTGTTTTGTACCAGTCACTTTGCTAAGCACTTAATATGCATGATCTCATATTGAATTTGTTCGACCACTCTGTTAGCTGGATTTTATTGTCCCCTGTTCACACATTTGGGAGGCAAGGTAGTTTCCGTGAGGTCACCCAACTGGTAAGTGAGCCACTCTTGTGAATATACAGTGTGGTCCATCGTCATGTGTTGTAGTGAAAAAATCCAGAGCAATTTATCTAGAACAGTGTTTTTCAAACTGTGGGTTGCACCCGGCAGTAAAAAAAAAATGAAATGTAATAAAAACTGTCAGAGTACATTATAAACCTTATGGGTAAGTATTGTTTTACAAATTTTGTGTGTTGTATTTGGTATGTGTTTGGGGGTGTTGACTTATGTCTTAGTTATTACAGTGGTGCTTCTGCATAAAAAACCCACATCTCACATGAACAATCTATTTTCCTCAATGATAGTCTGCAAGTTGGTGAGATTTGGTTGACCTTGACTAGACTTCGCTGCGTTCACCCAGGCTTGGTACCAGGTTGTAGGTCTAGCTTGGGTTCCTCTCCTGGCCCCATGCCATGCTCTCATGGAGGAGCAGGGGCATAAGAAGTCCCATCAGGTCATGCCAGCACATTCATTTACTTATTTATGGCTGTGCTGTGTCTTCGTAGCTGCGCTCAGGCTTTGTCCAGCTGTGATGAGTGGGGACTAGTCTCTGGTCGTGCTGCGTGGGCTTCTCATTGTGGTGGCTTCTTTTGTTGCAGAGCGTGGGCTCTAAGTGCGGGCTCAGTAGTTGTGGTGCCTGGGCTTAGTTGCTCCAAGACATGTGGAATCTTCCGGACCAGGGATCAAACTTTGGTCCCCTGGATTGGTAGACAGATTCTTTTTTTTTTTTTTTGGTAGACAGATTCTTAACCACTGGACCCCTGGAGTGGTCCCATGCTAGCACATTTAAAAGTGTAAGTGTATTAACATTTTACCAGCCAAAACGAGTCACAAGTCAAAACCCAACACCAGCACCAGAAAGGATGTGGATATCTCATTCCAACCCAGTGTGAAAAGTGGGTGCAATAATTGAATTCACCCCAGTTTGCCATGTTAAAAATGATCTCCTGTGGTTGAAATTCTGGGAAGGCAGTACTCTAGAAAGTCATTCATCACTTGAGCCTCTTCTAAGACCTGGTCTTCTTTGACTGCTCTACAGCCGCTAACACAGCGGGTTACCTCTGCCTTTTTGGGGTGCTGCGTCATTGTATCATGCAGGATCTTTCAGTGTGGTGTGTGGGCTCTCTAGCTGTGGTGCACGGGCTCAGTAGATATGGCACCCTCGGGCTTAGTTGCCCCAGGGCACGTAGGATCTTAGTTGCCTGACCTGGGATTGAACCCACATCCCGGCATTGCATGGTGGATTCTTAACCACTGGACCACCAGGAAGCCCCCACATCTGTCTTTTTGAACTCTGCTGCCTTGCCTTTGGTGATGGTACCCCCTGTACACTTTCTCTAACCAGGCCTTCTACAGCCCTGGTCGTGGCTTCCCTCTTCTGCCTGCTCCAGGGATGGCTGTTCTCCTGATTTCTGTCCTTGGCCTTCCTCTCTCTACATTCTCAGCCTCAGGAATCTCCTCTTACCTCATGTGGCTTTAACTGGCCCTCCAGTGTGGACAGTTCCCAAAGCATTAGCTTCAATTCCAACCTCTACCTCAAGCTTTAGATTCACACTCCCTTTTTTCTAACAGGACATTTCTCTCTACCTGTTTCCGTGGGCCCAAACTGAACTTAACCTCTCTCTCAAACCTGTTCCTCCAGGCAAGTTCCGTGTTTCCATTGTTGGTACCATGGTTTATAGAGGAGTCATCCTTACTTAGAATCTCAACCCACCATGAACCATCTTTGAGCTCTCCATGCAGCTCATCACCAAGATCCATTTATTCTCCCTCTACTCTGTTTCTATCTTTGCTTAGTTTTAAGGGAATTTTTTTTTTTTTTTGCATAAAAGTAATACCGGGGACTTCCCTGGTGGTCCGGTAGCTAAGACTCTGTGCTCCCAGTGCAGGGGCCCTGGGTTCCATCTCTGGTCAGGGAACTAGATCCCGCATGCTGCCACTAAAGACACCACATGCTGCAGCTGAAAGATCCCAAGTGCCACAACTAAGACCCGGTATAGCCAAATAAAAAATTTTTAAAGTAGATCATGGAAGAAGTCAAGTGGTACAGATTTGTATAAAGCAAAAAACACATTCCTCTAGTCCCCAAAACCCACTCTCTGGTGGTGAGCACAATGCGTGTTTGCAGCGTGGCTGTCCTGACTTTTCCTGGGGACACTGACTTATGACCTTTTCATTCCCACTAACACTGCCATTGAGACCTCTTTTCTTCTACGTGAAGTTAAGAATCCCTATGTAAAGGTTAATCCCCAATGCAAACAGTTTTGTTTATTGGCTGCGCTGGGTCTTCGTTGCTTTGTGCAGGCTTTCTTTAATTGCCATCAGTGAGGGCTGCTCTTCTTGCAGTGTGCAGTGTTTCTCATTGTGATGGCTTCTCTTGTCGCAGAGCGCAGGCTCTAGAGCGCACTGGCTTCAGTCATTGCGGCTTGCAGGCTTTAGGGCACAGGCTCAGTAGCTGCGGTGCGCAGGCTTATTTGCTCCACTATATATGGAATATTCCCAGACCAGGGATCAAACCTGTGTCCCCTGCATTGGCGGGCAGATTCTTATCTACTGCACTACCCGGGAAGTCTGAAAACAATTTTTTCCCCCAACTTATTTCACTTCGCTGGGTCTTGGTTGCTCAGTTGTGGCATGTAGAATCTAGTTCCCTGACCAGGGATGGAGCTGGGGTCCCTGTGTTGGGAGCTCGGAGTCTTAGCTACTGGGAGCTTGGAGTCTTAGCTACTTGGAGTCTTAGCTACTGGAACTTACCAGGGAAGTTCCATGAAAATATTTTCAGAGTGTTAGCAATTTTTTGTGTGTGTGTGATAGCAATTTTTTAAAAGCAATCTTAAATTTGTTCTGATTTTATTTGGGTGATAAAAATCTGGAGAAAGAAAGGTCAGGTGGGAATGGTATAGAATGAGGAGAGCTGGCTGGAATCTTGATGCCCTTCTGGAGGTCCTTCATGGTCTGGATGGACAGGGGGCTACTGCAGTCGAGGCCTTATCTGAGAGGCACCAAGCTCACATTCCAGGGAGGCCAGGAAGGGAACTTATCTGAGTTCAGTGGGCTGTGCGGAGTCTGTGAGGAACCTGAGAGCAAACGCCTCTTCTATGGCCATCGTTCAGCTGCCCTCCAGCCTTTTGTGTTCTTGTGGTCACTTAGGTTCAGGGGTGCTAAAAATTCCAATTTTTTGAGAAAGGCTGTATATTCAGATTTTTATGTAAAATACCCTGATTTGAAAATATTCTGTGGTTGAAATAAAACACACCCATGAACCATTTTTTTTTGTTTTAATCATTGTGTTTGCCTTTTTTTAATTTGGCTGCACCAGTTCTCAGTTGCAGTAGGCAGGATATTCGATCTTTGCAGCAGGTGGTATCTAGTTCCCTGACCAGGGATCAAACCCAGGCCCCCTGCACAGGGAGCGTGGCATCTTAGCCACTGGACCACCAGGGAGGTCCCTGATCCAGTTTTCACTTTAACTTTATCCAACAATCAGCAGTTTTGTTTCCTGAACCTGCAGTAATGTAGTATGGGTGGACGTCTACCCTCCTCCTTCCCCTTGCCCCCCGCCCCCCAGCTCTGGTTTCAAAGGGTCATGAAGATGAAGCCATGGCAAGCTGGCAAAGGAGCTGTGGCACTAATACTGGTGGTGGCACTGACACAGGGGTTGGGTGAAATGGGAGACCCATAAACCTCTGTGAAGGGAAGCCGAGTATGCTCATTGTGGACCCCTTTCCCTGTGGACGTGGCAGGCAGCTGTGGTTCTCTGCTGAGTGGGCTGTCCACCCTTTGTGTGTCTAAACTAGGCATCTCAAACAGAAAAGTATTTAGATCCCGACAGCTGTGGTAAGACTGTGAGGCTCAGACAAACCCCAAGCAACCATTTGTGGCCCCTGAAACCCGTCTGGAAACTATTTATCTATTTGACCTGTTCTTCCTCTTGAGCTTACACATTCCATATGTTTAACTACCTGTTGTGTGGAGTAAATTAGGAAAAGAGGAGGGAAAAAACTCCTTAAAAAACTATTAGGAAAGGGGGATGAGGAGGGCTCTTAATTCCTGTATTTAGGGGTTTGATGAAAAAGCCGTGTTTTTAGTTATATTTGTGCATGTATGTATGTATATATACACACGATATCTCACAAATCTTGAACATACTTAATTTCAGTATTTTTCAAAGTCTTGGATTGCAATTCACAGTAAGATATGCAGTTGACATTGTTATCTAGTACACACACATTGAACCGTATGAAATCAGCAGTATTCTACCCTTGACCTATAAAATGGCAACTTTATATTGTTCAAACTAAAAATAATACAAAGAGAAGTTTTACACCATAATATTTACTCTTGTTTTTTGTGAGACCCATTAAATTAATAATAATTTACATGCTGGCTGCAGTATACTAAATTGCAGTATACTAAATATACCTATCACTACCACTTGATTCACCACCGACTGCTTTATTTAATCTTTAATTTAAAGTGGGAATCATCACTCTCTCCCATCCCCTTAAACATAAGGTGATTACCTCACCATTGGACCACCACTGCACTTTAATCTGTATCTCATCTAATCTTTATTAAGAACTTTGAGGGATGGGTACCAACAGTGAAGTCACGTGGAGTTTGGAGAGGTCAAACACTTGTTTCCAGGCGCAGGGCTAGGAAGAGGCAGCTTTCAGATTTTAATAATTTCTGTAATAGTGAAGTTCAAGCTACTTTCACTGCCTTGTAGCTAAGAACCAGACCCACACTGTAAACCTGGGTTTTGCAGCACTCCAGTCTAACTCCCCCCACCCTGCTTCTATGGGCTTTACTTGGTTTTTAAGAGAAGGGTGTGTGTGTGGCGCGCGTGTGTGCACTTGGCTTGCTTAAACTTTATGCTCTGCTACACTTTTTCCCAGGCCTCTGCACTGGCTGGGGGTGGGCTTTATCCCTGGGACCACCCCCTCCCCCAGTCCAGCCCGCAGCTGGAAGTCTTCACAGATCTTCATCTCTCCTCCCTGCCCCCATTGGCGACCGGGAGGCCGACTGTCTCCCCGGGTCTTTTCCAGATGTACGTCTGCCAAAGATCCCCGCCCCCCGCAACCAGTATAGAGAATGATGAATGAGGACAGGGGAGCCGTCCTGGTGGGAAAGTGTCGTCGCCTTGAAAAGAGAGGGAAAGGGAAAGGAAGTGGTTGGGGGGAGGGGAATTGGTGGAGCCGAGAGGCCGCGCGGCGCAACAAGTCTGGACAGCGGGGACCCAAGCCCCCTCTGCTCGGCCAGTAACGTTGACTCCCTCAGGAAGGCTTGGGGAAGTGCTCTAATCCCTGTATTCCCTGGAAATTTGGGCTGCATATAATTTACTGCAATCCGCACAATCCACTCAGGGACTATCCCAGTGTTGGCTTCCAGCCCTTGCAGCGCCGAGTTCCCAGTGCGGCTCCCTCTCCTCCGCAAGACTGCGCCCCAGTGCTCTTCCAGGCTTCCTCTCTGCAGGTTCCTCCCAATTCTCTCTACCATTCTCTGGTCAGGGGGCGGAGTCGTACCTCCTCTCCTGTTCCTTTAAGAGGCGTCGGCTCCTCCCCTTTTGGAGTCGCCGTCTGACGCGGGATGACAGCAGCGAGTTCGGTATGTCTATGCAAATAAGCGCCCCCTGTGGGCCAATGGGGAGCGGAGGTGCCGGAACCGCGGACCAATGGGGCGGGGGTGCAGGGGCTCACCATATAAGGAGCGGCCTCGCCATAAAAGGAAACATTGTATCTCTTTATATGGGGGGAAGGGTCGGGGGATCCCTCGCCGCCAGCGCGTGGTCCCGGCCCCCTCCACCCGCCGTCTCGGCCGCGGCCGGCAGCCCCTGCCCCCCGGGGGACGCTGACGGCCGCCGGGCGCGCCGCCCTAGCGTACGGACAGGGGGCGCTCCGCGCGGCCTGGGGCAACCCGGGCCACAGGGGCAGGAAAGTGAGGGCCCAGGTCGGCCCGGGCGTGCAGGGGCCCCGGGTTCGCAGCGGTAACGGCGGCAGCGATAGCGGCATTAGCAGCAGCGGGAGCACCGGGTTGAACCGGGAAGCCGATGGCGGCGGCGGCGGCGGCTCCGATTCCTCGCTGACTGCCCGTCCGCCCTCCTGCATTGAGCGCCATGTTACCGAGCCAAGCTGGGGCCGCGGCGGCGCTGGGCCGGGGCTCAGCCCTGGGGGGCAGCCTGAACCGGACGCCGACGGGGCGGCCGGGCGGTGGAGGCGGCGGGACTCGAGGGGCTAACGGGGGCCGGGTCCCCGGGAACGGCGCGGGGCTCGGGCCGGGCCGCCTTGAGCGGGAGGCTGCAGCAGCAGCGACAACCACCCCGGCGCCCACCGCAGGGGCCCTCTACAGCGGCAGCGAGGGTGACTCGGAGTCGGGCGAAGAGGAGGAGCTGGGCGCCGAGCGGCGCGGCCTGAAGCGGAGCCTGAGCGAGATGGAGCTCGGTGTGGTGGTCGGTGGGCCCGAGGCGGCGGCGGCGGCCACGGGGGGCTACGGGCCGGTGAGCGGCGCGGTGAGCGGGGCCAAGCCGGGTAAGAAGACTCGGGGCCGCGTGAAGATCAAGATGGAGTTCATCGACAACAAGCTGCGGCGCTACACGACCTTCAGCAAGAGGAAGACGGGCATCATGAAGAAGGTACCGGGCTGGGAGGCTGGCCGGCCAACGGGAGCCCGGGAGGGTGGGGACGCGTAAGGGGAGCCCGGGAGGAAGGCAGAGCCGAGGCGGAGGTGAGAGGCGGCGAGTCCGCAGGAGGTGTGTGGGAGGGGTTGACTGTTGCCCCGGGAGGGTGAAAGGGGAGGGGCCGCCAGGGAAATGTGGGGAGAGGGGAGATGCCGCGAATGTCCGGAAAAGAGAGGAAAGGCGCCGAGGTGGGAGTGACGGGCGCGAGAGAGGAACACGGCCCTTGCAGAGCGGAGGAGTGAAGAGTGGTGATGGGAGGCTGCGGGGCTCCCGGGGAGGTGGTGAATGAGGCCGAGGGGTCAGTAGGTCCAGTGCTCTCTGGTGTTCCGGGGAAGGCGCCGGAAAAGCAGGGAACAGATAAGAAGGTATGGGGGCGAGGAGGCTGGAGCTGTGTAACAACAATGAGCGAACATGTGTGGGAGGAAGGTGGGCATCGCTAGAGTGGTGTTGGATGGAAGGACGGGCAGGGCTGATGACCGAATGGGGCTCAAGAGCCCCAGTTAAGGGAGCAGGGCAGGAAAACGGATGCTACCCTGAGCATCAGAAACCAAGTCCTGCGATGGCCATGAGTCTTCATGCATCTACTGGAAGCCGGCACACTCCCTGCAGGACAGGCCTCAGAACCATTTGCCCTTGGGATAAGTGGGATTTCCAGCCCTAGGGAAAAATCGGTGCACGGAGTTTGGGGAGAAGGTTTGCAGAGGTACCTAGCAATGCCTCCTCTCCTAGCTGATTATCCAGTGAAAAGAATGAGGAAAGGAGTCATTTTGGGGCTATAGAAGATATGGAAAGGAATGGAAGCAGAGAAACCGGGAAACAAGAAGCTCGAACTCTGGAAACATTGGCCGGTGTTTATATCCAATCTCATATAGAAACCAAGGGTGCTTCCAGTGGTTTGTGGAACTTTATTGGGAGTGAGGATGCCACCTATGGGGCCATCCTTGAAGGCCCCTTCCTGGCTTTATGGCAGGGTCAATTCAGTCGCTCAGTTAATGTCCGACTCTTTGTGACCCCATGGACTGCAGCACACCAGGCTTCCCTGTCTATCACCAACTCCCGTAGCTTGCTTAAACTCATGTCCATCAAGTCTGTATTATGGCAGGGTAGTAGTTGCTAATCTAGCTGCCATCTCCCATCACTCCAGACACTGTTGTATCGAGACAAAGAAAGTGAAAAGAGGGAGCAGAGTTCTATAGAGCAGGACAAAATGGCAACAGGTTAGTGCCTGTGCAGTTTCTGGAAAGAAATATGGGACATTTAGAGTTTAGGTGGCTCCTTATCCCTGACATCTATGTGACATTCAGTGTAGTAGTGACTTCATCCTGGTCCCTGTGATGGTGAGGAGGTGTTGGGAGCCATCTCTTCATGAGGCTCTGGCACCAAGCTGTAGTGAGGAGCAGCTCCCTGGGCCACTCTGTGTCTGCTGAGGTTATATGCTCTGTCATCAGGAGCTGTGACTATTTGCTTGGGGTATCTGCTGGTCAGTGGGGCTGTTCCTCAAAGGAGGGGCATGGGGTTTTTCTTCTACTCTTCAGCTAACCTTCAGATATCCTTCAGATAGGACCCCCTTAGAGTCACTGGAGAGGAAGGTCATTATTGGAGTGGGAGCTTGAGATCACTGTGTACTTCCTCTTTCCTACTAGCCAAGGAAGGTAGCAATTAAACATTTTGCTGTTCTACCATCTCCTCCCCCCTACCCTCAGGCCTATGAGCTGTCCACGCTGACAGGGACACAGGTGCTGTTGCTGGTGGCCAGTGAGACAGGCCATGTGTATACCTTTGCCACCCGCAAACTGCAGCCCATGATCACCAGTGAGACTGGCAAGGCACTGATTCAGACCTGCCTCAACTCGCCAGACTCTCCACCCCGCTCAGACCCCACCACAGACCAGAGAATGAGTGCCACCGGCTTTGAAGAGACAGACCTCACCTACCAGGTGTCGGAGTCCGACAGCAGTGGGGAGACCAAGGTGTGTTTGGGTCTCCTGTCTGAGGGGAAGGAAGGGGAGGGACCTGACCAGCAGAGAGGGGAAGAAGGGGTCTTTCTCCCTTAGCCTGGACAGGTGGATAGGTGCCTACTGATGTGGAGTGGAGCCGGGTTAGTGCCCCGCATCTTAGGGTACAGGTGTCCATCCTTGCTATCCTGACAGGAGGCCGGCCCCCTAGATAAGCGGGCGGCCTCCGTGCCCATATAAGGCCGGCTCCGGCTCCACGCCGGCCTCCCGCCTGCAGCCCGCCTGCCTGGCAGGGCTCTTGCATTCCTCCCGCCAGCTGTCTCCCTGCTGGGGGCGGGGGCGTCGTTTAGCCCTGCCCTCCTGGCTGACTGGGTCGCCCGGGAATAGGAAGGGAGCACTTATGGGTTCCAGGGTCCTGGGAAGCCAGCACTGTCAGCAGGCCGGCTGATTGGCTACGCTGGAGACTACCTTACTAGCCAGCCGCCTGCCCCTTCAGGATGTCCGGGCCTGCGCACGTTAGGGAGTGTATTCACTCGGCTGTTAGGGATGCCGGCCCTGGTTACGCCTCCCCCTTCCTTTTCCCGGTAAGGAGAGGGGGCGGGGCTTCCTCCTCTTACTGCTCTCGGGAGCCCCACCTTCCGGGTGGCCCTTCACGAACTGGCCAATCGGAGGAAGCGGCACTGTTTGCCTTAGCAACGCCTCCGCCAATCAGGGCTTCGAGCTCCACGGCTTCGCCAACGTCCGGCGCTGACCCACCTCCAGGATCTGAACCCCCCTCAGTTCTCTGGGCTCGGTTCTCAGCTCGTGGCTTTCTCCTTCTTCTAAGAACAAAGGTTCCCTGAGGGGAGAGTCCGTGTTCTAGACTCTCCAATATTTTAGTGGTAGGGTTAGTTTATTCCCAGGACATTTTGCTGAATGAATAAAGTCTTTGGTGCTTCATTGCCAGACCCCTCAAGATCGCTCTTTGACCCTAAGTTCCCTGAAAAACTGAGAAACCTATCTCAGAAGCAGGATCTGGGAGAGGCTCACCACTCCATCTTTACTCTGGGTGTAGGATACACTGAAGCCGGCGTTTACCGTCACCAACCTGCCGGGTACCACCTCCACCATCCAGACAGCACCCAGCACCTCTACCACCATGCAAGTCAGCAGCGGCCCCTCCTTTCCCATCACCAACTACCTGGCACCAGTGTCTGCTAGTGTCAGCCCCAGCGCTGTCAGCAGTGCCAACGGGACTGTGCTGAAGAGTACGGGCAGTGGCCCCGTTTCCTCCGGAGGCCTCATGCAGCTGCCTACCAGCTTCACCCTCATGCCCGGTGAGTCACAAGGGGCAAACTGAGCATTCTAAGAGTGGGTTTAGGGCTGGTGCAAGGAGAATGTCTTTTCTTACTCAGAAGGAGGATGGACAGGGGCCAGAGCCTGAGAGAAGCCTCTTATGTCCCATTGGTAGATATGCCCCTCCCCACTGGGACTTGAACTGTCCTTGTCAGTAAATTTCCACCATACACTCGGGCCTTGCCTAGCAAGCCCAGCCCTGTGCCCCCACTGCCACAGGGATAGGAGACATTCTACCACTTCCCTACCTTGATTGGAAGGCACATTGTGTCCTTGATGGATGGGTGCCTGCTCCTGTGTCAACCAAAGAGGGTAGAGGCAGGTTCTGGGGCAGGGGAAAGAGGGAAGGGCAAGAACAGAATATGGAACCCCCTGGAGATAAGATTCTGGACCTCAGGGGCCTCTTTGGCTCTCAGGAAGGATAGTGATGGGAGTTGGGGATAGAATGGCAGCCCCTGGGCCTGGGGGTGTTTGAGGGAGCTTGGTGAAAGTGGTGGTGGGTAGGACAGAGCACGAGTAAGTCTCTGTGTCTTCTAGGTGGGGCAGTGGCCCAGCAGGTCCCAGTGCAGGCCATTCAGGTGCACCAGGCCCCACAGCAAGCGTCTCCCTCTCGCGACAGCAGCACAGACCTCACGCAGACCTCCTCCAGCGGGACAGGTATAGCTTGAAACTCTGTCACCTCTCTGCCCTCCCTCATTCATGAGACCTAGCAGCAGGTGCCCAGGATTATCCATCCTGTAACTAAGGTCAGCAAATTTCTTAATGTGGAGACTGAGGCTTTTGGGTTAACCCTTTCCCTAATCCTTATGAGAAAGTCAGGTGAGGATGGCTAGTTTTGAATCCTGCCCTTCAGTGGGGCTGTGGATTTCAGGAAGAAATTGGGGACCATTGAGGCCACTCTCCTTCACACTCAGGTGAAAAGCCTGAGGCCCTGAAGGAAGTTCCTTTCCCACAGACACACATTTGCTCAATTGCCAGGAAGGATTGACAGAGCAGTTGTCTCCTTGTGGGAGGGTATCCTAGCTTTTGAGTAATCATAAGTCCCCTCCATGTCTCTAGTCATTTTAGAAATGATGAGACATTTTCAAAATAAAATTACTTTGAAGTTCTTGTTAATCACAACCCTGTTACACAAAGTGTGGTCTGTGGAAGGAGGACCAGCATCACGTGGGAGCTTGATAGAAATGCAGACTCTCAAGCCTCACCCCAAACCTATTGAATCAGAATCTGCACTTTTAACAAGATCCCCCAGTGACTGTACACACATTAACGTTGGAGAAGTGCTTGTTTAAAAGCTGGTTCTGTTAGCCGCATGTTGAGGAAGAGGGAGGAGAAGAACAAATGAGAAATGGGATGTAGGCTCTCTGTCAGAGAAGAGTATCTGAGTCTCCTTGGCTTGGGTCAGTCATTGTAATCTTTGTTTTTCCCAGGGCCTTGGGGTCTTGGAACAAAGCAGATAGATAATCGAATAGCACGGTGTGATAGGATACACTGAAAGGTTGGTGCGGTTGTGTTCAAGAAAAAAATAAGGCTTTTCTCAGTCGATGACAGGGAACAGAGGAAGGAGTTTTGTCTAGGTTTCGACCTGGGCAATGGCAGGAGGGCTCTGGAGGCCTGGAGTTCCTGGGGGTGGGATGGGGGCTCTCAGTCAGCACCAGTCCTGACCTCCCTGACGTGTGTCTGTGTTTGCCAGTGACGTTGCCTGCCACCATCATGACGTCATCTGTGCCCACAACTGTGGGCGGCCACATGATGTACCCCAGCCCCCATGCGGTGATGTATGCGCCCACCTCGGGCCTGGCTGATGGCAGCCTCACTGTGCTCAATGCCTTCTCCCAGGCGCCATCCACCATGCAGGTGTCCCACAGCCAGGTCCAGGAGCAAGGTGAGTCAGGGGCAGGGCTGCAGAAAGGAGGACCGTTTCCTCCCTCACACACACATTCACATGCCTCCCCTCAACTCACATGCACACACTCAAACATACCCAAACCAGATGCTCACACATATACCTATATGTACACACACATAGATGCTGCCACACATACTCACATGCACACTTGACACATTTGGACACTCACCCTTGGGCACTTACATCTGAGATTCACCCAACTTGTGCACTTATCATCACACCTCCAGAATCTGGAAGTTTCTCTTGAGCAAGTGATTTGAGTCTCTCCTGTGGTTATCTCATGCAGGTGGCGTCCCCCAGGTGTTCCTCACAGCACCATCTGGGACAGTGCAGATCCCAGTTTCTGCAGTTCAGCTTCACCAGGTAGGTGGGGGCACCTTCCATTCCAGCCAGCCAGCCAGCCTCTTCTTTATCTTGACTTGGGGGATTTCATTACTGGGTGGTCCAAGCCAAGATCCTTAGCCGGGAGGCCTGTCCATTTTCCTGGTCAGGCCTGGGTGGTGGGCAGGTGGGCAGGCAGGCAGGGGGCAGCCTGAGCTGGCCGGTCAGTTCCAGCCCCCCACCTCCTCCTTACATACCCCCTTCCCTCCAGATGGCTGTGATAGGGCAGCAGGCCGGGAGCAGCAGCAACCTCACCGAATTACAGGTGGTGAACCTGGATGCCGCCCACAGCACCAAGAGTGACTGATCCGCCCTGCCGCCCTGGACAGATGGCCCAAGGGACGGCACCACTTATTTATTGTTGCCTTTTCACGTTTTCTTTACACACATGTTGACGGGCCGCAGGAGGGAGGCGGGGAGGAGCGTGGGCAGCCACAGGACTGAGCCCTCTCACTCCAGCCAAAGAAATGGGCCAGCCTGCCCTCCACCCCGGCCTCCCGCCCCCTTCCCCCCTCTAGCTCCGCCTCCCATTTTGTTGCCGGTGGGGCTGCCCTCCCTCCTCAGGCTCCCCTTGCCAGCTTGGCTCCATGTTTGCCATGAGTATTAGCTTACCCAATGGGACCGTGCCCCCACCACCATCACACACAGGTCTCTGTGGGACTAGGCACTGTGTCCCCCTGAGGAAGCAGCGGGGTGGAGGGCCTCTCCCCAGTCTCCTTGCTGACCCCATGTCAGCACTGTGTCTGCCACAGGCTGGGTCAAAAGAGCCCACCCCCTGACCCTCAGGGAGCCAGCTGGGGAGATGGGGCTTCTTCCCTCAAGCCGTGCCCGTGGCCCCTACAGCTCCTGAGCAGCGGGGCCTGTGCTCCAGCACAGCAGATTCCCAGGGCGTCCTGCCCTGCCCTGCCCTGCCCTGCCGCTCCCTTTGGAACTCCAGGGGCTGCTGGCTTGGAGGGAACCACCTGTGTTCCCCTGTCTTCCCCCCTCTCCTCCCAGCTGCTTTACTTAAAGTTGATTTTGAACTTTTTATTTGAGGAGACGAAGTGAAAACAAATCTATAAATATATATTTTTAAAATATTTAACTTTTTTTTATGGCGTTTTTCTCGTCCCCCTCCCTGCCCAAGCTCCCCTTCCCTGGGGAGCCCTGAGGCTCCCCGGAACTGGCCGGGCCTCTGGGGACAGAGCCACCCCATGAGCTTGGGGCTCGCCAGTGTGGGGGGGGAGATTGCCCGGTCCTGGGTTGTTTCCAGGAGAAAACCGGGGGAGGGGCCCTCAGGCCATGCCCCAACGGGGTGGGGAGGGTGACCCACAGCTCTGGGCCTCTTTTTGCCCTTCAGAGCTGTTGCTAGGGAGAGGGAAGAGGGAGACCAAATGTGGGTGGGGGGTGGGAGGGTGTCAGAGGCAACTGACTTCATTTGTGCCACACGCATGGGCATTGCAGCCTTGCGCGCCCCCAGGCCTGCAGCTGCCTGGGGCCCAAGTTGCAGTGAGCAGGGTGGGGTCTGGGAGGGGCGAGAGGCAGGATTAGGGGGCAGAAGAAATGGGAGCAGCTCTTGGGCTGAGTGTGGGATTAGGGGAGCCAGAAATGGCAGCTCTCCCAGGGAGTGAGCAGCTACTGTAACTTTTTAAAATTAAGACAAAAAGCCTTGAAGAAAATGACTTTATTTTTCTAAGTGTAACCTCAGTATTTATGTAATTTGTACAGGGGCCGTGCCCCACCCCCTCTGCCCCCTTTGGGGTAGATCTTGAGGGTGGGCCAACATAGGGGGAGGGTCTTTTACCCTGTGTCAGAGCCTACCTTCACCACCTGTATCAGAGAGGGAGCTTTTTCAAAACAGGGCAGTGGGGGGTGGGTGGAGTTTTATTAACCCCTTAGGTCTGCCTTGAGTAGGAACAAGCCTGCTTCTGTGATGAGGTGAAGGGGTGGGGGAAGTTTATACACACAGTCTAATTATCATGGGGATGATTTGCCAACATGTTTGAAAACCTCCGGACCTCTAACCCCCTTTGCTGTCTTGCCCCAGTTTGGGGTGCCAAGATGGAAGCCATCTTTCTGGCTTTCTCCAGAAGATAGCAGGGGACTTATGGGTGGCTTATAGATTGGGGCATGGCAAATCAGGGGTCAGAGAGTGGGGGAGCTTGGGACTCAGGTCTGCAACTGCCCAGCCCCTTTTCTCTACTCTTTGTTTTCACTCCACCATCACTCACTCACTCCCCTCTCCCTCACGCTGGGGAGGAGACCTTGATGAATTCCTCCTCTCCTTCCCACAAAAGACAGACCCAGTGAGTGAATCAGGCAAAGTGCTTATAATGTGTGTTGTGTGAGCGTGGCCTTGGGAGAACATGCGTGCGTCAAGGATGAGGTGGCATTTTTACGTGCAGCGACCCTTGGTGTTTCCCTTCCTTGGTGGCTCTGGGGTGTGTGTGTGTGTGTGTGTGTGTGCGCGCGCGTGCCTGGAGTGAATGTGTGTGTGCGAATGTGGGGTGTGTATGTTAGTGGTTTCTACTTCCCCTGGGATGCTGACCCAGGAATAGTGGACATGGTCACAGTCCTATGTACAGAGCTTTCTTTTGTATTAAGAAAAAAATACTCTTTCAATAAATGTATCATTTTTGTGCACAGACTGTGGGGTCTTTGCTTTTGTTTTCCCATATTGGAGCGGGGGAGGTATGAACACAGACGTGCTGAGAAACAAGCGTCTTGTTTAATGAAACGCATGGGTGCTTTGGGCTGTTGAACTCTACTGATTTGAGTTAAGGAACACATCGGGGGTGATGGTTAGGGCCTTTATCTTCAGCCCCAGCTGTGCTAGGTGCTTAGGTCAACACAGAGAGAAGCAATTTTAATTAATAGGAAAAAGAACGCAACCAATCCAAAGCCTCGGGTATGGGAAACTCATGGCCACGTGACCTAGAGCAAACTAAGAGGACAGCCCTAGGATGTGAGTGTGCGTTTCGGTGGGAGACGAAGGCAGATCCAGTAAAGGGCAAGGAGGGCTTCAAAGCCGATACTGGAACAGAAAGGGCAGCCTACGGCTGCGGAGAAACGGGCCACGCTACCACGACCCCTAGGCTCCGCGGGCAGCGCGCCCCCAGACGCGGGAACTACGCATGCTCCGCCGGCGCACCGTGCCGCCGCCGCGCTCAGCTATGGGCCGCGATGGGACCCGTAGCCGCCCGGCCGTGCGCGCACTGGCGGCGTGACCCGGAAGGGAGCCGCGGAGGAGGCGGGGCCGGCACTGCGGGACCGGCGCCGGGCCCCAGCGAGGGCCGAGCCGGGAGGTGGGAGGTGAGAGGAGAGTTCTGCGCCCTCCCCGCCCCTGCCCCGTCCCTTCCCCGGTTCCTTGCCCACTCTCCGTGGCGCTGACGACAGGAGCCAGGTCTTGCCGAGATTCGCTCGGTCCGGTCAGCCTCCTCCGACCGCGCCCCCCCACCTCCTCCGCCCCCCAAGCCCGTTCTCCGGCGGGTGCTGGCCTCCCCCACCGCCCCTGCTGGCTTGCAAGCTCGGGTCTGACCTGCCACCTACGCCTACCTGCTGTCTCATCCCCGCAACCAAGACTTCGCCTCCCCATCTCAGTTTATTTCTCCTGTTCTCCAGCCCTTCCTCTCTCCCTATTTAGGCCTTTGCGATTGTGTTATTCATCCCGCTCATCAGTTGTCCATCGCACATCACTTGGTTACGTCCTGTCTTGCTCGCATCTCCGTCTCCCCCCGCCCCCGCCCCCGCATGCTATCTGGACCCCTACCCACTTCGAGAGCACATCCCGTCTTCCCCTCCTCTTCACGCCTTTCTTCTACTCTCATCCTCTATCCCTGTACCCCAACATGTACCCCAACATGACCCCTGCTCTGATCACCATTTCTTCATTTGGGTTTGCTGTCCTTTCTTATCCTCACCATTCCCTGTTGCCCCCACACTGGTTCGTATCTTTCCCTGATCACTAACATAGCCGTCAATCCGCACCTACTTATAATTTTATTCTGACACATGAGCGTTCTACTTACCTGGGGACTGCTCCTACCTTCTCCCTCGCTAAGAATAGTAGTATTAGATTCTGTTTACTGAGCATTCTGACTGTATGCTAGAGGCTGTTCTGAACGCTTTATATATGTGACCTTAGTAAGTTTTTATGACAATTTTGTAAGCTGGGTTTAAATATTATTATCTTGCAGAGGAGAAAACTGAGGCTTAGAGATTGACTTGTCCAAAAGTACACATATAAGAAGTGAAGGAGCCAGAATTCAGAGTCCCATGTATCTGAATCTGTACTGTATAGCCTCTCTTAATACCTCTGCTGTCTCCTGACCTCATTCCCTACTCTTCAACTCCATGATTATTACCTCCATCTAGATCTACTTAACTTAGACCCTTACCATACATACAGCATAAGGGCAGGGTGGGACTTGGTTTTTTTCCTCCCATAATTTCATTTGGATCCCTAGTCCCCTCTCCCTTTCCCAGTGTTCTCATACCTTTTTCTCATCCAGTCATCTGCCTCCTTTAGTCTCTCTTCTTAATATCTGCCATGATCCCCCCTTTATACCCACAGTCCCGCTTTAACCTGTCATTTATGCTCCCTGTCCTGCCCCTTCCCCATCCTGACTTTCCTGACTTGTTCTGGCCCCACTGTCTCACAGGCTGCTGGCCTACCTGCTCAACCATGTCATCCTTCTAAGTCTTGATCTGTACCCCTCAGCCACCCTCCTGTTCTGCCCAAATTGTCCTGATTAACCATCAGCTCTTTTTCTTATCTTGCTTTCTATTCTTCTCTTCCTCTCTTGTAATTTTTTCCATTTCGGAAACCTTTTCATTTCCTTCTATCGCTGTTTTTCACTCTGTTCTCCTTGTTACAAATCCCAAAGTGTGTTTAGGTTATTTATTCCATCCTTTCCTTGGCCTTTTCTCTTTGGCCTCCAAATTCCATGCAGCCTACCAATCACCCCCCACCCTGTCTGCGCCTCAAGGTTCCACCCCCTTCACGTAGGTTTTTCTCTTTCCCACAGTGCCTCTGTCTCTCTCCCGTGTGTCCCAGGAAGTCAGGATGGTGGGAGAACGGCGCACTGGGGACCTCACGGTGCCCTTGGGGCCCCAGCTGCAGGCATATCCCGAAGAGGTCCTTCGACAGCGGCCTGGACAGGATGGGCATCCTGAATACCTGATCCGATGGAGTGTCCTGAAGTGTGGGGAAGTGGGTAGAGCGGGCGTGGAGGAGGGCAAGGCCGAGCACATCCTTATGTGGCTGTCGGCCCCCGAGGTCTACGCCAGCTGTCCCACGCTGTTAGGGGAGCGGGCGTTATCCAAGGGACCTCAGCACGAGACAGCTGGGGGTCCAGCAAGCTTCCCCCGAGACCCAGGCAGTCTGGATGACGTGGCCATGGGAGAGATGGAGGCGGACGTGCGGGCACTGGTGCGCAGGGCTGCCCGGCAGCTGGCAGAAGGTGGGACCTCGAGCCTCACGGCCGCTGTGCTCCACACCATCCACGTGCTCAGCGCCTATGCCAGCATCGGGCCCCTCACCGGCGTCTTCAGGGAGACGGGCGCCCTGGACCTACTCATGCACATGCTGTGCAATCCTGAGCCTCAGATCCGTCGGAGTGCTGGCAAGATGCTGCAGGCCCTGGCAGCCCACGACGCTGGTGAGAGACAGCCATGGGAAGAAGGGAGCCCCTGGAGAGGATGGGGCCACAGGAGTAAGAACAGGAAGAGGAGGGGTTTCCCAGCTCTGTAAGAGCACCTAGTATTTGGTAGACATCAATTTCATTGCAAAGGGAAAAGGTAGATTAATAAGCCATCACAGGTGCAGAAACAGGATAGAATGATAGCACCTGGTTTAGCTGTCTGTTCTCAGGGCAGAGGCAGAGAAGAAATGGGAATAAGTTTATGTGTTCTGGTTGGAGATTTGTTAGTTGGTTGTAAAATCACTTTCATGGGTTATAACCAACATTTTTTTAAAATGTTAAACATCAGCTCAGAGCACTTAGTAGTGTCAGTTTTGTAGTATGAAGTGTATGTTTCAGTTTCACATCGTGTACCTTCATGTCAGGTGACTGTGTGAAATGTGTCTCTTCCTGGGAGTCTCAGTCACAAGTTTGAAAGCCTCTGGGGTCTAGGATAGACAGTTTGGGGACAGGCGATGTGGAGAGGCGTAGTGGGGATTGAGGAGAAGATCTGGATCCGGTGTGCATTACAGGGAGTCGGGCTCACGTCCTTCTGTCACTGAGCCAACAAGACGGCATCGAGCAGCACATGGATTTTGACAGCCGCTATACTTTGCTGGAACTGTTTGCAGAGACCACGTCTTCCGAGGAGCATTGCATGGCCTTTGAGGGCATTCACCTGCCTCAGGTACCCTTGCAGCTGTGGGGGAAAGGCTATGTACAAGGACCAGGGCATGATTTCTGAAAATGTGGTTCAGGGCTGCACCAGTGCCAGGGCCGCCTGGGGAACCTACTAAAATCAAGGTTCATATTATCCTCCCCACTCAGAGTCTCTGAGATGAGAACCCAAGACTCTGTGTTTTAAGGCATTCCTTGGGTGTTTCTTATGTCAGTCACAGTTTGGGAACTGCAGGTGTGGGGATGAAGGCTTTATCTTTTTCTGAAGAGGCTGATGTCCAGGGAAAGGAGAGGGGTGGGAGCTGGGAGAAGAGGAAGTTACACCATGGACTGTGTCCTCCAGATCCCAGGAAAACTGCTCTTCTCCCTGGTGAAACGCTACCTGTGTGTCACTTCTCTGCTGGATCAGCTGAATAACAGTCCAGAGCAGGGGGCCGGAGACCGAGGCTCCCCAACCTCGAGGGAGGATTTGGGCCGGGAGAAGAGCCGGGGGCAGCGGGAGCTGGAGTTCAGTATGGCTGTGGGCAACCTTATCTCGGAGCTGGTGCGGAGCATGGGCTGGGCCCGGAACCTCAGCCAACAGGGCACGTTGCCACCCCGGCCGACCCGGTCCATCTTTCAGCCCAGCATTTCAGGCCCCAGCCTTTTACTCCCCACCATCGTTGCGCCCCCCAGGAGGCAAGGGCGGGCCTTCCGCCAGCGCGCTGAATTCTCCAGCCTTAGTGGCTACGGTGAGTACGTGCAGCAAACGCTGCAGCCGGGCATGCGAGTGCGGATGCTGGATGACTACGAGGAGATCAGCGCGGGCGACGAGGGCGAGTTCCGGCAGAGCAACAATGGCGTGCCCCCTGTGCAGGTGAGCAGGGCCACCGCTGGGGGTCTGTCTGCGTGGGGCGTCGCTGGGGCTTCACGCTTCATGCTGGGGGCTCTGGCAGGCCACCCAGGGAGAAAACCTCCAGAGAACTGGGATGCTTTCAGCAGAATCAGTGATGGAGAGGGGGCTGTTAGAGGGCTGGGAAAATCTGTTAGGAATGGGTGGGTTGTGAGGTCCAGGAGAAACTCCCTTGACCAGGAGGCAAAACTGAGATATCCAGATATCCCCACCCGCAGCAGTGGAGTGGGCTTGGAGGGAGCATGGGAGCAGAGGCCTTCCGGGTTAGGAGGAGAGGAGAAGTGCGGCATGCCTTGGTTGGGGAAGGGAGCCTTGTGTGCTAGAGGTTTCCCAGGCCTAGCCCTGTGTGCCCCCGAGGGCTCCACGCCCCAAGTCTGGATCCGGCCGTCCTCTCCAGCTTGCCCAGCGTGGGGTTCTCAGGGCTGAGCCCTCTCTCATCTTCTGCCTCCCTTCCTCCGCACCAGGTCTTCTGGCAGTCGACGAGCCGCACGTACTGGGTGCACTGGCACATGCTGGAGATCCTGGGTCCTGAGGAGACTGCTGAGGACACGGCTTCAGCGGCTGCGGAGGAGGGGGCGGGGGCTGCTGTGCCGGGCACAGGTGAGCCAGGGAGGGGATGAGGACACGGGGTCTGAACAGAGGAGGAGTAGGCGGCATGCAGCCCTCTCAGGACCAGGAGCTGCCCCAAACGTTCAGAAACCCATTCAGTCCCCCAGTGGAGGCTGAGGCCCCCTGTGCCTGTCTCCCCAGCACTCCCCTCCTGGGACTGGAAGCCCGTGGACGGGCTCTACTCTTTGCCATACCTCCAGCCCGAGCCTCAGAAGAATGAGAAACTGGGCTACCTGACCCAGGCTGAGTGGTGGGAGCTGCTCTTCTTCATCAGGAAGTTGGACATATGTGAGCAGCAGTCAATTTACCAGAGTCTTCGAGAGAACCTGGATGAGGTATTACAGACGAGAGATGCCTGGGGGGTTTGTGGTGGGGTTAGAGTTGGGATTCTCTAAGGTAGTTCCTGGAGTAACAGG